>NC_056733.1:64105452-64242952 GCF_019279795.1 Protopterus annectens
ATGTACTCTGACTAAAGTTTGTCTTATTTTTGGAAATAGAATATATTTGTGACATGCTGGTGTTGCTATAGAATTACTTATTTCTTTTTTCTAAGTGATTTTTGCTCCTCTTCTATTCCTATATCAGACACAACTCATTATTGTCACTGTATGAAGGACTACACCACAGTACCTTAAGAAGCGAGAGCCATCTGAGGACCTATTATGCAGGTAACCATGAAGGTTACTTGTGCTATCACTGACATCTCAACAACTGAGGATGTTTTTGACATAGTCTTAATCCCACATGTTGGAGAGAGGGACAATTTCCATGCAACACCACAGACACCAACAGCACCTTCCCTTCTGTGAGTACACATTTCTCTACATTTGCTACTGGAGGCTACCTCTGCATGTTTTTTGCAATGCTGCCCCTACTATTTTGACAGTTTGTATCCCTGTTATACTCTCCTCCCCAGAAATATGGGCACACCCATCCTCCTCTGCCACTGTTACCAAGAACATGAGGCAGTAATCAATCACAGGCTGCCTAGACCAAAGTCAGGGCTTTATCCCTGTAAAACACTGGGATTGGCATGATATCATTTGTTTGTATACATTGACTTGAATTAGTGTCCCAGCATCTTTATTAATATTGTAGAACAGCACATAGACTGTCATATTTGTAGGGGAAGGAGAGGACAGAATGGAAGGAGAGAGGTGGAGATGTCAATATATAGAATGGATTGGTATCATTCTTTGAAATCTTGCCTAGTCACACTTGAGAAGGTTAAAAGAGGCATTCTTCTACTCTGATTACATCAACTGCTTTCAAGTCTGTGGAAAGACAGCACACATAGGACTTCCACCTTTTAAGTGAGCCAAAATGGGACATGGGGGTGTAGCCAATATGACACTGGGTACACCCCCTGCCATGACATCATCACAGAAGTGGTGAAGGAGATGCTGTTATGGGTGCAACAGCTAGCTGGATGCTGGAGGGGCTAGCTGGCTGGTTGGCTGCTGGAGTGGCTATCAAGCTGCCTGGCTAGCTGCTGGAGTGGCTAGCTGGCTGGCTGGCAGCTGGAGTGGCTTGCTGGGTGGCTGGTTGCTGCAGTGGCTAGCTCGCTGGCTGCTGGCATGGCTAGCTAGCTGGCTGGCTGCTGGAGTGGCTAGCTAGATGGCTGGTTGGCTGGCTGCTGGAGTGGCTAGCTGGCTGGATGACTGCTGGAGTGGCTAGCTGGCTGGCTGCTACAGTAACTAGCTGGTTGGTGGGAGTATCTAACTGGATGGACAAATGGCTGGATGGATGGATTGATGGCTTGCTGGATGGATGAATGAATGGATGGCTGGACTGCTGGCAGGATGAATGGATGGCTGGATTGCTGGCTGGATGGCTGGAGGGATGAATGGCTGAATGGCTGGCTGAATGAATGGATGGCTGGCTGGCTGGATGAATGGATGGATGGCTGGCTGGCTAGATGAATGGTGAAGGAGATGCTGCTATGGGTACATCAGCTGGCTGGCTGCTGGAATGGCTAGTTGGCTGGTTGGCTGCTGGAGTGACTAGCTGGATGGGTGGCTGGCTTGGCTGTTAGGAAGAAAAAAACAAATCTCTGTCTTTTTCCTTAGCAGCTGTAAAAGCACTAAAAACAAACTGCTCTGCAACCACAATCTTTGTAGGGATATTCCTGGGCCAATACCCACCCCTTTCATGAATTGCAGCCAATTGTTGCATGATTTAATACACCTGGACCTAACAGGGAATAGCCCTGCCTGCAGGTCCAGGTTGGTGGCGCAATTGAATTGCCATGGAAAGCACGGAAGTAATTGCGGCTTTTCCACTGTGATTTGTCTTTCATTTTAAATTTTCATCCATTTATTACAAATTATTCACCTACTAGGACATATCTACAGCAGCTACAAACTTTTTCATGCCTTGTACTACTCTAGGTTCAGTGTGTGCTTTAAAGGGTCTCTCCAAAATGTTTTTTCATGCTCGCTTGTCTTTTGTATATGATAATCGGTCTTTTCCCCAGTTTCTCATAAGTGTCAAAATAATCTTTCAGTATGTTCCAGCACCCATTTAATCAAGGCACTTTCCATTTTAAAGTCGGTTACCATACTAATTCTGTATGGTCAAGGAACATTTTCATTTTTGTGGGTTCCCTACTATTTTCTACACCATTTAAATATAGAATAGGTTTAAAGTGGCCATTTTCCCTTTTATATATCACCTCTTACATAATATCAACTACCACTGTTCATGGGTAACCCCTTTGCAAGAATATATTTTAACATAAGTTCACATTCCACCAAGAAATCATGGTGTTTGGTCTTGTGCTCTAACAAATTGCCCCTTTATGACAGTCTTCTTTTGTTTTTGTGGATGCCCACTCATAAAATGCAATAATGTATTTGAGTAACTGGGTTTCCTATATATTTTTGACACATGTGTATGGATGTCAGTATCTTTCTCTAACAATATATCTAAGTAAGGTATAAATGCATTGTCTGTTTTTGTGTAAACACCAAAACATTGGTAATATTGTTAATATATATATATATATATATATATATATATATATATATATATATATATATAAAATAAAATAATCTAATTTAGTTTTAGTATTTTTCCAAACAAAAATCAAATTGTCCAAATATTGGCTGTAGAACCTATAAGAATTGTATGCACCATTGGTTATGCATTTCTTCTCCAAATGTGCCATAACTAGGTTGGCAACTAATGAACCACAATTTGAGCCCATAGCCACCCCATTTTTTTTGACAGAACTGCTCCACTCAAATTATATAAAATTATTTTTTAGAACAAGTTCAAGTAGTTCCTCAAATAAATTCACTCTATCTTGTGGGACCTGCATTTCATGTAAAAATTTCATGAACCATAATATTCCCACCTCATATGGAATGACCATATATAAGTCTTTTACATTCACCACGACTAAAAAGTCTTCGGTTTCCACTTCCACTTTGTTCATTTTTTCCAAAACATTGCAAAAGTCCCTGCAAATTTATCTCATTCTTCAATAATTCTTTTAAACTATTGTCCAAAAATTTCACACAGGCACTTGTTATCGACCTTATGATAAACTCTGTATTACATGCATCCTTTGTCTATGAGGGTCATACTTCTGCTTACATATTTCTGTATACCAATCCATTCATCTAAGTTTGTTTTAAAGTTGCCAATAACATTACTAAGTTTAATATGTAGGGAAGTATGTTCCATAGGTGTGACATGAATTAAGTTACAAACCTATGTTTCTAGTGAGTTTTGTTAATTTTTTGGTGTAGATTAAACCCCGGGATTCAGCAAACGTCTGTGCAGGAATAGCTTATTCCTGCACAGAAGAGACCGTTCCCATGCAGGACGGCAGTGCGCCATGCATATGTATGAAGGCACGCTGCCATTCTCTAAAATGAACATGGTTCTGTGTGCAAGTGCAGGAGGTTTGTCTGAGAGCAGCACTCTCACAATACACATGCCCCCTGTGCTCCATAATTGCCGTACTGCAGAGTAATGGTGGCGAGAGTGTCCACAGCATACCTCCCAACCTCTTCCAATCACCACTAAGCTAAAAGAAATGAACAGGAACATAAAAAGGCTGGCAGTAGAAAAGCAGGCAAAACATCCACGAGCAGAAACAAGTTTATTGGCAAGTACTTTTGTCTGGTGTAGTTACCAAACTTCATCAAGCTCTGATGAAGTTTGGTGACTACACCAAACGAAAGCACTTACCAATAAACTTGTTTCTGCTCGTGGACATTTTGCCTGCTTTTCTACTGCCAGCCTTTTTGTGTTCCTGTTGATACCTCTCAGCCTCTTAGAGTAAGAAATTTGGAGAAAGCCATGAAAAAAACGCAACTAGGAACAATTTTTAAGTATTGCTCATACAAACTTAGAAAGTTGATAGAATAATAGGTTATGCATTAGCATGAATTTGCTGAAGGATATGAAATCTAAAATTCAAATGTCTGTCAGTATTTTCTAACTTCAATCTTTAATGATTTGTCAATAATTTGCCAGAAAGTCACAATATGATAAAAAACGGACCAAAAATATAAGGCAAAAAATCTGTACATTCTGCAAAATATCTGTACAGTTGAGAGGTTAGGACCGCGGACACCAGTAACAATGAACCGCACATGAAATCTGGACAAAGCCATAAAAAAATGGACAAATAAGGACAAATGTGAGATATTGCTCTCACAAACTTATAACGTTGATAGAATGACAGACCTTGGATTGGCATGAAGTACCCAAAGGACATGAAGTGTAAAACTCAAATCTCTGACATTATTTACTAACTGCAGTCTTTAATGCTTTGCCACTAATCTGCCAGAAAGCCACAATTGTATGACAAATGGACCAAAAATGTAAGGCAAAAATCTGGACATTTAAGTTTAATGTTTTTTTTTTTTTTTCAGTCCGGAATAAAGTTTAAGCATAGCTGCGTGGGTTTGCCCATCGCGCACCTATGCATAACAGCGTTTAAACTTCGAAAGAAGTTAATTAGAACTATACACAGTAAAAATAGTGAAATTGGAATAACGTAGTGGTTAGAGCATTTGCCTAGCAGTCAATCACAGTATGAGCCCTACAGCAGGCCATACATTTTCATATGTGAAACACATCTAAAATGTATTTTTTATAAAAAGGTAGTGAATATATTATGTATATGTTAAACCAGGGTAGTGTAGCAGCTCCAAATGTGAAATGTAACTGAAATTTAAAGTTTAAACAAGATTTAGCATAGCTAAGCCGATTTTCACACTGTTAAGCAGGGCTTAGCATCTACCCATTTAAGCAATGGTTATCTTTGTTAAGTGGGTTTGCCTATTGCTTAGCTTAGCTTAGCAGTTTCAAAACTGTCCGATCACAGTAAAGGGTGAGAAAATAGCCCTGTTTAAACCTCACAGGTGGGAATAGAGCTCAGAACTGATTGTAGCTCCCCACTGTAGGCAGTATGGCAGGAGTGGGAAGGCATGTGCTTTAGGGTGCAGCGTTGAGGCATACAGGAGTCCAAGGTCATGGTAGGACTCCTTGTCAAAAACCATGAAGTGAGACTGCTGCAGGACCAGTACTAGGACTCCCAATACAAAGCAGAGGCCTGGAAAAGTCTCGCCTGTGATCTCACCAGTGCCACTGGCATCCCTTGGACTGGTGAGCAGGTCCGGCACCACTGTGCCGACTTGAAGCAGAGGAAAAGGGATCTCTTGGAGCAGTGGGTCCAAGAAGCATGACAGATGCGTACTGTCCCAGGCATGTGTAAGTATGCATATCAGTAATTGTTTTTCCAAAATCCAGCCTGTGCATGTGATGGATAGGTATGCCTCTAAGTGTTTCTCTATCTTCTTTACAGCTCCAGCTGAGTGGGCTGTGAACCAGGAAGCCCACGCCAGCAGGTTGTAAAGGCTACATTGTGAGGCTGGTGAATAACAATCTGGCTTGTAGTAGTCATACCAAATAAATATAAAGGAGTAGAATGTCACCTGGCAGTATTATCTTGGGTATGGTTTGTACTGAATAAACCAGACAATATGACAGTAAGAGTCTCATATATGTTATGTATAAATAAAACTGCAACTGCCTGTCAGTAAAATTCAGAACCCTGGACTGCTTGTGTTTACTCTGGTATTGTATGACTTGAAATGTTGCATGCACTAAGATCTGATATCTGAATAGTAATGTTGTGTTAACCACTGTTTTCCACACTGTGCTATGTGAAAAGGTATGTATAGGAATGTCTGTATAACAATGTTGTAATTACAAGGTCAGATTGTACAACCAAGAGAGAATAAGACAGAAAACATTCAAGAAAGAAATAGCAGTTTCTCAACAGCTTTCTCTGATGAAACACTGACTTGTATTTTTAGCAGAAACAGCCACGGTTCAAATCCTGGGAGTGGTAGTAGTAGTGTTAAAATAAATTCTCTCCACAGGTCTTCCAGGTAAGAGAAGGTATAAAGTAGCTATAAGAAGGCTGTAGTTATAATGTGTCCAATACCCATGGTCCATCCCCAAGGCTGCAAATGACAGCAAGATAAGTACATACACCAAGTGGTCTTCCCCAAGAAATATTCAGAAGTGTCATGGTGTCACAGCTACTGGTCCCTGCTGCCAACAACCAGAGTGACCAATAGAAATTAAGGCAGAGTATGTCAGTAGTGCACACACACACACACACACACACACACACACACACACACACACACACACACACACACACACACACACACACACAGTATGAGTACACATATGTAACCCTGACTATGTGAATATGAGTAGAAACAGTCATGTAGTATTAACAAACATTCCCTCCACAGGTCTTCCAGGTAACAGAAAGTATAAAGTAGCTATAAGAATGCTGTAATTATACTGTGTACATATATATATATATATATATATATATATATATATATATATATATATATATATACATATATATATATATATATATATATATATATATATATATATATGGTTTACTATCATAAATTCGAAAGTAAAAATAAATAATGTCTTTATTTTCGAATTTATGCATCGAAAATGAACATTTTCGAATAATAGTAAACTCGAAAACAAGGGTGTATTGTCGAAAATGTCACTTGCGACATTTACGGCGATACACAGCACGCCCACCCTTCCCATAATCACCTACCTACCTAACCGAACACACAGTTATGCAGGGGGGCTGTGCCCCCCACACCCCCCTAACTTAATATTCCAACTCCGAGATCGCACTACAGTGAGGAAAGGGATGCATTTCCCTAACCGCACTGTACCATGATCCCCTCCCATGACCGAAAGTTAGAATTGCGAATGCACAGTGCATTCGCAATGCAAACCTTCGCTCATGTCACCTGTCAGTATGAAGTATTCGAACATCTGATGTTCGAATACTTCATAGCCGTGCAAATGCACGTCGACATAATGATAGCAAACCATATATATATATATATATATATATATATATATATATATATATATATATATATATATACATATATATCTATATATATGTATATATATATATATATATATATATATATATATATGTATGTATATGTATATATATATATATATATGTATGCATATGTATATATATATATTTATTTATTTATTTATTTATTTATTTTACATTTGTTAACCGGGAAAGTCCGACTGGATACATGTCCATTTTCAGCAGAGGCCCGGGGAGAAAAGCTCCAGGTATATAACAGACATATGAACATTGTTAATGCAAAAAAGGAAGAGAGTTGAGTTCTAAATACAATATAAAGATACATCACATCTTGGGAAAAAAATAACAGCAGCATATAAAAAAAAAACATAGGTCAGTTACAAAGGCGAGGCGCCTTGTTAAAAAGTGGTTAAGTATAGTGAGGTAAGAGAAGGGTAAATGATAGTGGTTAATCAGGTTTGGAACAGGGACATTGCCAGAGAGTATTGAGATGGGGTTTAAGCTTTTTTTTGAATTGTAGGAGTGAAGGTTCTGAGGTGAGCATGGTCGGTAGGGAGTTCCACATTTTACCTACAAAGTTTGGGAATAGAGAATCCCCAGCAGAATTATTGGCTTTGGTAGTATGAGCTAAGATCTTATTGGAGGAGCGTAAAGATTGCAGGTTAATATAGGGGTGAATGATGTTTTTCAGAGCTTGTGTTTTCTCTGGGTGATACAGTATCTGGTGAACCGTTTTGAGTTGGTTGAAATGGAGTTGGCTGGAAAACTCTAACCACCCTAGTTGCTTCAAGTTAGTGCAGTGGTGCGTTCTAAAGGTGGAATTTGTGGCAAATCTAGCTATGTGATTGTAACAAGAAGCAAGTTTGTTAAGGGTTGTCTTCTTTAGGTTTGTAAAGAGGGGAGAGGCATAGAAAAGAGTTGATAGTAGGTGTGTGCTGGCAATTGTAATTTTAGCGTGAGGAGTGAGAAAGTGTTTTACTTTATAGAGAGAGACAAGCTTTTTATTGACGGTTTTGATGGTTAGATTGAAATGGGTGTCAAATTTAAGGGAGTTATCAATGGTAACACCTAATAGCTTTGTGTGAGCTTCTGGTGATATAGTGATTCCATTGGAGGATGTAATAGAGAAGGTGGGGGAAAGAGTCTTGTTAGTGGGTGAGAACGTAAGTAGTTTTGTTTTGTTGGGGTTGAGAACTAGTTGACAACTTGAGAACCATTTTTCTATTAGGTTGAAGGTGTCTTGGGTTGAAGCAGTGAGGTCTGCCAGGTTGGAGGCAGTGCTGATGATAGCCGAATCATCTGCATATTGAATGCATGTGGCATGGGGGGTGATTGTGGGCAGGTCATTAACAAAGATGGTGAAGAGAAGAGGGCCAAGAATAGATCCTTGGGGAACTCCAAGTGTAACAGGTAGGCATGTGGATAATTTGTCCTGCCATAGAACAGCCCATTGCCTATTGGACAGGTAGGATTGGAACCATTTCAGCGTGGAATTGCTGAGTGATAGTTTTTTTAATGTATGGGAGGAGTTGAATGTGGTTCACCATATCACAGGCCTTGGAGAGGTCTAAGAAAAGAGCAGATGATAGTTTATTATTGTTTCTGAAGTTATTGATGGTATTAGAAAAGGATAGTAGGGCTGATGTGGTACTGTGATTTGGCCTGAAGCCATGTTGGGAGTTGGCTAGAATTTTATTTTTGGTGAGGTGTTCCATCAGTTGTTTGTGGACACACTTTTCCATAATTTTGGCCAGGGGTGAGAGTATAGCTATAGGTCTGTAGTTGGTTAGCTCTAGTGAGCTACCACCTTTATGGAGAGGAATAATGTGGGACATTTTCCATATGGAGGGGATGAAGGCTTCTGGCAAGGTATGGTTTATGATTATGAAGACGGGATAGGAAATGGCCTCAGCTGCTTTTTGCAGAAACTCAGCTGGGAGAAGGTCAGCTGCTAGCTTAGTGGGTTTTAGTTTTTTAAGAAGAGATGTTATAGAGGATATGGGTACTGGATTGAAGGTAAATAGATGATCTGATGTAGTTGTAGTATTCTGCTGGCATGGGTAGTGGAGTGGGCTGGTTGTTTGTTTGAATTGTGTGGCCAGGGATTGTATAGTTTCTGTGAAGAAACTATTGAATGTGTTAGCAATGTTTACAGGGCACTGTTGTTTGCAAGTTGTTGGAGTGGGGGTGGATGCCTGGCCTGGGTGCAGGAGCTTGTTTAAGCCTGCCCAGAATTTTTGTGGATTATTAAGGTATTTGTGTTGGAGGTGGAGGAACAAGTTCTTTTATCATTTAAGATCATTCTTTAGTTTCATTTCTAAGTTGCCGGAAGGTTTGGTGGGAGTGTGGGTCTTTAGAGGTACGCCATGTGACCCACATCTTGTTTCTAGATAGGATTTTGGATTTTGTTTCCTTAGAGAGCCATGGTGCGGTTTTGGTTTTAGTTCTAATGGACCGTATTGGAGCATGGGAATCTAGAATCTTGAGGAAGGTGGTGTTGAAGTAGATAACTGCCTCTTCAAGAGGAAGAGACTTGAGTATTGTCCAGTTGTGGGCTTTAAGTTCAGTTTGAAAAATGGAGGCATTGAATTTATTATTGTTCCTGATTGTCTCTATGGTTGTAAGAAGGGGGGTGATTTTCTTGAATTTGATAACATAGGTGAGTAAGTGATCACTCATGTCCTCTAGGTGAGTACCTGCTGAGTACTGGTCAGGATCTTTATTAGTAAGGATCCAGTCCAGGATGCTGTCCTTGTTTTGGGGTTTACCTAGTCTGGTAGGAGTGGATATGAGCTGAGAAAAGCCATGTAGATTTATGCTGCTAGATGGGGAGCTAGATGAGAAGGAATTCCAATCGATGTTGAAGTCACCTAACACTATGGATTCCTGGGGGTGAGTTTGAGTTAACCAGTGGAGAAAGTCCTCTAAGGTTTTGTTATTATTGTTGCCTGGGGGGATGTAAATACATGCTATATTTATGCTTTTATATTTGTTTGGTTGAAGTTTTACAAGTAGAATTTCGGCATTGTTTGTTAGGAGGGGTTGTGGAGAGGCAAGGGAGATTTGTAATGTATTTTTGTAGAGTATGGCTACACCGCCACCTTTATGAGTTATTCGGTCTGCTCTTAGTATATCATACCCTGGTGGGATTATCTGTGTGTCTTTCATACTTGGTTTAAGCCAGGTTTCTGTGAGACATAGTAGGTCTGGGGAACAAGTAGCTATAGATATATATATATATATCTGCACATACACATACATATACATACATATATGTCGTGCAGTCGGACATTGGATCCACACTCTGAACCTCTTACTACAACAAATCTGACCAAAGGCTGTCTAAATGGGGGTGAAGGGGCCCAAACTAGGGACCACTTTTAATTATTGTCCTTATCCCTTCCTCCCCAGCAGAACTGTTCTGCCTTGCAGCAAAATAATAAGGCATACCAACTCTTGAACCCAAGGCCCTGTAAACTACGATAAAACCATTACACCATCTGGGCCCTATAAAATAGTGATGACATTCCAAACATATCAGTTAGTACTATAAAAATATAAAATAAATATTGGCTGCTTGAAACGCTTCCCCTATGGAGCTCAAGTAAATGTCAAATGTAAAAGTGGGGCAGCAAAACGGCAGAATAACCAAAATTATAAGCAATGTCAGCGTCAATATGGCAACAGTTAAAAATAAGTAATACTTCCAGTAGTTCCCCGGTTACACATTCTGGTCAATAAATCCACTCCGTTTCTGTGAGCACATCCAATACTACTCGCATATACTAAAGCTTTCCAGTAGTTTATCACTTCACCAAATGTTTAGATAAATCAATGGATTGACCAAACGGCTGTTTAAAACTGATTTTTATTCAGAGATAAAAAGAACGACAAGCACTTTCACCTGTAGGCTTCATCAGGCCATTAATGATTACACAAATAAATTAAAATGCATTTAAATACTTTTTTGATAATGACATCACTTCCTACCATTATTTAATGTCCTGTTAATCCATGCACTTTAACTGCATAACAACTAAAAAACATTTCATAAGGCTTTGCCATATTAATAAGACTTTTTCATATAAACATTTAAAATATATACATGCTGTATGAATACTATTATATAAAAAACAGATGTACAAGTCATGTATATAGATCATGGGCAGGATTCACGAAGCCTCCATGTAAGAGATACATGGCTTACACGGAGGCTGCAGTTAAACGGTGTGACGTCAGCATGTCATGCATATGCATGAGGGCATGCTGAATCACACCTAAGGCTAACACGGTCTGTGGAAGACAGTAGGGGGCATGTCCATAGGCCGAGCCCTGCAAGCGGACACGCCCCCAGAAGAGTAAAAGTGCCCAAAGTAAACACCCACGACAGAGGCCATGGAAATGTGAATAAACACAACACAGCACATGCCCCCACAGACTATGAACATAAAATATATAAATGAACATGTTATATATTTTTAAATCATAAAGATGTTTGCCCATGAGTGCGCTCGTTTGCGCGGGCGTGCCCGTAGCTTAGCCACAGTTAGCAGTCAGTGGAAAAGCATATAAGAACTAAATATGCAAAGTAAACCAAGAAGCAATAGCATAGTGGTAGAGACGTTGGCTAAAGAGCAGGCATCCATGGTTCGCGCCCCCACATCAATCTTTATTTTTAGTAAAATAAGCACGAAACAAGTCCCTGACAAATATATACACCTATAAAATCATATTTTATGTAAAATGTAATGAAATAGTCCATTTATTTTGAAGAAATGTGAGCTAACAAAACAATAAAAAATGCGAGATGTGCCTATAGCTGAGCTACAGTTTAACAAGGTGAGTGCATCTCCCCGTAGGTGAGCAGTGGTTTAACAGGTGTAAAATGAGTGCCCGTAGGTGAGCAGTGGTTTAACACGCTGAAACTGTGTGCCCCTAGCTGAGCTGAGTGTAATATGCATGCTAACAGCCAAATGAAGCGTAAACCAGCGTACCCTGTTTGCGCGGAGCTGCGCACCGCGCCAACAAGCTAACCGATGGGCAACATTGAGCAATCTGTATCAAAACTGCCTTTACACAGACACACCCCCTAGCCTGTCTAGACAGTCATAAAAAATAAAAAGCAGTGGTCAGGTTCGAACCCAGGATACTATGCACCATAGTCAAGGTACTGAACCACTAAGCCATGACAGCAGTACCTAGAAATGCAGTAATAGCAAATATATAGGAATGAATACAAAGTGGAGCATGACAAAGCAGGTTTTGTGAAGTTGATAAATTCCAAAATGGCCAATCACAGATATGTGCGGGAAAAACGGCATATATAAGCCCCATAGGTGGGAATACACAGCATAAATGATTGTAGAACTAACTTGCAGCCAGAATGTCAGGAGTAGGTGAGGGTAGTTGCTTTCGAGCACAGAGGTGGAGCATTGAGGAGTCCAGATACATGGTCTGGCTCCTAGTCCACAATCATGAGGCCCAACTCATGCAGGGCCAGGTCCTGTGGGGAGCATATAGGGCTGAGGCGTGGGACCGGTTGGCTCATGATCTCACCAGTGCCACAGGGATTCCAAGGACTGGTGAGCAGGTCCATCACCAACATGCGGACCTGAAGAGACGCAAGCAGGACCAATTGAACCTTTGGATCCAGGAGGCCCGGCAAATGCCCAATGCCCCACTACTGAGTAAGTTACATTTAATTATGTATGTAAGAAATTAAACTAGCTGATATTATGGAGATGTGTATTCCAATATTACTTCATTTATATTACAGCTGCAGGTGTCCATTCTGCGAACCGCAGAGCCTATGGCAATAGGCTGGTGCGGTTGCACCACCAGGCAGGTCAGTAATCCTCTCCCAGGAACTGTAAAGAAATATAAAAGTATGACAGTTAGCAAAATAGTGCAGTGTAGTCACTAAGTAATAAAATGTGCAAGTAACAGTGTAAGAGTGTTTGCAAGTATTGCTTGATTACAAAAGTGTGTTGCAGTCTGTAATCCAAACAGAAAAATGAAAATGTCTGAAATAAAGTCTGAAATAAAGATGCCCCACCTGTAATATAATAGTACACAACCTGCAGCAGGCTGAAAAGTACAGCTGCAGAAGATCAGCAAATCACATGTGTGAAATATACCCCTGTTGAAATACTGAAACATGACAGAAGTGAGACTGCTGGAAAGGATTGTAATAACTACAGGTAAAACATGTCAATAAAGCCTAGAAGTAAGTACCATCCTGAATAGTAAAATGAAAACAAGTGAGAGAGTGTGAGAAAGAGTTATGAATCCACCAATAAAGTAGTAATAACCCCTGAATAAAGTATACTGCAGTCAGTACAGAATGAAATGAATGTGACAAGCAGAACCAAACAGCGAAATGTGTTCAAAGTGTTGCTGCAGCTGGACTGTACATCCCAAAATCTGGATATGTTGCTCTCAGTCTGCAATATGCAGATAGTATGATTGTCTGAAATACCAAACATCCACAGTTGTCTATAGCTATATAAAGCAAATGTAGCAGGATGATGTAGCTGAACAAAGCCAGATATGAACGTGTATGAAGAACAAAAAAATGTATATTGATGTAGCAGTAACAGTCCTTTCACCAAATTGAAGTAGTTATCATATAGGAAACTGTAGTTAGAACAGTAGTGTGTATATATCTGCAGCTATTAGAAATGTACAGCATATATATTGAAGGTATTCGAAGGTGTTAATATTATTTTCTTCACCCCACCCTATAACCACATATAACCCATTCCACGTGAAAATGGTATGTGCAATCACAATTAACACCCCTGGACATTTGTCCTGTCGGGTCATAAATATTTGCATGTCCATTGATGCATCTGCCCTGTTCTTACATCCAAACCTGATGGCCTGTTGCCATCAATCAACCCTGCATGTTGTTGGACTGTGTATTGCTGTTCAAATTATGCACGTGTTATGCTCGCTGTTCAATGGTGTGAATATCTGGGTGTTTGGTTAATGGGAATACTAATGCATGCTGTTACAACTAATTGCGAATGGTATTGTATGTTACTAACCCAAACTGTCATGACATAATGCAAAACATAGGACGACAGGGAAAGCGGGTTCCAGCGGACCCACCTCTCCCACCTCAGCTAGCGAGTGCACCTGGCACTTGTGCCCAGTCTGGACCCTCCTCCGGTGGCCCTGTGCCACCTGCGGGTGGAAGCGCTGCAGGGGATGGGGCCCGTCCCCCCTCTGCAAGTGTGGCTGGAGGAGGACCACCACTCACCCTCCGTAGCGTCCGGACTGTGGTGCTTAGGGAGATCTGGGACTCTGTTCTTGGGCCCCTATGGCAGCTTGAGGCACAGGTGGCACCACTTACGGGCATGCCTGTTGCCCGGCCTACATAGTCCCCAGCACAGCTCCGTCCTGGGCAGTGAAGGAACAGTGGCAACTGCCCATGGGTGGGGATATCAGTTCCACTGTTGCCATCTGTGGGCTCATGGGCTCTGGCTATCCAAACATCCATCCCCATCAATTGTGTAACCCCCCACATGTGTCATACACCGCCTTTGAATGCGTCTTGTTTGTCTTGTCTGTTGACCTACCCAACCTACCTCCCCAGCTATACCGACTTCCTTCACCTGACATACCACTCTCACCTGAAAAAAAAAAAGGGCACTCTGTACCCACAAAAATATTACGCCCCATACATAGCTGCCCATTCCGCACACATGTCTGCTGGACATGGAAACTATCAATTACAATTGGCTGTACAACAAGTATTATTGTTGTCCTGACACCTCTCTCAGGGGTGGAAGGTTTCAAATGTCACACCAAATTACATACATATGCACAGCTGTTGCTGATGAAGAAATGGGAAGCTATGGGCCTTACCTACATCTCTCCTGCAAAACCCAAGCTTGTTTCCCTACTGTCTTACCCTCTTTGTGACCCCTTTTTCACCACTTTCCTGTCTCCCCATTTTCATTTCTTTCAAAGAAAATAGCGCCAGATGTAAGCACTGTTAAGCGGTTGTAAGCGGGTGTGCGCGGAGCTGAACGCCAGTGCGCATGCGGGAGCTCCGCGCAAACCAGCACTAACCCGGTTACAACTGCTTAAAAGTGCCTTAGTCACTCTGATTGACAGGTCCTGTAGTCAGTTCAAAAGCAGAATAAAATCCCACTGTCAGTCCCAAACCCAGGCCCCAAACCAGAAACAGTTGTCTGCATGACCTATCACTAAGCCATGACTCTTATACAATAACATTGTGCTAAAATAAATATATCATGTAATAGTAGGAATGAATGTAAAGGGAATATAGGATGTGTAGAACACAAAGCATGCCATTCATACTTACTGTCAGAACTAGTGGATTTCCATAATAGTAGTGTGTGAACAGAAACAGCCATGCTAGTTGGTAGCTAGTAGGTAATAATGTCAGTTAATGTACATATATAAATGTATATATATATATATATATATATATATATATATATATATATATATATATATATATATAGTTGTAGGTGTCAGTGTGCATACACACTACAGGAAACAGGAGAGAGGAATGGAGAAATGTGAATCTACAACACAGCCTGAATCATGAGAGAGATACTAACCTTTACACTCACAGAACAGTGTCCACAGCATACCAGCATGGTCCCCGCCCTTACAATCTGAAAGGGCAATGCCTATCTCACATACCCTTTTATAGCACTGTCCTGAAATCACAGTGAGAACTGCAATCAGTACACAACTGGCTGCATGCAATTAGCAAATGCTGGCTTACAATTGGTGCAGAGGCCATCACATGGACTTATGCAGATACCTACAAAAGCATCCTGTACTCACACTCCACACATCAATATGTTCATTGCACTGTCTGGAGGCAGACAGAGAGAGAGAGAGAGAAAACACAAACAACAACACACGGTACACAAACTGAGTTGAAGCTGTCAGCAGTGACAGTACCAAGCCGTGCCAGCAGCAGCAGGAAGCAGTAGTAGTGGTAACACAACCAGCTGCGACAAACACAGGTAATGTAAAGTAACAGGTTAATAGTCTGCATACTGTGAACCCCCCATATGTGTCATAGGTCTGTATCTATAGGTATGTCCATGTGATATGTTGTGTGCACGTAGTTCCACCAAAAGGGGATGACTATACATTACATGTCATTCAGTGCTAGGCCATGATCCTGGCAGCAGTTTTCCATTGCAGTGAGGCCTGTCTGTAGAATGTGTGTGTCAGCTGGTGTAACGACTATGGCGCTTAGTTAGCAGTCATCTGGGAACTTTGTCATCCACAACCTGCATATGTTTGCTTTTACATCTGAGAAATAAATGCCAAACAAGAGGGGTCCTAGGACAGAGGCCTGTGGGATACCACATGTGACTGGCATTGAGTCTGACGTGGCTCCTACAATATTGATATTATCGATTCTGTATGTCAACCAGTGTGCAACCCATCATATGACATATGTAGTAACATGTAAGCTAATAAGCTTGTCTATGATGCCTGAGTGGAGTACTGTGTTGAAGGCCTTAGGCAAGTCCAGGTAGGCTGTATGGATTGCGTTGCCCTCATCGGCTGTAGTGACTGTTTTGAAAGGTCAACCAGGTTCAAAAGGCAGGATCAGCCCATCACAAAGGCAAACTGGCCGGGAACAAGTGTCTGCAGGTACCCAATATCGCTGTATATGCGTCCCATACTGAATCATTCCATAGCTTTGCAGACCACACTGGTTAAGCTTATGGTGCGGTAGTTCACAGGGTCAGTAGAGGTGCCTCCTTAGTGGAGTGGGACCACTGTTGCTGTATGCCAGTGTTCAGGTACATATCCTGTAGTACAGCCAAGGTTAAATATCAGTCTTATATGCGGTTGTATGTCCTCTTGGAGTTCACGTAGCACACATCCAGGGATACCATCAGGTCACATTG
This sequence comes from Protopterus annectens, assembly GCF_019279795.1. Lineage (NCBI taxonomy): Eukaryota > Metazoa > Chordata > Ceratodontiformes > Protopteridae > Protopterus > Protopterus annectens. The sequence goes on from NC_056733.1 coordinate 64,122,338, forward strand.
ATGCTGTGTGTTCTGCTTTGCTGAGGGCGGCCATCACCTTGACATGTGAAATGATAGGGAGGTTACATTCAGCTGTGATAAGTATTTCTAAGTGTGGGGGAGAAGGAGGGGGGATACGTGCACCGAACCTGTCTGCAAGAATGTTGCCAATATCTGTGTGTTCGGTGAATGTTAAGTAGGTGTGTATTAACTCAGAGCATATCTGAGGCATTTGGTCCATTTATGTAACATAACTGAAGAAGGCATTGTGGTTATCTATAGTGTTCATGGCCATTTCCCTCCCAGAGTAGGCCGTGGATGTTGTTATGAGAGACTGTAGCTTATTACCAGTGCTGACCACAGATGCCTTCCCTTAATGTGAATCTGCTCTGTCCTGCAGTAGCCTCCTTCTAACGTTATACAATCTGCCTTTGGCTGGGGTCCACCAGACAGGATGCCTAACCTTTGTGCATAGGGTCTGGGTTAGAAATGTGTGTGCATGTTCCATGCAATCTTTGGGATGCATGGTTCAAACTCCTACCTACCTATATTATGACACTTGAGGGAGAGGCATTAGCAGAGCGCGCTAACCGAATTACTGGGCATCTGGTCTGCACCTGCAGTATTTATAGGGTGCTCACATCTTTATTTCTACAGAGGTATGTACATCTAGTACTACCTGTCAGGTGGGGGATAGCATATATATGCATTTGCAGCCATCTACGTCAGGGTCAGATATGCACATCGCACTGGCAGGTTATGTTCTATACCATGCTTCATGATCACAGGACCTGTAACACACAACGCAACCAGTCCAGAACATCACTCCCACATCCAGGACACACACTTTGCTTCCCTGGGAACAGTGCTGGGATATGCAAGTGTTCACATATACCATTCCAGTTGTTAACATCAGGTACAGGCATATTGTGTGTGGGAACTACTCAGGCCTCTACCACTTTACCCTACAGCCACTACAATTTGTGGGTCCATGTGCTATGGCAGAACCACTCACCACAGCCACATGGGGGAATACATATTGCACCTGTCCATCTGCAACATGGGTACTCACTGTTCCACACCAGAGGTAGACCACCATTGTTGATATCTGACCATACCCACCTTTCCCTGGACATCCATATCCCATCCCCACCCCCAGGCAAGGTTGTCACTGCAAACAAACTGTATTTAGCACAAGCAGACCCTACACTTGTGAAGACTGGGGTGGACGACTTCAAAGGACCCATGCTGGGGGACTATACTGGCCACTCTGCATAATCCTTGACAATTGCATTCTATGAGCATGTGTAAGGTTTGCATTGATCATGCTATCCCACATATACCCATGACTACTCCACAACAAGACACCTGTCAGGTGTACACCAGCCATATATGAGCCATCCAACAGACAGAGTGAGCTAATACATTGCAGAGCTGTAGCCCACAGAGGGAGGACATCTGTGAACAGTACCGGCAAGACACTTCATTCCCATGTAATCATCACAACACAGTGTTGACAGTGGAATTGTCCAGACAATGCAGATAGGACTCCCCTCAGTCTGTTATTGATGCCCACTTACTGTTAGAGGTCCTCAGCAACCCTCTTCCAGCACACACCAATAACATGGCTGTGGCTTAGCACATTCAAACCCTGGGATCTCCACTTTGCCCCTGCTTGACAGAGGCACAGCTCACTAGCCTCACACGTTGCCTTATGTGACCTACTTTACAGTGGCACAGTAGCCTACTGTACTGGGGATGCAGATGCCAAGCACACTCTGGCTAAGCTGTCATTCCCTAGGGCAACAAGCCTAGTATTGACCTCTACACCCATATGTTCAATTGTCAGATGCACAATATTTGTTGTGCTGTTAGACTGTTTGCAGGTCTTCATTGCCATAGCATTCCCTGTTCCTATGAACAACTTGTGTATCTGTGGAAGATGTTTGAATATGAGGGCAATCCACTATATCACTTATGTCTCTGTAGTCATTTACTGTGTGCACTGGGCAGATTGCTGTGTTGTGGTTGGTTCCTGGAATGACACGTACAAATACCAGATATGTGTGGCCAACTGCTAAACAGAGATATGGCCTAAGTGTGTGGGCATGCCCAGTTCAGCCTTTCCATGGCATATTGTCTGACATATGCCTCATTTATCAAAGTGTGCGAGCATGCCCAGTGTGAGCTTTTCATATGTTGAACTCTGAAGTCCACCACATATTTGGGTGTGTGTGAACTTCAACAATATCTCACGTTTATGGTTGTGTGTTGGGTGTCATGTTGTGTACTAACTGGCCAACTGCTTTGTGTCTGCCACAACAGGGATTATACTGTGCCTACAGGGATTGCATGAGATACTTTGCATACAGTTGTCAACATCCTTTCATAATGACCTAACACTGTAGTACCATATAGAGCACTGGTTCAGTACTTTCACTGTGGTGGACAGTATCCTGGGCTTTAGTCCTATCACTGCTTGACATCTTCATTGTGAGCACAACATACTGTGTAGGGGCCATTTGTGCACATATGACCATGTTGCATTATGTTCAGATATGGACTACCTACACCAGGCTTGTCCAACATTGGTAGTGTATTCCACAACATAGGTGGACATTGGCAAACACTAGCAATGTTCCCTAGGCCATTTCTGATGCTAGTCACAGAGTGTGTTTGTCCTTCGACACACATTGTAACTGGAGTTTGCCATGACATATGTCATGGTTAGTATACTGTGCCTCCGTCTATCTCTGACATAACAGTGATACCCAGGGTTAACCTACCATCTCCCATCCACTCATCGGGATTCCTCTTGAGGGGTGTCGATAGGTGACTCTCTGGCTAACCTGTACTGGGAGTTTACTCAAGAGTGGGCGTGCCTTCTGTGTTATGGATCATTCTGTACAGCTTGTCCTATGTATGTCAGTGCTGGGGTTCAGGTCTCTCATGTGCATAGCTCACTGCCATTCAGATTGTACAAGGTGCAGCATGTTCATTGATTCCAGCTTAGACATGGCTTCATACATCAGGCACAGCTTGCCTCTGGGTGGGCAGTATGGCAGTGTGTGGAGCTGCAGTTTGTTTACTCAGGCAACACATGGCATCTGTTCATGCTCTTTGCTACTCCTGGTGGGGTACTGTTGTGGACTTTACAGTTGATGGAGGTGTCTGCTGAGGTATATCCCACAGGGGCTATTGTAGTCAATTGTGACGCTGATGAAGGATGACTGCAGAGCCACAGTGACCTCCCCTTATCTACATCTGACAACCTTCATGATTGGGTGGTTATATGGTATGTTTCTGCGAACCCTACAGCCACATGTTTGTCCAATGCAGGATATCTATCACCTTGTGTCCCCAGGTCTCTCATTACATGTTAGGTACGTAATGGGTTAACACCTGTGTGGTAATTTGTGGGCACTTACTGTATATCCACGGTGGTTGTCTATACACAGTTCTGCAATTAGCTTGCTGACATGGCTATGGCTCCAGTTGTCTGTTTCTAGGTGGCCCTTTTATGGGTTGCTTGTGTCAGCTGGGGGTCGGATATGGTGGGCTGTTTGTACTCCTCTGCATACATTTTCAGTCACAGTCCTTCCATGATGGCCTGTACCTATGGGACATATATATGGAATGGGGGCGGGGGGTCCCAGGACCAAGCCTTGTGGGATGCCACTCATATCTGCTTTGTAGTCTGACATGGATGCAGCATGTCTGACCATGTCAGTTCTGTCCTTGGTCTGGTTTGCAACCCCTCTACTGACATAGGGGTATATATTTAAGCTGGTGAACATATCCATACTGAACTCGTAGGGTATTGTCTGGAAGCATATGCATGGTCCAGCTATGCTGTGTGGACCACATTGCCCTCATCAATGACCTTAATGACTGTTTCAAATGGGTCAAACATGTTTAAGGGCAGGATCTGCAGTTATGACAGCCACACTGTGTAGGGTCCGGTGTCAGTAGGTCCACGATAGCTTTATGTCTGCGGTACATACTGATCCTTTCCATAGCTGTGCAGACCAAGCTTGTCAGGATCCTGGGGTGGTAGTTTGCAGTATCCATTCAGGCAACACCTTTGTTGTGAAGGACCACTGTTGTTGTACACTGCTCTTTGGGTACATATCCTGTGGTAAGGCTGACATTGGGCAGTAGTGTGATTTGGCATTCCATTATTCTTGGAGTCCATGTTGGCCTCAGCCCAGGACACCATCACATACCTTTGCTGCTGTGTGTTTTGCTTTGCAGATGATGGCTGTTACCTCAGCATCTGCAATGCCAGGGGACCAGCAGTCTGCTGGGATAGATATTTTGCATTCTGGGGGGGGGGGGGGTTGCACTGAACCTGTCAGGTTGTATGTTGGAAATATGTGTGTGTGTTTGGTATGTTGTTTGTAATATCTGTGTGATTCGGAGCATATCTGTGAATTCCCAACATGGTTCCTACCATCAGTTAAGTAAGCCTTGTGATTATCCTTAGTGTCCTGTACAATTTGTATCTTCATAGGTTCATGGGTTCATACTAGGCTATCCACCCTAGGGCATTAGTAAGCCAAGCCAGAGTGTGTGTGTCTTTCGCCGCCCCTTGCTATGTGACTATTATGGCCATTTATGATTTTATTTACTGTGCTTCTGTCTGGACGTGACACAGTGAAGACCCCCAGTGTACATGTACGATCATCCATCCACTTGGCAATATTCCTGTTGAGGGGTGTCAGTGAGGGACTCTGCCTAACATGGATTGGGATCCTGTTTCTGGGTGTGGGGAGCCTCTGGGTTATGTATCTGTCCCTCCAGCACATCCTATTTCATTATGTGTTGAGGCTGACATCTGTCACTCTCACAGCTCCAATGGCTTTGATTTCCTGTGGTGGAGCATGTCCATTACTCCTGTGTTGGACATGGCCTTGTACAACAGACATACAATGCCTCTGTGTAGGCAGTCTGTGACTGCATTTAGCTGGGGTGTCTACAGCCAGGCAGCATATGACATATATTTGACACCCTTTATCCTCTTGGTGGGGTACCTTTGAGGTCTTCCGAACTGCTGCAGGTGTCAGGTACAGTACATCCCATATGAGTCATTGTACTAGATTATGGGTCTGATAAGGGAACAGTACAGGGGCACAGTGACCTCTGTTGATGTAGATGTGAATCCTTTCATGATACGGTGTCCAATATAGACAGTCTTCCTAGCCACATTGGCATTGTGAGTGTCACATGACAGGTTACTGTCAACTTGTGTCCCTAGGTCCCTGATTACTCCTTGCATACATAATGGTTTACCACCTATGTGGTAATTTGTGAGTACCTTGTCTGGTATTTGGTGGGACATTCATACTGTCCAGTGTCTTCAGGATGTCTGGGTGGGGTTCTTGTGTGTGAGAGTGTGGTCTGTCGCATGCTACAGACTGTACAGCAGTTTTGACTACACTTAGGTGCACATGGGTGGTCTCCGCTGCTTCATGCATTGTCAGTTACCTGGCCGTATGGGTGTCTGTGCTGCATATGGATACTCCCCCTCCTTTGATGTTTTGGTCCAGGTGTTGGGGCCATAACGCATGATATGTGGTATAACCTGGTAGTGCTGGTGTGCTATTAGTAGGCTTGCAGCAGGCTTCTGTCACTGCACAGACATCGATGTTCTCCATACTGGGAAGTGCCTCAGGGGCATGCATATTGCAGTTTACACATCTGGCATTGGTCAGCATTACTCTTATGTTTCTTACCACTTATGTTTTCTAGTGTGGTGGGTTAGTCTTTTTGGCCTTGCCTACGTACGGCTCTATGGAGGTGGCAAAGTCCTTATCCAGTATCCAGACACCCAGGGGTAACAGGTGCAAGCCATCCCTGGAACAGCAGCATGGCTTGTCATGCATGACATCTCAAGCAGACAGACATTAGACCCTCTTGGACTGACAGCTGTAACTGTGCCACCTGTTAAAGCTGATCATTCTGTGTTTGTACTGTGGCATCATTCTTGGTGAGGGTTGGATGCTGCAACCGGCCAGTGTCATACCAGCCTGGGGTACATAGTCAGGGAGCTCATCCATGTCTCTTTTCATGTAGTCCAGGGGGGGTACATCTCAGGTCATTCACACCAGCATGGACAATGAGTGCATCATATTTCTGCTTGCTTTGGGGTGACCTGCGTACTTGTGTTATGTGGCATATTGTGGCAGCCTACAGGCAGCTTACTGTACCCTTTCCCCTTGTTCAGTCTGGTGAGTTGGACAGCAGTGTGTCTGCCTATACAGACACCTATTACAACTGTATCAGGCATGTTGTTTCTCCTTCTGGCCTGTAACTGTTTGGCACACCAGCTTTGTGTACTATGTGTTGCATGTGCTATGTTTGGAGGTTGTGGTTGCTTGGGATCTGCTTTGGAGGCTTCTGTTGGTGTGGTGTGTTTGTAATTAGGGCCTCTGGGAATGTTTTTCTGTGTTTATGTGTTTGGTTTACAGTTGTGATAGGTCTATGTGGGACTGGGTTTGTGGTGTATGTGGTTATCTTCTCCTCCTGACTAGTTTTGACAGTACTGAGTTGGGGGAGCTCAGCCTCCGGTTTGGATAAATGGTTGCATCTCTCACATATATTTGTATTTATTGGGGGGAGTTGTGGGTTGTCTGTGTACTTGGTGCCGGTGTCACATTGCCTCTGGATTCACAGATTCTACTTGTTGTGGCTGGCCTTAGTGGATTGTATGTGTGGACATATTTTATTGCCATACTACTGATCAGTGATTACTTCCCTTTTTATGTTTGCTCTATCATGTAGTAGCTTCCTCATTCTCTTGCATGGTTTGGTAATGGCTGGAGTCCAGCATGCCAGATGCCTGCGTGTATGGCATTGTGTCTTGTTGTTATTTGTGATTGCATACTCCAAGCATTCCTCACTGTGTTCATGGAATGCCTGTATAACATGTTCTGTGGTGTGTCCCATATTCTGCACTTGCACAGGGCCTTTCGTGGATTTCACATCGGTTTGGAGGGGTGCAACCTATGCTTTACACATGTTTTTCACTGTGTTTTTCTGGCCAGGGACTGTGGTCAGGATGTGTGTATCCAGTGTGATTACTCTATGGTCTGGTCTTACCAGTGAGGGATACACTTCCATCTTGCCATCCAGTACACATGTTGCTGATTATCACATCCAGTATGCTTACCCCTCTTGTGGGAGTGGTATGTTGTTCCTGGGCATTTTGGTTTATGGATTCTGGGAACTTTTCTCCTACTGTGTTGGTGCTAGTATAATGCTCCCAGTGTATGTCTGGGTATTTTCAGTCAAGCAATATAATGTGGTTTGGGGGGCTTGATATATTCATGTATTCCAACATAGGCCAGGTGCAGTTCCTGGTATTAGGACAGTAGTCTGCAGCAGGCTATATACTGGGAGGCAGTTTTAGCCATTGGTATTTGACCATGGCTAATCCATGCTGCTTCTTGTTGTGGTACCAACATGGGGTGTGGTTATCCTTGACATTTATTGCTAGTCACCCTCCTTTTGTAGCTTGTTCCATGTTTTGCGGCTGTACAGCACAGTATGTGGTGTAACCTGGTAGTGTTAGGGTGCTGATGTGAGCCTTGACCCAGTTTTCTATTACAGGACTGATATCAACATTCTCCATACTGTGTCCGTTTACACTGCACGCATCTTGCTGTTTAGACTTCTGGCATTGGGTAGCATTACATCTAGGTTCCTATCCCTTGTGGTACCTATGAAGGTGGGTTTGTGTTTTGAGACTTACCTATTCAGGGCATGCTGTGGGTACTGACAGCCTTTGCCAGTATCCATGGGGCCTGGACTGATAGGTGCATGCCACCCCTAGCAGGTGGTGCATCATGTCATGCTCCACATGTCTTCCCAGGCTGAAACACATTGGTTCCCCTTTGACTAACTGCATTACTTCAGCCAGTTATTGCAATTGATCATCCCATCATCATTTTGTGGCTTCATGCTTGGTGAGGGTGGATGTTAGTCAGGGTCCTCAGAAGTGCATATAGTACATGGTGTTACATTACTTAACACATGGCATTCCTGCCTCAGGTGGTGCTGCAGGGCTGCCTCTGTCGGATGCGCATATTACACTCCCTGTACATGTTTGTGAGCAGGTCATGTCATTTTAGGCATCCCTGTTATTATTTGTGTGAGTCAGAGGGGGTATCATTCCCAGGGTTCCTACTGAGCCAGTGTATGTGCTATGCGTTGCCTCTTTGCCAAGGCCAGGGCATACTGGGCACGCCTCCTTCTGCCTACTGGGGCAGGCTCAGGTTGTTCCTCCTCCAAGTCATGCTCTGCCTGTGATGGCCTTGGCAATGGTGGGGGGCTGTTTGGCCCAGCCCTATGCTGGTCCTGCTGCAGCTGTTTTTGCAAGATCATATTATGTAGCATAGCACATACCATGACAATTTGGGTACATGTAGTTGGTGTGTACTGCAAGGCTCCACCAGATGTGTCCAGACACCGGAACCGTGACTTGAGCAGCCCAAACACATGCTCTATTATATTACGTGTTTGTGCGTGTGCCTCATTATGGCATTCCTGTTCAGGTGTGTGTGCGTTTCTGATGGGTGTCATCAGCCACGGCTCCAGTGCATAACCTGCATCCCCCACTAGGTGTCCATGTGGGATGTCCCCATTGGCAAATGTCTGGTACAGCTGCATCAAATGCCAGATGTGGGAATCATGGTAGCTACCAGGGCAGCCAGCACACACATTCATTATTATGCCCTGGGCATCACACATGACCTGGCAGTTGATGGAGGGGAAGCCCTTGCAGTTAATGTAGGCCCTACCCCACTCACCGGCTGGTGCTTTGATGCATATGTGCATGCAGTCTATTGCACTCACTACCTCAGAGTATTCCGCTATTTGCTGGAAGAGACGCATATTGCTGGCCAATACCTCATGGGCATTGGGGAAATATACATGATCACCGACATGTGCTGACATGACATCCAGGAACTGGTGCAGTACCCTGGAGGCTGATGCCTGTGATATCCCCATCATATCACCAGGTGGTTTTTGGAAGGTACCTGTTGCTAGTATTCTTAGGCCAACACATACCTTGGTTTCTACTAGTATGGGTTCCCCTCTGTTGGTTCTGTGTGTGAGGCGTGGCCTGCACAGCTCAACTATTTGCAGCAGGAGCTCTCTGTCCACTCTATAGCACTCTACCATCTCCAGCTCATGTAACCCGTGGTAGGTGACCCTGGGCCTGTACACTCTTCTCTGTCTCCTCACTGTGGGTTGTCTGGCACCATCTGCATTGTCACCACCCTCAGCAAGTCGCCTATGTCTCATTATGACAGCTATGGCAGCCCCTAACATTTCTGCTCTGAGTTCAGCTTTTTCAGTTTTCACTTCTAATAGCTTACTCCTGTCTTGCAGTGTCTCTTGAGAGAAACATCCTGCACTGCTGTTTGCAGAGTTTTAAGTGCTGGGCTGGGCTACTATTCTGCCTGTGTAATTGCCTGCTTCTAATTGTTTTCACCTGCTAGCTCCAGCAGTATTCCCTGCTAGCTTCCTACTAATTCTGTTGCTTCCTTTTTCCTTTCTGTTTCCTCAGGGGGGAGCAGCGTACATACCAGCAGAAACACGCTCACAGTGGCTTACACGCACGCCCACATGTTTACACGGTTCAGGATCTGCCTATTCAGGTTAAAACACATGCACACCAGCGCAAACAGTCTTACAAGTCTGCCAACAGGCTCCCACATGCTCAGTCTGCCTTACACGCGTGCACACTGCCCTACTCGCGCTTCATGGCGCGCACACGTGCACATGCACGACCAGCAAGAAACTTTGGTGTAAGTAACAGTGTACACCTTCGATTTCTTGACTTTCCCATGCTTATCTTGTGGCACTCCTCTTTCGCTGATATGTGTCTGTCATCTGTCATGTTACACTGACCTCCAATGAACTACATTTCTTTCTGCCATTCCCCCCTGTGATGTCACCTATCTCTTACTCTATTCCTCCCCCTTATGTATCTCTTACACTACTCAGACTGTGCTCATTTGCTATGTGACTGTGGGATTCAGTATCCTAACCCTCATTTACATGAGATTGCCTACTAATGCTTAGTTGCATGTCTTAGACTCAGCTTCCCCCCTTAGCAACCACTACACGGTGGCTATGTTGTTTTTGGTCTGCTGGTTCCTGCATTGTCATTCCATGTATTGCATAAAACCCACATTTGTGGGTTTATAACCTTCATTTTTATGTTTTAAACAGCGCAGCCCATTTGTGCGGGGCTGCGCTGCGTTTAAACATCAGCGATCGCCGAAAAAAAAAATTATATATTTTTTAATTTTTGCATTGGGTTACCTTGCCAATGGCCACATATTTGGCCATTGGCATGCTGCCTGACACATATGCACCCTTTATTTTGAGCTGACATGGCTCCATTGTGATTTTTGCAGAAACGTACTCAGTTGTCAACTGAGTACATTTCTGCAGCTAAAACGTCTCTTACACGGGCTGGTTTCTGCTTCGTGGATCACTAATATACCTCATTTGCATACCTTTCGGCTGCAAGTGAGGTATTTAGCATATCCACGCCCAATCCGTGTAAGAGACGTTTTAGCTGGTCTCTTACACGGAGTTTCGGGCTGTTCCTGGATCACGAGGCTTGCATGGAGTGTTACACATCTCTTACACTCCGTGCAAGCCTTCGTGAATCCTGCCACATGTATATAAAAATGTTTATACTAAAGCTTTCCTTACTGATTTCTTAATAACAATATACAAGGAAAACAATTACATAAAATATATATGTATATAATCTATCTTTCTGACAATATAAAGTACAATTTAAAAACTGGAGACGTTCCCAAACGTATAATACCCTAATTGATAATGAAATGTAGCTATTTCATATTAATCTATGCAGGGAATAGAGACTTAAACATAAAAAATATAAAAATGTATAATATATTCTATTCCTGAACGCCACAAATGTAGGAGAAATAATCTAATACTTTGCATTGTATGTATGTAAATATAGCTAAAAATGTGGCCAGACGGTGTCACTTATAATGCAACCCTATATCTAACTGGTATTTCTACTTCAAAGGACTATATAGAATACAATTCCTGATATAGTAATATTAAGGATCTATAATGTTCTACTGTAGTCAGCTATACACCTAAAATAACTAAGAAGCTAAATGGTCGCAAATTTAATAAATAATTTATTAAATAATTTAATATGTAAATGAGCATCGACCTTATTGGTTTAAATAGGTAAGGCTACTATCAAAGCGCAACATATCATAAAGCTATGTACAGTTGCTAATAGCATATTCTTAATTATAATAGGGTTCAATCAATTCCATATCTGCTTTATATTTACTGTGCCCTCCAATTAGACATAATTCACACCTGTGTGTGTGTGTGTGTGTGTGTGTGTGAGTGTGTGTGTGTGTGTGTGTGTGTGTGTATGTGTATATATATATATATATATATATATATATATATATATATATATATATATATATATATATATATACACATACACATACACATACACATACATATATGTCGTGCAGTCGGACATTGGATCCACACTCTGAACCTCTTACTACAACAAATCTGACCAAAGGCTGTCTAAATGGGGGTGAAGGGGCCCAAACTAGGGACCACTTTTAATTATTGTCCTTATCCCTTCCTCCCCAGCAGAACTGTTCTGCCTTGCAGCAAAATAATAAGGCATACCAACTCTTGAACCCAAGGCCCTGTAAACTACGATAAAACCATTACACCATCTGGGCCCTATAAAATAGTGATGACATTCCAAACATATCAGTTAGTACAGTCATTCAACAGTAGTGAAAGGACTCTGTAGAATTAGGTACTCTATATATACAGGTATATATGTATGGAGATGCATATATGTGGACAAATCTATACATAATACATACATATATATATATATATATATATATATATATATATATATATATATATATAGAGAGAGAGAGAGAGAGAGAGATACAGATCCACATTTATATCCACATATATGGATACATACTTATAGATAGAATGGTGAATAAATGTATATATATATATATATATATATATATATATATATATATATATATATATATATATATATTATGTATACAGAAATATACAGAAATATATGACAGCTACAAACACATGCAATCTGAGGGTCATGCTGCTGCACACTAGAAGTCTAAATTTGAAAATGCACTCACTGGTATTTCTATATTCATCAAGGATGTACACACCTCTAGAGTGGTAGACCAAATTATGCATTACAGATCCTGCAGGCATAGCTAACATTGAGTAAAACAGTGGTACAGGTTGTAGCCTGCTACAGGTCCAAAAACATGTCCCAAGACTCACACTCCATGTCCCTAAACACCCTGGAAAATATTATTGTCCAATCTAACGTTCACATACCGGGTTGATTTCAACTGCTCCACCATTAACTGGGAAAGCTACTCATGTACTGATGCACATGCCCATCACATTGACCTGGTCCTTCCTAACATGGGCGACTGCTGCTCTACACCAATAGTCAACTCCACCTTGTTATATCTGAACACAAATTAATCACCTTTGGAAATCCACAGCCCCCTTCCTGCACAGGTAACCACCATGAAAAGCCATTCCAAAGCTAAATATGGCCTCATAAAAACAAAGGTGGCTAACCTCATGGCAGCTAAGCAAATGATGACTAGTTGCATGACAGCTGAATCAAACAATGCACTATGAACACATACACAAATGCATGGATATTGCCATACCCAATACAACCAGTACTCTCACCTCCAAAGAAAGGAAGCTGATCTGGTGGTCCCCTGCCATAAAGAAACTGTACAACAGAAGGAGGGAACCAATATGAAATAAGGTGAAGTCCCAAGACTGGAAATAAACCCTTATCATTCTCAATTAAAAGTTGAGATCCCGCATTAATTGCTACAAAGTTAGCTATGAGAACAGAATTTGAGCACATAGTGAAGACAACCACAAGGCCTCATACAGTTATGTAAAGGATCTCCATCGCAATACCAAGATTTGTTCAATGTTAGTAGACAGTGGTACTTCCCAGACTGAGCCAAGAAATAATGCCAATATACTGGCTGACATATTGAGTGCAAACTTTACCACTCTCCCCTCCCCCAAAGGACCAATCACAATACCAGTACACTGCCAGGCACCCAGTATTACTGCAGCACAGGTTAAAACACCACTGTCCAAGGCCAGGAATACAGCTTCTATGGGACCTGACAATATCCCTGGCTGTGTTTTACATGAACTGCAGAGAGTCGTGGCACCTCACTTGTGTGCCCTGTTCAAGCTCAGCCTCACTTCAGGCTTTGTCCCTACTGAAATGTGCACTGCTACAGTCACCATTCTCCACAAAGGAGGTGTGACTACAGACCCTGAGAAATACTGCCCCAACTGCCTGACAAGTCTGTTATGTGAAGCTATGGAATGCATCATCATGCACCTAATAAACAGGGATATGGGAATCTGCAGACTCAGGTTCCACACAGTTTACTTTTGTGAAGGGTAGGTCATACTTGCTCAGTCTGCCTGGTCAACTTCTTGACGTCAGTCACCTGAGCTGTGGATGATGGCAAGGTGGCACATACAGCATATCTTGATCTGGCCAAAGCCTTTGATAATATTCCCCACTCAGGAATCATGCAAGAACTCACTAAGCTAGGCATCAACCCCTATATCAGTAGGTGGGAACAGAGACACAAAACAGGGGTAGATTGGACATACTGCTGTCATACATTGAGACAGTTTCAGATGTCACTGGGTTTGTTTTAACCTCCTTTATGAGGAATATGATGTTGGTAATACCAATAGATGTGGAGTATTTACTGACTGCATTTCCCAGAGTCCACGACTGATTTACCAAGGACACCCACTGTCTGGGGAACAGACATAACATAGCAGACAGACATGTGGCCAGTCTGTGGACAACATGCCAGTGGAGAGGTATGTCAGTGACATATCACTGTGGGTTGTGACATCACTCACTAAATGCATGTCCACACAAACCCTGTAAATCTATCAATCCACCATGCGTATAACAGCACTGATGACATATAATCTGTTCACAAATCTGGGGATATGTCCCCCATGTTGTTTGGCTGTCTCCACATGTCCTGTCCTGTGATGTATTGCCACCTACTGTATGTGAATCTGTAGGCTACCACCTCTGTAATGCCCCTCACACAGGCAAGGAAAAGGGCTGAGGCCCACATTAAGGATTGTCCCATATGTCATAACTAGCAGCGGTGTCCAGGCCCACAGCACAATACCATGTGGGCACCTACATAGTGGTATGGCCGTAGCAATACCTGACATCTGCACATCTGTATAGAGGACAGACAGACAGTAGATAGCCAACAGGTTATGCATTAGAATGAATGTTTTGAAATATAGACGTCTGAAACTGAAGGCATGCCATTACTACATGACAGCAGTCCTCAATGACATGTTCAAAAAACATAGCAGTCTATAGTTAATATCAACATATCAGATCAATATCCAGTAGGAGATACATAAAAACATACAGCCCAAATGCCAAGAACAAGATAGTAGTACTCAGACTCCCAGCTTTGCAATCAGGGGTGTATGGTTATAGTACTACAATCTGAAATCTACTTTTACTTGAAAAAGCACTGTTAAAAGTACTAACGTAATGAAACAATATGTGTTAATTTTTGTCAACTAGCTGGTGTAACATGCAAGTGTGACTGCATATAACCTGGGATAGTACCCATGTATGAAACAAATACAAAGAGAGAAGATTGTGGTACTACCCATATATACTCAGGTGTCCCATACCATATACTCACACCCCATGCTACTGTAATGACAGCACATAGAAGCATGTTATGTATAGGGAATGAAATACATTTATTAGAAATGTCATTACCTTGCTATTTTATCAGACTGGAATGTGATCACTGGTTACCAGGGCTGAGCTATTCTTACCAGGTTTCATTGCTTAAATGTAAATGCTAAGCAGATTTGCACACTGGTAAGAGAAGCCTACACGATGTAAGCACCTATTCGATTAACCGTATGGTAGCACCACTTACCTTTGCACAAACCCATGCAAACTCACTTAAAGCTGCTCAAAACTGTCTTAATCACTCTGTATTCAACAGTCCTTGCTCTGCCTAGCAACAAAATAGACAGCGTTTGCAAGCCTTGAACCCAGGACCCTACACACCATAGTCAAAGTAATTTACCAGTAAGCCACCTCAGCTGTATGGTTTTAGGATATTTTCTCAAACATACCTTTCGTTACAGCCAGTTTACAATAGGGAAGAGACACTGTGCAATTAGAAAGGATTGGTATCTATAAATATATATATCTGAACAGAAACATAAATAGAGAGAGAGAGGGAGAGAGAGATATGTATGGAGATCCATATATGCGTACAAAAATATACAGATATAATACCAATACATACTGAGGTGTGCATACACACATATATATGTACATATATATATATATATATATATATATATATATATATATACATATATATATATATATATATATATATATATATATATATATATATATATATATATATATATTTATGGGTCTACTACCGTAGATCGAAATTAGACTATTTCAAAATATGATAGTAGTGTCCCACTAATGTGAAGGAGAACTTCAACAAAAGTGCACTTTCGCAAAAGTCACTAAGTCGAACGGGACATTTCCTGCACTGTGCTGTGGTAGTGATGGACCTTAGGGTTAGGGCTTGGGTTAAGGATAGTGGATAGCTAGTAGGGCGATCCACTATCCTTAACCCAAGGCCTAACCCTAAGGTCCGTGACTACCGCACCACAGTACAGGAAATAGGTCTGTAACTACTGCTCAGTGGAGGAAATACAATTTCCTGCACTGTGGTGCGGTAGTCACTGACCTTAAGGTTTGGGCTGGGTTAAGGATAGTGGATAGCCCTACTAGCTATCCACTATCCATAACCCAAGCCCTAATCCTTCATTTGTTCTAGTGACTTTTGCAAAAGTGCACTTTCATTGAAGTGCACTTTCGCGTTAGTGGGACACTACTATCATATTTTGAAATAGTGTAATTTCAATCTAAGGTAGTAGATATATATATATATATATATATATATATATATATATATATATATATATATATATATATATATACATGTCCCAAAATGCCCATACAAACTCATGCTGCTGATAGACCACCAACGACTGGGGCAGCATGCACAGTTGGATACAAAAGCAGCCATGAGACTCATATCTGCCCCCCCCGAACAGCCCAAATAAGTGAACAGTACACTGCTACAAAATCATGATAGGCCATAGACAATGGCCAGACATACAACAACCTCTTAGCAAAACAAATAAAATATCTGAATATAGCAAAGAAAAATACAACCAGCCAGTAATTCACACATGTTTATTATACTCTGATGCCTTGGCCAAGGCCTGCAAGGAGTAAAACATTATTAGAAATAGATGCCTTAATCACAAGAATCAATTAACACCTTATTACATAATTGAATACACAGTCTCCAATTACACTCCTCATTTAACCCCATATGGGCTAAATTATCACAGTTAATATTACTACATTGAGTCTGTACATAGCAATTGTCCTTTTATGAATGCTTCATCAAACTGAGGAACAGACTCTTTCAAAAACAGTACCTTGGGACCTACTACTTTCCCCATGGTGAGATTTATTCAAATGTACAGCTATAGAACTGTCATATTGCTTATCAGTAGTATGTCTCAAATGTTCTAACACCCTAGTGTTAAAACATGTGTTACTGTCCCCCACATAAAATATGTTACAATGGCATCTAAGAGCATTCTCTATGCACCAACCTCTTGAATGTACATACTTCAACATGTTTCCCAGCCTTTCCCCTCAGTAGGAATTACAACACTAAATAATAGACCAGTAAACCAATCAACCTAATACTGTATGACATCTGGACAAAGCCTGACATAATTGGTGGACAGAGGCACGAATACATGGTCATACTTGAAATTTTGCTGTCATACACTGAGGAAGTTGCTGGTGTTACAGGGTTTGTTGTAACATGTCTTTTCTGAGGGATATAAAGTCAGAAAAACAAATGGATGTTACCAGTTGCATAATGCAATCACCAGAGTATGCTACTGATTTGCCAAGGACAACACCTGTCTGGGGAACAGTTCATACATAGCAGGCTAACCTGTGGCCATTATGTGGATGGCCCTACAGCTGAGACATATGCAGAGACAGCACTTTGTCAAACTGAAACCCATGCAAAAGAAGCATGTGCAGACAAACCCTGTTAAACTAGCAGTATTCCAAACATATAACAGCAATACTCACATTCTGTCCCTAAGTCTTGAACCATCTCCAACATTTAGTTGGCTTGTCTCCACACAGAGGTAGTAGTTCACACTACTCCAAGATGTCTTCCTCACAAGTAAGGGAAAGGGACAGCACCCACATGGAGTACTCATTTATAGGAGTGTGTTTCCATAACATTGGCTATTGGAAGAACTACATAGCTGCTATGCATGCAATTAGCAAGTGGAGAACCCCAATAGGTGCACAGGCCATCACCTGGTCTTGAGTATCACCTACAAAAGCCATGCTGCCACCTGTTCAAATCAGCTCTATCCCTGTAGTGTACAGAGAGAGAGAGAGAGAGAGAGAGAGAGATAACAAATAAAACATAACCTGGAAAAGAGAAGAAAGAAAAAAAGGTAAGTGGAACATGTAAGTAAGTAATTGAATGTAATACCTGGTCTGTAATAATGGGAAATATGATTTTGAGGAATATATGTCCCAAAATGGCTTGCTGTACTAATGTCCTGCTAAACAGCTGCTATGGCCATAGCATCTGGCACTATCTGCAGTGGGAGATGTCACAGATATACCTCTCAACTGTACAGATCTTCACAGAATGTCCATATTTTACTATCCTATCTTTTTGTCTGTTCCCCCTGAAATCTGTACTTTTCTGGCAAATAGCCAAGGATTGAAGTCATCAAGTGATGACAAACACTTGAGTTTAAGACTCCATAATAAGAATGTTCACTGTAATGCAAAATGTATCATTCTATGACCTTCCTAAGTTTGTAACAGGAATATCTAAAGTCAGTCCCTATTCATCCCACCATCATTTTAGGCTTTGCCTAAATGTGATGCTCTGAAAGGTTGTGAGGTAGGATCACAGCTCAGGAGCCTGACTCACCCTGGGAAAGGACAGATCATATATGACAACCACAAGGGTATCTGTCAAACAGTTGTGACTGTGCCAATGCCAGGCCAGTTAATGGGATGTCTGTCATATCCATGTTACCTGAGATTATGAGTATGATACATGTTTGCCTTGTAAAGCTTAGAGAACTATAGAGGGCATGTGCATAGTAAAGTACTGTTGCAGACATGTGTGTTGAACTGCATGTGATATATTGAATTGATAACATTCAACTGTACAGTGTTCTGCTGTACAATAAGCACATTTGTGTTGATATCTGTAGTCACATACACATATACCTGTGTTATGTCAGCCAAACCATTGGTGGGTCTGTGAGAAATGACATTGTAACATAATAGCCTACTTATGACTGTTCCAGGTTATCACAGTGATGTCACGCCCTACTGTGCAATCAATGTAGTAATGTATGGTGCAGCTATATTAATACAGTATCAATACTGATGTCCCTTTTCACACCCATTTATGTGTGCCATTGTTCAGATGTGCTGCTGTAACAGGTTGAGAAGTATGATTGAGCATCAAGACTGTAAATACAGTGTGCTATACCAACATATGACAGAAATGTATACCAAGTATCCCCTGAGCACATGTATGTATGCTTATGTTCAGCTGGAAGGCACAGAACTAATCACATGGGTGTCAAGCATTCAGGTACATAGGTTGTGCATGTTGTACATGTATGTAATATCAGTGTTAGTGCATACAACAGACATAAATGTGTACAGCTACTGGTCATTGCATTGTCCTGACACTGATATGGTTACTGGAGTAGGCATGATTATCAGGTATTAATCAGAGAATCATCCAACTGTGTTATGACCCACTGTCCATGCCTGCCTCTACCAGCTATATCAACACCTATATACAGTGAATATCACAAGTGTACACAGCCCTGTTGGAATGCCAGGTATGTTGTATGATGATCACACCACAGAAGATCATTTCATAATATTTTTCATCTTGAATGTGACCCCTAACATATACATTTCCATAGAAATACAATCAATGGTGTTTCTAGGAAGGTAAGCAACTATTGCCAAGTGGGGATGTGCCATGATGTTAGAGTCCAGACCAAGATGGATGAATGCTCTAACCATCTCAAGAGGTGCATACACAACATATCAGTTTAATAATGTGCACAGTCATTCAACTGGCTTATTGTACTGAGTATTATTTCCATTTGTTTTCAAAGACAAGATTGTTATGTTTTCAATTGAGTTGTACAGGCTATAGGTCACAATGCAGGTGGGAATTCTTATGAAATGAGTTATTGTGGTGTCATGTTCCAACTGCACAAATACCAGGCAGTATAACAGGGATGTGTACCCTTTATATTCACTGGAGCTATATGGACACAGCAGTACCTGACCTGTATATCCAGTCTCCACCAAGGTAGAGTAATCCCTTTTGATGGACAGCAGCAATACACAAACCACATAATAAGTTGCTACATTAGCTGTACTGTGACACATAGGTACAGGCAACAACTTGGAAGCAAGTCCACCTATATCTGAGCAAGCATGTAAGTTCACACATAGCTTACTGTAAGGCTGATTATGACTATAAATCAGACATATCCACACCACCAAGGACAACTGCAACTTTGTCTACACATACGTTGTTAAGTCTCAGAGGAAACAACACAATTAACCCTGTACTGGGGATAAAGAACACCTCATACACAGATGCCATGGATATAAGCAACCTGCATCACACAGGTTGGGTGGGAACATCACCACCCTGTCCACCCCAGTTGTACAGGGGGATATGCACATCAACCACACTCCTCTCCTCAGCAATGGTAAGCATGTACATATTGCCTACTGATGGCAAAAACAGCATATCTCCATGGGGCATAATAACATCACTGTCTGCCTTCTACATGAACTCAGGCATGTGCTCACAGCTCCATCACACACCACAGTCAAACACAGACTTGCCACCATCCACATGGAAAATGCCCACTGTTAACCCTCTACACAGAGATGAATGGAGAATAGAGGATTATGCAATCAAGTGTCCATCATTGGGGGGAATAAGATAGCTCAGGGACAGGCATGTAATGCAAGCTGCTATAGCCATGACAGCTTGGAGGGTAATGGTGTAGTGTGGATTATTTGCAAGTAATATCCACTGTTGATGTGCATTTTGACAACCATATAAGGTCCTGTGACCTTTTTCCTGTTTATGCCTCCCAGGTAACATGTAGAGTACTTGCCTACCAGCATTCTCTGTTGGGTAAACTGACATCATCACCCAATATGTGATTGGACATTATGCCCTGTTATTTGGATGGAGAGCAGAAGATGTGCATGTGAGGACCACCCTGTGGAACAGTGTTGTCCACAGGGAACATGATTCCAGCCTGTACAGCAGAACTTATGAGCATGTGCAGCATTGGGCCACTGACCTTATCTGCCATGCCTGTCAATGGGCTGCTGCTGCTGTAGTGAGGGACCAGCTAGCCACAGGTGGGGGCCCAGCCATCCAGCCCTGACTGACACCCACCGAGGAGCTTTTCGACAAACTTGGGGCTCAAGCGCAATGCACAAGCCATGATGCTGAGGGAAGCATTGTGGAGGAGGGTTGCAGACACACACTGGACAAGGAGCATGCAGGTAAGGGCCCAGTGGGGATTAGTACATTAAAGTATCAGACATACATGTATCTGTATTGTATCTACATGCATGTGTCAGGTCTGATTGCAGTTGTGGATAGGGTTTCCTAATGCACAGAGTTGCACATCTATGGTGAGGACAGGACATTGTGTACTATTGTGATTAGTACTGTAGATGTGCAGACATGCTGCATCCATCCTGTACCAAAGCCACATGTGAGTCTGCTGACAATAACTCCCTCTCACAACTACCTAGGACCCTCTGGTCTGCATATGGGACAGCAGCCTGAAGCTGGTGAGTATGACATTTTTTCTGTTTTTGCCTGGTGATACACCAGGCATGTGAAGCACATGCAATTTACCATGGACACAACCATCAGTAATAGCTATATTGCTTTATGTAATAGCTATACTGCTTGTTGTGTATGTTCACTTGTGTTGGGGTTAACTGTATTGCATCACTGTGGTCACCACTGGGGCCTATCTGACATGAATTCAACATTCTTGTAGCATATCTCACAACTTATCAGTGCCAAGACATCTGGACAGAGGCCAGCAGAATGTGCTGGATAAAAGTCCTAGGTTAGGGTCATAAGTGACACATTAGTGGTACACAGTGGATATAAATTGTGTACACACCCCTCTTAAGATGCAAGGTGTTCCTGTTACATACTACTTAGGACCACAATATGACAGTCTACACCTCTTCCAGCCTTTAATGTGACCCATAGCAGGAACAGTTCACTTGTAAAACCAAACATCTGGACTCATGTATTGCACCTACAAGGCTGGCCACCTGTGAAGGTGAAGGTAGCAGACGTCGTATCAGCATGATGTTTCAGTCAGGTATGATTCCTCATGCTGCCATATATGTCAGTACACTCACTTTCACCTATTTGACTATAATATCACATACATGGGCATTGTTAAGGCACACAAACCACTTCTGACCATGTATGGGTTGCAAACATATGGATATTCCAGAAACATCTGTACAGATGACTGTACAATGGTTTAACCTGCTGCATGTGAGGCAGATGTTATTACCACACTATATAAAGTAATGGCAGTAGGAAGTGGTCACCTGCCGTGTATGGTATACGCATCAAAATGGCATAAGCCACACAAGATATGATCCTCACGCACAAACAGATGCCAGCATTAGGATTAGAACTCCTCCCTATCTAGGCATGTCTACTATAGTGCTACTCAGTTTTCAGATGCTCCACAGAGCTTACTGATTCCCATCTCTTCCAAAGGTACTTCTAAGGTGGATGACATCAACAGGACTACTAACTTGGAGTGAAGGGAAGTGTAAAGGGTAGTACACAGGTCAAAATGGTATAAATCAAACAGTACATGATTCATACATTTTCCAGTATTGGGATTAGAACTCCTGGTTATCTAGGTATTTCTACTATAGTGCTACACAGTTATCAGATGCACCACAGAACTTATATATTTCCACCTAATCCAAAGGTACTTCTAAGGTGGATGACATCAACAGGACTACTAGACTGGAGTGAAGGGAAATATAAAGGGTAGCACACAGGTCAAAAATGGTATAAGCCAGACAGTACATGATTCACACACACACACACACACACACACACACACACACACACACACACACACACACACACACACGCACACACACGCACACACACGCACACACACGCACACACACACACACACTTGCCAGTATTGGGATTACAACTCCTGCCTGTCTAGGTATGTCCACTATAGTGTTATGCAGTTACTGCACATGCTACAGAGCTTACTGAACTTTCACATGCCCAAAGCTGCTGGTAACTGCATAGCTGTGGTAAAGTATTACAGGTGGCAAACAGTCTGCTTTCTGTTCCACCCGTACATCATGCTAGTTCATCCTGTCTTGCACTTCAACTAGCATTATGGCTTGGCACTTCAGCAGGTTATTGTATTAAGAAGTGTGGCACACCTGGGAGCTGTCATTAGTACTCATTCATCACAGATGAAGCCCCAGTATTTACTAGTTATGTCCACCCCTCCTGCCATGGTTGTAGGGTGGTTATCTGTGCTTTCACAAATTAACTTGGAGCACTTGTCCATTCTGAGGCACTGTTGCAACTGCCTCATGTACACAGACAGCCCTCCCCTCTAAACTCCAAATACTCAGACCTGTGAGGGTTACCCATATATCACCCAATGTGGACATATGCACTCTCCAGCAAAGACTGGACTAGCAGGTCATGAGGATATGATCAACACCTGCACCACACCATGTGGAACACATAGCTCACCATGATGCCCACTTTGACAGCCATGACATACAGTGAAAAGCCACACATCCACCTTCCCAGAGGCACTCAATGGACATTTACCCAAACAGCACAGACCAGCAAGACAGACACCCACTCAGACACTGTGACCTGGCACATGCCAAGGGACACATATTTAACCTACACAGTGTGTCCCTCAACCTAAGCTCCTAAGGCTAACCACCTTGCACAATACAGTGATCGTGGGCAACTCAATATTGAGGCACACACATATCCTACTCACTAAGTTGAATATGGAGCAGGTAACAGCCAAATATCTATCACATGCCAGCATCCAACACATGACACAGCCAGTCATGGCACTCCACAACAACTACAAGTATCACTCTGTATCCATGTGGGTGTGAATGAGCTGACATGAGACTTGGTTGAACTCTCTGATTATGTGGTCCAGGCCAGTGTGACAGTAGCACTGGGCAGTGTACCGCTGTCACCCAGAATGATGCTGCTTTACTATCAACAGATTGACTGCAACATTGGCTTATGTGTTATGTGTGATTCTCAGGGGATCCAGTACCTCTCTGCTTGGGTTGACATGACTGACTGAACCCAATGTCCTGCCACAGATGTCCTACATCTGTCATGTCACCACTGGATTTCCAAGTGTCTTGCCACCCCTATGATGCCTTATTAGCCAGTGTTCCTAATATTATTGCCACCATAACAGCTACACATGTATGCAATCTGAGGGTCATGCTGCTCAACAGTAGACATCTAACTGTCAGGATGTAGTCACTCATAGCAGTTGTTGGAGTGGAGGACACATGTCTGTTGTAATGGAGAGGTGGTTCACAGCAGCAGTCAGCAGACCTGCAGTATCAGATTATGATGCATTACACAGCTATCAGCCCCCAAACATGGACCATACCACACCTCCACAGGTGGTTTTGTCTCCATATTCATTATGGCTAGGAACACGTCCAGACTAGTATCCCATCATAATGCATTGGAGATACTTCCAGTACAACTGCCTTGGGGTAATAGTGAAATCCAGACCATAGCCTGCTATGAGTCCACATTTATGTCCCTAGACTGTCAATACACATTCCTCAACACCCTGCCATCTATGATGGTCCAATGCAACACTGACATAGTGTGAGTCTTCAACTACCCCTCCATCACCTGGGAAAAGTGGCCAGGTTCCAGTACAGTGGCCCAACACTTCTGGGAGTCATCATTTCCATTGCCCTGGACCAGCTCATACTGACCCCTGGTAGAGGATGCAACAATCTTAACCTGTGTTGACAACTTAAATATGGGACTGTTGCACATCCACAGATGTCAATCCCTGCATGGTTGGATTCACACAGGCTGTAATCAACATGGAATTCAACATGTCAGCCACATCCCCCACAAAGGTAACCACCTTGCAAAACCTCTCTAAAGCTGACTTTGCAGCCATGAAAATAGGGGTGGATGTCTTCACTGCACCCATGGCAATGGGAAATAGCTGCATGACTGTGGAATCATACACACAGGCACTGTACAAACAGGTACATGAATGCTTGGTACTAGCCAGAGTCAACCAAACCCAGACACTGTCCTCCAAACACTGGTAGACAATGTGATGGTATGTGATGGTCTCCTGCCATTATGAAAGTGTACATCAGAAGGAGGACACTGTTTCAGAGAAAGGTGGTGTCCCATGATTGTTGAACTCCCTTATTAGCCTCAAACACAACTCTGGATCCCTCATGGAATCCCCTACAGACATCTATGATGGCAGAGATGCAGCAGACATTGATGACAGTCACAACAGCCTTTGATAGTTACATCAGCAACCTCCACAGCATTAAACACAAGTGTTGCGAGTTACTGCACAATGCTAATACCTATTCAGAGACAACAGATATTGGCCACAGTATTGGCAACACATTCAATGGCAGCTTTACCCCTCTCTCCCCCCTCACAAGTGAAGTGCTGAGTAAATGTGTTCTCACATGCTATATCCCATTTCCATTCTAGGCATCTGTGCATCACCAGGATGTGGCCCTGCAGCAATACCATGGGGTATGGCAGTGTGGTAACACATCCACCATGTCATAGGCCGGGTACAGTATGTGCACGGAAATCCCCGGTCTGTAACACAGTGATTGCATATGCCTCACAGATTATATGGCTGAGGGTTGTACATAGGTTTATGTTGATTTACATCTGTTGTAGAATGGAGAATGGTACATGTTATTTCTGAGAAAGTTCTGTATTAAATGAACGAAAGCGTTAAACCATTTGTATCCTAGAGTCGTATTTGTTGTTTTTTCTGTCGCAATGGTACGTGCTGTGGTTTGGGCACACTTCTGATTGCTAATAACCACAGCCACAGGGGATATTCATCAACCAAACACACTTGCCAGCACTGAAATCCATAGGTTCATTGCTTCATAGGTGTGTAGTAGGTGAATGGGCCTGAAGGCTCTACAAGTCTAGCCCAAGGGAACACCCTGGCATCAGGCCACATGAAAATAGTCCTCAGTGTGGCTCAGGAGTATAGTCACTGGAGTGGTCCCCACGGGTGGGTATTGTATTCCCCTATTGTATTTCCCATCCACTCGTCCAGATTTCTATTGTGGATGGCCAGTGATGTCAACTGCTTCACATGTATGTGATTTATATTCCAAAACATGGTCAGTGTCTGGGTTGTGCACATGTCCCACATGCATGTTATTTGAAGTGTGGAATTGTGCTTGAAGTCTCTGGGGCATGTTGTATGGACAGATTGGTATCTTCAGAAGTAGCATTCCTGACCTCATTTGTTGAAACCTGGCTATGTAACTGAGGTATTGATTGCACCTACATAGAAAGAATGATCGGGGGATTCAATGGAGTTACTGGCATCTGTCCATACAGGCCATGCGTATAAGGCATGGTATTCCCTTTGTGGGGTACGTTTGCAGAATCTACAGTTGTTGCAGGTGCCCATTGGGGAACATGGCAAAAGGGCCACTGTACACATTGATTGGGCTACTGAGGGGATGGAACAGGGTGCTATGTCCGTTTACTTGCTGGATAACACACACTCAGTCAGGAGCTGTAACACATCAAAGTATTTTCTGATGTCAGTGGCACTGTTGTGGTCAACAGGCATGTAGTCCACTGCAATCACACCATAGGTATTATCTGTGAGGCAATTTTCAGGAGAACTACCGATATAGTAATTGCTGCCTAGCCAAGTGTGTTTGTGTATGATCCATGGGTTTAGAGTGGTCTCTGAGTATTAGAAGGGCTGCCTATATTGTTCACTAATCCATACTGTCACCTAGTCATTGCACATGGCACTAAACATTTAGGGCTGTGGATTGTCTACACCAACTTCTATGGTGCTTGACAAGTGTTGGCCTTGGAATGTGGACATTAGGACATATACTAGGTCCTCAATATAATAATTTAGCAAAACACCCCCCCCACTGGATCCTGTTATCACACACACTTACAATTACTGAGTTTCAAACCCCCTACCCAGCTATGTATTGCTACAACAATGTCACATGCTTATCGCACATGCCATGGAACGTATAAGATGGATGTTGTCCCAAGGTACTTCTAAGGTGAGGAACATCACCAGCCCTTGAAAATACTGGCATTGGGTGATGTAGTGGGTGAGAGATTTCACAAAACATTTTACCCTACACACGCATTTACATTTGTCAGGAGTGAGGTTCAAATCTATATCTATGTTTTCAGACCATTACATTACACATTTACCACATGCACCACTGATCTTACTTGCTTTAGGGTTTCCAACAAGTACTTCTAAGGTGAATGATATCTACAGGACTGCTAAGTCAGGCACTGAGAAGTATATTGGGTGTAAATGGGGCCAAAATCTTTAAGGTACAGACATATATATGTACACACAAAAAAAAACTTGCCAGGAATGAGATTCAAGCCCCTACCTATGTAGTTATCACGCTTACATTATTCCACATTTATTACACTTGCAACAGAGATTACAGGTAGAACACTATCCAAACATACCTCAAAGGTGAGTGACATCAGCAGCAATGCAAAAGGAGGGGTAAGGGAAGTGTGAATGACCACAAAATCAGGCATCTACAAAGACACACACACTCTCACAGTTGCCAGATCCAGGATTAGAACACCTACCACACTAGTTTGCTACACTAGAGTATTATGCAGTTATCACAAGTGCCACAGAGCTTAAATGTCAAAGAGCTGTCCAAAGGTATATTTGAAGGTGAGTTACATCAGCAGCAGTGCTAAAGGAGGGGTAAGGGAAGTGTAGTAAGTGTGAATGACCACAAAAATCACATGTCTATAAAGACACACGCACACTCTCTCACACAAACATTTTCACAGTTACCAAGACCAGGATTAAAACCCTTACCTAGCTAGTTTGCTACACTATAGTATTACACAGTTATTGCAAGTGCCATGGAAGTTACATGTTGAAGAACTCTCCAAAGGTATCTTTGAAGGTGACTGACATCAGCAGCAGTGCTGAAGGAGAGGTAAGGGAAGCGTAGCAAGTGTGACTGACCACACAATCAGGTGTCTACACAGACACACACACTCTTTCACAATTGCCAGAACCAGGATTAGAACTCCTATCTAACTAGTTTACTACACTATAGTGTCATGCAGTTATCGCAAGCACCACGCATCTTATATGCTGGAGAGCTGTCTAAAGGTATCTTTGAAGGTGAGTAACATCAGCAGCAGTGCTGAAGAAGGGGTAAGGGAAGTTTACTGTGCGTGAATGGCCTCAACCACATTCATCTAGAAACACACACACACATTCACATACAACTTACCATTTAACAGGACTGAGATTACAACTGCTACATGGATACTTATTTGGACTGTAGTGTTACACAGTTATCACAAGCACCCCTGAGACTATAGGCCAATGGGATGTGTACTGGGTGGGAAAGGCCTCATAATGGGATTCTCTCTGTCACTGTCTGTTACAGTTAGGCTGCTACATGCCTAAGTGGTTGATTATGATACATTCCACCTGCCAGCTATGCTAGTTCTCCTGGATTGCCTTCCTACTGCTGTTTCCCCTACATCCAGTCTGAAAGGTGTTTGTATAGTTTATACTAGTGTGCTGGGCTGCTGCATGTGTATTTGGCTCATTCTGATATGTAATATGTGTGTGTATGTGAAGTATCAATGGTGTACAATTTGGTGTGTGTGCACAGACAGCTGCGAATAATCGATATCAGTAGTCCACTGTGTTGTGAGACATGGGATTTATTTCTCTAAGTGTAGGAGCATGCCCAGTATGACCTTCTATATTGAGTGTGTGCATCCATTCCAGGGAGGGTTGGACTCCAGTTTAGGGTTTTGTGTGCTACAGCTACACCTAGCAAACTGTTTCTGCAGGATATGTGTAGATAGGTTCCCAATATGAAGACACAATGGGCATAACATATGGGGGGATACTGTAACTATTGCTGTCTGTGCTGCTTGTGTGACATGTTTGGCTGTAGCATAGACTTTCTGATGTATGTACTGTTTTACATTGTGATGTATCATGTCATCAACTACTGAGAGTTATCATTCTTTGCTCACAGTTATTTACCAGGGAAATACAGGATGAAGGAAGCTGAGACCAATATTCTGAGGCATATAGACTACACATTCTGGCCCACACCTGCCATTGTGGAGGGGTAGCTACAGACAAAAGACTGCTGGTTCTGTGTAAATGGTCCAGCACCTTGTTAGTAAGCTGGTTGGGGTTCCCCTCCTTGTGCTTTTCTCAAATGCATGGAATGACCATATCCTACTGGGGCCATACCTTTCAGCTGTACAGATACACTCAGGTTATCCAGAGGCAGGACTCGTATATCTGGTGAGTTTGCCTTCACATTGTGGTTTACAAGCAGTTTTGTGGCTATTCATTCATGGGAGTAGTATGGGTGGACATTAGAGTTTCAGACTTCACACACTCCATGACATCCATGCTTCTACATCCCCTCTGTTATTCTCTCTTCTTCCTAACATTATGTAAGAAATACCTCAGAGGTATTCCTATAGTTGGGCCTTTATCCCAGTAGTATTTATGGCCTGGTCTACAGTTCTTGCAGTAGGACATGGGGAGGCATGCTACCTGGCATTTGTCAACATGGCCTTGCATTTGTTTTCTGTTTACTGTG
Organism: Protopterus annectens; assembly: GCF_019279795.1. Taxonomy (NCBI): domain Eukaryota; kingdom Metazoa; phylum Chordata; order Ceratodontiformes; family Protopteridae; genus Protopterus; species Protopterus annectens. Next base: position 64,151,655 of record NC_056733.1, read on the forward strand.
TTAGATTGTTAGTTGGGACCCCCTGACATTCCGTAAATTGGCACTATGGGTGAGGCATGGGCCTTTGCTAGAGGACTATAGGCCATTTGAGAGTGCTGCAGGCCATCTGTTACTGCATTTCTACATGTGATTGTTGGGGGAGGGGGTGCACACCTGCAGACTTTAAACATTTGCAATGACTGTACTGGTATTTTGGTTACTCTGTTGGCTTCCATTTCATATTGTATTGTAACCTATCATGCAGAAAGGAGGCACATCAGTAGAGTGCACATGTTCGATCTTAATGGCATAAATTTCAGTTTCAGACTTCTTACCCTTCAGAACTGGAATGCAACTGCCAGACCTGTTGTAGTATGTCTGTTTAGGTCTGGTGGGGGGGGTGTTCAACATTGCCATTATTTGGAGGCCTTTGCCTGACCTTTCTTTATAGTCATCTACACCTCTCCTGCTGGGTGAGGCTGGTGGTGGGTACGTGACCCTCATTGAAATCCATGTGTGTGACCTATTGACACCCACAGTTATTTGGGCCATGACATCTACTGCAGTGGGGGTTGTCACCTTCTGTAGTGCTGCCTAGTATGTTGACACCAGTATTTGTTGTGAATTTCCTGCTGTCCCATATAGCTGTCAGCTGTTTGCTGCTATCCCATTCAGCCACCCAATTTCCTTGCATGCTTGCATCCATATCATACATACAACTATGAGAACATACTACTCCATTCAGTAATTGATAGGAAGGGTGACTTACCTTGTTGCTGGGCCAGTATTGAGGATGGTGCTGGAGGGGTGACTATGTCAGATGCATGTAGTACACTCCCTATACATGGTAAAGCACAAATAGTGTCATGTTTGGCATCCCTTTTACTTTATGTGCGAATCAGAGAGCGGTATCAGTCCCTGGGTCCCTAGAGTGTCAGTGGGTGTGCTATGCATTGCTTCTTTGCCAAGGCCTGGGCATACTGGGCATGCCTCCTTCTGCCTACAGGGGCAGACTCAGGATGTTCCTCCTCCGAGTCCCTCTGTGCCTGTGCTGGCCTTGGCAATGGTGGGGGAGCTGTATGGCCCTGCCCTGTGCTGTTCCTGCTGCAGCTGTTTCTGCAGTATCATATTGTGTAGAATGGCACATACTATGAACATTTGTGTATATGTAGCTGGAGAGTACTGCAAGGTTCCACTGGATACGTCAAGGCAGCGGAACCGTGACTTGAGCATCCCAAACACATGCGTTACAATAATCCTGGTTTGTACATGTGCCTCATTATGGTGTTCTTGTTCGGATGTGTGCGCATTTTTGATGGGTGTCATCAGCCACAGCTCCAGTGCATAGCCAGCATCCCCCACTAGATGGCCATATGGGATGCCCCCACTGGCAAATGCCTGATACAGCTGTGAGCAATATCAGATGTGGGAGTCGTGATAGCTTCCAGGGCTGCCAGCACACACATTCATGATAATGCCCTGGGCATCACACACAAATTGGCAGTTGATGGACAGGAAGCCCTTGCGGTTTATGTAGACCTTACCCCGCTCAACGGGTGCTGCTTTGATGTGGATGCACGTGCAGTCTATACCACCATCTACCTCATGGTATTCTGCTATACGGTGGAAGATACGCATACTTTTGGTCAATGCCTCATGGGTGGTGGGGAAATAAATGTGCTCATTGGCATGTGGTGTCATGGCATCCAGGAACTGGTGGAGTACCCTGGATGCTGATGCCTGTGAGACCCCCATGATATCCCCAGTTGGTCTTTGGAAAGTACCTGTGGTTAGTATTCTTAAGCCTAGACATACCTTTTAATCCACTGGGATGGATTCACCCTCTATTAGTTCTGTGTGGGAGTTGTGGTTGGCACAGATCAACAATTTGCTGTAGAATGTCCCTGTCCACCCTGTAGTGCTCTACTATCTCCAGCTCATGTAGGCCCTGGTAGGTTACCCTGAGTCTGTACACTCTTCTCCTCCTCACTGTGGGTCACTTGTCAGCATTTTCCTCCTCACCACCCCCAGTCTCTAGCACATATTGATGGGGTTTTGGTTAGTTTTGCCAGTTAAAAATCCTCCATCTGTGTACACTGGTGGTGTAGAGTTTGTGGGAAAAACAGTCTGTAGGGTGTTTGCATAGTTTATAGTAGTGTGCTGGGCTGCTACATGCCTAAGTGGTTGATTATGATACATTCCACCTTCCAGCTATGCTAGTTCTCCTGGATTGCCTTCCTACTGCTGTTTCCCCTACATCCAGTCTGAAAGGTGTTTGTATAGTTTATACTAGTGTGCTGGGCTGCTGCATGTGTATTTGGCTCATTCTGATACATTCCACCTGCCAGCTATGCTAGTTCTCCTGGATTGCCTTCCTACTGCTGTTTCCCTTTCCCACTTCCTCCCTATTTAAGCCCCGAGGCATGCTGCGTATATCTAGTGCTCAAATATCAACAGTGCTGCCATTTCCTCTTTTTTCTTTCTTTCTTTTTTTTTTTTTGTTGAAATCCTGGTGCGCGGCGCACACACCAGTTAAGGCTATGTACACAGTGCTCAGGCACATCTGACACACACCCTTCCTTAGCTGTGCTTAACTAAGGACAAACACGGGCCACAGTGCTCCAATGTGCTTACAGCAAGCATGACACATCCCCTTATAAAGTCATTCAGCTCTTACACTTGCACTGTTGTGTTGCTGCACCTACACGTTTAGGTATAAGCTGACACTGAAGAAATTTGTGATTCAGTATTACTCCCCTCATTTGCATACCCCAGTGTGTAGGTCATTAGTTACTGCACTAAAAAGGACCCTTTCCCCTTCACAACCAGTGCTCCCTGGTATTGTTTACATTCGGCATGCCATTGACTATAATGGCAAAATGCAAAATTAACTTAAAATTGACTTTTCTCATCTTTTTAAATTTTCGGCACAATCCCGTTTGACCGCCGCTGCCCTAAGCTTAAATGGCCGAGATCGTCCAAAAAACAAAGTTTAATTTAAAAAAAATAAATAAACTGTTTTTAATGCCAATAGCCTTATATTTGTCCATTGGCATGTGTATTAAACATAATACATGCTTTTACACAAGCTGTCATGCCTCCGTTTTGTCAGATGCAGAAATCTATTCGGTTACTAGCCGAATACATTTCTGCACTGACACTATTCTAGCATGGAGACCTGGTACCTTACTGGATCACAAAATCACCTCATTTGCATGGCTTTCACCAGCAAATTAGGTGATTTGCATATATGCCAGTTTTCCGTGCTAGAACAGTGTAGGGCCACTCGTGCATGTGAAAACAGCACTTTCCTGGATCGCTCAGTGGCCATTTTCCATATAGGAGCTGTTAGACTGTTCTTGCATGGAAAATCAGTCTTTGTGAATCCCAGGGAAAGTCTTTTTTATAGGTGTCTGAGATGCCACTGCTCTTCTTAGTGTATAAGAGATCAGTCAGCAATGGTTCCTTCATGGAATGGCAAGTTAAGAATAGGTCAACATGAAGAATCTGGTAGGTTACAGAAGCAAGGATGATCATGCTAGCCTGTAATGGTAAGTTGATTTTCTTAGTTAGAAATCTCAGTGGCTTTTCTTCTGGGGTGACATGCATTGTTTGGACCATACCAAAGGGGATATTATATTCATTAATAGGTCTTATAAAGGAGGAATATTGTGGAAAAATTATATCTATACATTTGGAGGAAATGATCTTGGACTTCAGTTGGGCTACACCGAAGAATTTCCAATGTGTGGTGTAGACTTAGTGGGCAAATACAAGTGAGTTATTCACATATGTGCTGAGGTCTGTCATAATGGTGTCAGACTGTGGGAGTTAACATGATACGATTTGGGAACAGCTTGCTTGCCAAACAGTAACACACTGCAGTTTTTAACATTTAATTTGAGACAATTTTCTGAATACCAGGTGTGGACATAGTCCAGCTCCTACTGGAGTAATTCTAACTTACAGTTTGGAGTGATTGACTGGCCCTAAAAGGTGTTGGCTAGATTAGACAGGAAAACAAGAAGGATGCTTCATGCTCATCAAATGATTTATAAAAACAGTGCATACCAAGATTATATATTCGGGGATCCAAGGGAGGCATGGGCCTACTTGAAATTGATTTCATGTATAGATCTGCAATTATGGAACTACATACTTATCTGCTGACCTCACAAGACCCAAATATAAAGTTTTGAAACATGAGGAGACTAAATCTAAGATGACTACTCTTCTTAGTTTAGCAGAAGCATATCGGCATCAAGTGGGAATGGAAATCAAACCAGAAGTAGATAAAAATCAGGCAATGTGCCAAAAAACAAAAGAAAGAATATAAGGTGAAGGATCAGATGAGAAGGCAAAAAATGTAGAAATGCATAAATATACTTGCAAGTATAGAAAACTCCTGGAAAAACCTCATGTTGATCAGGATCGAATGCAGGAATGGTTAAGAAGAGGCGAATTCAAACCAAAAGATGAAAGGTTAATATTGGTGGCCCAGGATAGTGGGCTACATACACTTTGGTTTACAAAGTCCATTGAACATGTGGGAGAAACAGATAAATGTAGGTTTTGTAAAACAGAATTGGAAACTGCCAGGTTGTGTGTGATGCCTAAGGCATTATCATGAATGTGTGTGCTGGCTGCCCTGGAAGCTATCACGACTCCCATATCTAGCATTCCTCACAGCTGTATCAGTGGTTTGCCAGTGGGGACATTCCATATGGCCATTTAGTGGGGGATGCTGACTACGCACTGGAGCTGTGGATGACAACACCCATCAGAAATGTACACGCACACACACAAGAATGCTATAATGAGGCACACGCACAAACCAGGATCATTATAGAGCATGTGTTTGGGATGCTGAAGTCACGGTTCTGCTGCCTTGACATATCCGGTGGAGTCTTGCAGTATTCTCCAGCCATATGTGCACACATGGTAATAGTATGTGCCATGCTACACAATATGATTCTGCAGAAACAGCTGTAGCAGGAACAAAATGGGGAAGGGTCACACAGCCCCCCACCATTGCCAAGGCCTCCACAGGCACAGAGTGACTTGGAGGAGGAACAAACTGAGCCTGCCCCTGTAGGCAGATGGAGGCATGCTCAGTATGCCCTGGCCTTGGCAAAGAGGCAACGCATAGTGCTTACACTGACACTGTATGTCCTCAGGGACTGACCTCTCTCTCTCTCTCTGACTCACACATACAGTAAAATGGATGTCAAACATCACACCACCTATACCTGACCATGTATAGGCTGTGTATTGTGTGCATCTGACGTAGTCAGCCCTCAAGCACTACCCTCACAACAGCTCCAGGCACAAGATAAACCAGTCTCTGTAACAAATTAAAATAATGGGGTGGACTTTTCTGATAACATATATATGGTATTGATCAAGTATGTAAGGGAATGGGGTGGCTAACTGGGATTGCAGCAGACAACTGACAGCTCTGTGGGACAGCAGGATGTGTATCCTCAGTACTGCCTTACCCACACCATGTAGTACCACCCTAGTCAATGAATACCACTGCAGTGTATGTGGTGAGCCAAATAACTGGAGGGTCATAGGTCACATGCATGGATGTCAAAGTAGGGAATCCCATACCCACCACCATCCCCACATAGCAGATCAGCTGTAGACAACCATGCAGAAATGCCTGGCAAATGCCCCCACATGGTGACATCAATGAAATCCCCACCCACAGACTTTTACATAGTGATATCACAGCAGGTCTGGCAGTGGCAGCATGGCTTTTAAAGATAAGAAGTCTGAAACTACAAATGTCTATGCCAGAACAATCTGACCTGTGGTTGATACTGTTATGCCTGTAGTCTGAAAGATAGGACACCCCACCATGCTACATGGGACCAAAATGTTAAGCAAATATCAGCACAGTCTGTGCAGATGTGTAACGTGTACAGTCATGTCACCCCCCATAGTCCCATACAAATGCAGTAACATATTCTTAGACTTAAGCAGCATCTAGCTGTCATACAGACTGATGGCACAATAGTAACAGAAAGCAATTGTCAGTAATACCCACAGTCAACTTACTGGTGCCATCCTAGGGGTGTCTCCTGCCAGTGGCCTGGGAACATATGATCATCATTATGCACTGCCCTGCTACAGATGGCCTGCATCTGCCACACCTGGCCTATAGGCCTCTGGCAAATGCCTATGCCTTACCCACAGTGCCCTTTAGGGAGTGTCATGGGGTCCACAACACCAGCATAACACAGTCCACAAAATGCAAAGAAAGGCCATGCTGACAACTGCTAGGAGCAAACCTGCCTGCCTCAGGGAGCCAGAAATTGAGACAAAGCCATGAATAATGGGGTGATGAAGGTACAAAGAGAAGGATACCTGTGAAATACTGCTCTAATAATGTTATAAAGTTGATGAAATGATTTGTAGTAGCATGGAATATCTGATGGGTACGAAGTCTGAAACTGCAATGTCAACTGTCTGTAATATCTGACTTCAACCCTGAGTGACTTGCAAAACACTTTTGCTGGAAAACCACACTTGTTTGGGTAACCAAAAAATATATGAGTCATGGATGTGGTCATTCCGTGATACTCTGTACTGTTGACAGGCAGGACTCGGAGTTTAAACATGGGAATGCACCCACTGCAGGCGGTCCTAACCCTGGAAGTTGGTGACATGTCTGCACCCACAGAACCCTGGGCCAAAGCCATGGGGAGTAACACATCCCTCCCTGATCACTCATCTTATGTAACATCCTGACCCCAACATGTGGCCATCCAAGCAAAATGAGGTGGGCCATACATATATGTGTGACAAACACACATCTCCAAGCTGGTTAAACAGTCTGACACACACAAGACCCTCCAAGTGCAGTCAACCATTGAGGAGAGCCCAATGAAAAGTACTGGTAGCTATAGCCAAACATATCTGCCCAGGACACACACACCCCACATATCTTATCCCCTACAAATATATCTGGAGTCTGCCTGTCACCCTGATCCTGTCTGATTTATATTACCCAACTGTGAACTGGAAATCAGACCAGGCCAGAACATAAATGCACAGAGATTCCACCAGTGTAATATATCACCAAGGTGCTGGACCATTTCCACAGCACCAACAGTCAATTCCTTGTAGGCACACCCCTCAACAGGCTGGATAGTGCAAGAATGCATAACATTTGGCCCATAAACCTTGTGTGTGCATCATCCATCCTGTATTCCTCTAGTAAATCACTGTGATGATCTGAGGAGGTATGTCACCAGGTACCGAAACAGTACATGACAGTTGTCAAATGGCATATATGACAGATGTCTGCTAAAACCAGCCCTATAAACCTTGCAACCCATACATTACTGAGAGAAATTGTCACAATCATTGTATGGCCCATTGCCTCCACATTTTGATAGGCTGTCTCCAGGTATCCTGCACCAACAGGTTGACAGGTATGGCTGTAGCACAAAACAAACAGGACTGGAGTATAACAATCCCTGAAATGGAGTCCCAAATGTACTATAGAAGGACACACTGGGCGTGCTCATACACTTAGAGAAATGTCAGTAGGATCTAGGAATGAACAGGCCTTCCCTACCCAGTGCACTTTCCATTGCTCCACCTTAGCAGTCATGATGATGTCTGTCACCATAGAATTCACTTTTGTTAGGCCCAGCTCCATAAGCTGTATGAGGCATGCGATAACTGCATAACAAGATAGTGCAAATAACTAGTTAGGTAGGAGTTCTAATCTCAGTCCTGGCAAATGTAAAAGTGTGTGTGTGTGTGTGTGTGTGTGTGTGTGTGTGTGTGTGTGTGTGTGTGTGTGTGTGTGTGTGTGTGTGTGTTCACAACTAAAGGCTTTTGGGTCTATTCAAACCCAGTACACCTCCCCTTTCCCCACTTTAGCAGTCCTGCAGATATCAGTCATCTTAGAAGTGCCTTCCATCAGGCTTCAGTCCCATAAGCTCTGTGGCACATGCAATAACTGCATAGTAAGCTAGTACAAAGAGCTAGCTAGCTCGGAATTCTAATCTCAGTCCTTGCAAATGTAAAAGTGTGTGTGTGTTTATGTTTACAACTAAACGTTTTGGGGTCTATTCAAACCCAGTACACCTCCTCTTTCTCCACTTTAGCAGTCCTGCAGATATCAGTCATCTTAGAAGTGCCTTCTGTCAGGCTTCAGCCCCATAAGCTCTGTGGCACATGCGATAACTGCATAACAAGACAATGCAAAGAACTAGTTAGGTAGGAGTTCTAATATCAGCCCTGGCAAATGTAAACATTTGTGTGCTTGTGTGTGTATTCACAACTAGAAGCTTGTGGGTCCATTCAAACCCAGTATATCTCCCCTTTCCCCACTGTAGCAGTACTGCAGATATCAGTCATCTTAGAAGTGCCTTCCATCAGACTTCAGCCCCATAAACTCTGTAGCACATGCAATAACTGCATAACACAATAGTACAAATAACTAATTAGATAGGAGTTCTAATCTCAGTCCTTGTAAATGTTGAAGTGTGTGTGTGTGTGTGTGTGTGTGTGTGTGTGTGTGTGTGTGTGTGTGTGTGTGTGTGTGTGTGTGTGTGTGTTTGTGTGTGTGTGTGACACTTGTGTGTGCAAGACTGTGAGAGTTGTGTGTTTGTTTGATTATAGGTTAAACAGTTTTATGCCATTCCCACCCATGACACTTCACAGTGCCCCACCCTATCAGTCCAGATTATGTCAGTCTCTTATCAGCAAGCTTGGCCAGCTGTCAGCCCTGTAAGCTCAGTATTGCATGTGATAAATGCTTAACACTATAATACAAATGACTAGTTTGGCAGGGGTTCTACTCTTCTGGCAAGTGTGTGTGAGTATGTATGTTTGTAAGTAGAAGTATTTTGATATGTTTCTCACTCACTGCCCTACTTTATCAGTCTTGCCAATGTCATACCCCATATCAGCACCTTTGGCCAACTCTCAGCATAGTAAGCTCTGCAGTGCATGTAGTAACTGTGTAACACTATGATACAAATCACTAGTTAGATAGGGGTTCTGTTCTCACATCTGGCAAGTGTGTATGTATGTCTATCTGTTTGTAGGGCAAAGTATTTTGATAGGTTAAACACCCACTGTACTACTTTAGCAGTCCTGCTGATGTCATTTTCTTTATAGGTTCAGAAGTGTGTAGTAGGTAATGGCCCAGGAGCCTTAACAAGCCTAGCACATAGAAGGACCCTGCCATTGTGCCACCCGATGTTACGTCCCAGTGCCTGTCTCAAGTATAGCCACTGCAGTGATCCTTGGGTTGAACTGTCTCTTACCCATCCACTCATAAAGATTTCTCTGAAACAAGGTCAGCTAGGTGCTGTGCATGACATGTATGGGAAGTGTATTCCAGGGCATGTGCAGTCTCTTGGTGAGGGACCTGTCCCACCAGCATGTTGTGGTAATTGTGGTACTGAGGTAGAGGCTAATACAGTGTGTGGTGTGGATGGATTTATATGTAGCATTTCTAAACCAGCTGGGTCAGACATGGCTTTGTAAGTCAAGCACAGATAGCTGCTAATTAGGTGATATGAAACAGAGAATAGCTTGGGTCTGCTGAGTCTGTCTGTGTAGGATGTGTGTTTAATGCAAAGGAACACCTTTGTGAGGTGCTTCTGTGGCTTCCCAAGCTGTACCAGGCATCTAGTGAGGTCCATGGCAAATGGGCCATAATTGTTGAGGAGTGGTCTAATGAGGGAATAGTAGACAGAGATCATTACCTCTGTCTTCCTGGATGCAAAACCCTTGGTAATGCAATGTGCCATATAGAAGGACTTCCTGACCACAGTGGCAATGTGGTGCTTGAAGGAGAAGTTTATGCCAGCCTGTGTCCCCAGATCTATTATAATGTATACAGTGTTCATTGGGCTCTCATCGTTGTGGTACTTACTGGGAACTGAGTGTTTTACCAAGGGGGATGATGATGCATATTGTGGTGTCAAGCTTCTGGACATGGTTTCCACACCACTCAGTGATCTCAGTAAGGCCTTTCTGTGGGATATGTGCATCACTTGTGGAGTTAATGATAGCTCCCGGCTTGCAGTCCTCTGTGAAGCTGGTCAGCCAGAGTTCTTCTGTGTTGGTTTGCCAGTCTGACCTGGAGTTTGCCGCTGTCATACTTGTGTGTTCTGTGAACCAATTTGCTAAACAAACAATGATATATGGGTTGATGCCTAGTTTGTGGGGTTTATCCATAATCCCTCACTGAGGGATGGTATCACAAGCTTTGGACAGATTGATGTAGACTATATGCAGTGCCTTACTGTCAAACACAGTCCTGGTGACTCAGTCACAGATGTCAACCAGGTTGAGAAGGCATGATCTGCTATTCACAAAGCCAAACTGTGTGGGTCCAGAGTTAGGAGATCACCTATATCTTGGTCAATCAAGTCATTGAGGTCTGTCAGTCATGTTATCCCAAGCAGAGAGATACTGGATCCCCTGAGAATGACACAAACCACATATGCCAATGTTGCAGTCAATCATCTGTTGATAGCACTGCAGCATCTTTCTGTGTGATGGCAGTATACTGCTCAGGGCTACTGTTACACCTGCCTGTACCACATAATCAGAGAGTTCAACCATGTTTCTTGTCATGTAGTCCAGGGAGGTGTGCCCCAAGTCATTCACATCCACATGGATACAGAGTGATACTTGTAGTTGTTGTGGAGTACCATGACTGGCTGTGTCATGTGTTGGATGCTGGCATGTGATAGCTATTTGGCGGTTACCTGCTCCATATTCAACTTAGTGAGTGGGATAGGTTTGTGCGTCAGTATTGAGTTACCCATGATCACTGTATTGTGCAAGGTGTTTAGCCTTAGGAGCTTAAGTTTGGGGGCACACTGTGTAGGTGAAGTATGTGTCCCTTGGCATGTGCCATGTCATGGTGTCTGAGTAGGTGTCTGTCTTGCTGGTCTGTGCTGTTTGGGTAAATGTCCATTGAGTGCCTCTGTGAAGGTGGATGTGTAGCTTTTCACTGTATGTCATGGCTGTCAAAGTGGGTGTCATGGTGAGATATGTGTTCCACACAGGTCCATAGGTTCATAGGTATGTACTAGGCTATCTGCCCTAGGGCATTTATAAGCCTAGCCAGAATGTGTTAGCTTTGGCCTCCCTTTTAGACTAGATTCCTGAGCGTCTGCCCAGCAGGGCCATAGAAGTGATCCCAGGAGTAAATTTACGATTGCCCATCCACTCATCAAGATTTCTCTTGAAAAGGGTCAGCGAGGGGCTCTGCCTAACATGGACTGGGATTCTATTCCAGAGTGAGGGCAGCCTTTGGGATATGAATCTACCCCTCCAGCATGTCCTGTTTATTGTTGTGCTAAGGTTTAAATCCCTGGAACGTGTAGCTCTAATGGATTTGATTTTCTCGAGGTGGAGCATGTCCAACAATTCCGGGTTGGTCATGGCCTTGAACGGCAGGCAGAGATCGCCTCTGAGTAGGTGGTAAGCAACTGAGTAGAGCTGAAGTTTCTTTAGTCAAGCTGCATAGGGTATCTGTTTGAGGCCCACGATCCTCTTGGTGAGGTATTTTTGAGGTCTCTTTAGCTGTTGCAGGTGTCGGGTAAGGTACATCCCAAATGGGGCATTGTACTCAATTATGGGCCTGATGAGCGATGAGTAGAGGGGCACAATTACCTCTCTTGATCTAGATGTAAACCCTTCTGTGATTAGATGAGCTATATAGAAGGTTTTTCTAACCAGTTTGGCAGTGTGATTGTCAAAGGAGAGGTTACTATCTACTTGGGTCCCAGATCCCTAATTACGTCTTCCATACTTAGTGGATTACTTCCTATATGGTAGTTTGTGCGCACTTTGTTTTTCCCAAAGGGGATGACTATGCACTTTTTGGCATTTAGCTTGAGGCCATGGTTCTGACACCAGGTATCCGTCTCTGTAAGGCCCTTCTGGAGGATGCTTGTGACAGCTGGAGAGTCGATTATGGCTCCCAGTTTGCAATCATCTGCGAACTTGGTAAGCCAAAGTCTTCCCGTGTTTGTCTGTACCTCAGAGAAGTATATACTGAACAAGAGGGGGTCCCAGGACTGAGCTCTGTGGGATGCCACTTGTAACCGGTTTAGAGTCGGACATGGCACCCGCGACTCTGACCATGTGAGTTTTATCCCTGAGCCAGTTTGCAACCCATCTTGTGACATATGGGTTAATATTTAAACTGGTAAGCTTATTTATGATGGCAGAGTGGGGTATTGTGTCGAAGGCCTTTGCGAGGTCCAGGTAGGCTATGTGAACTACCTTACCCTCATCTATGGCTTTAGTAACTGTTTCAAAGAAGTCAACTAGGTTTAAGGGGCAAGATCTGCCTTTAACAAAGCCAAATTGGGTAGGGTCCAGTGTTTGGAGGTTCCTAATGTCTTTATTTATGAGATCCATGATGATGCGCTCCATAGCCTTGCAGACCAGGCTAGTCAGGCTTATAGAGTGATAGTTCCCGGGATCTGTTGTGATGCCACCTTTGTGGAGCGGGATCACTGTTGCTGTACACCATTCTTTGGGTACATAACCTGTGGTAAGGCTGAGTTGGAACAGTGAATTTATGTGAGGGTTTAGTTCATTTTGGAGCTCATGTAAGACGCAGCCCGGGATACCATCCGGTCCCATTGATGCTGTGTTTTTTACTTTGGAGAGGGCAGCTTTCACCTGTATGTCTGTGATGTATGGGGGACTGCATTCTTCTGGGATAGACACTGGCCCTTTTGCGGGGGAAGGGGGGGTAAAGTTAACATTGAACCTGTCCACCAGGATGTTGGCAATGTCAGTGGGTTCAGTGTATTTTGTGCCATTTTGCACCAGCTCAGAGCATATCTAAGAGTTGCCACCCAGATTCTTGACATAGCTAAAGAACGTCTTATGATTATCTTTAGAGTCTTTGGCAATTTTTCTTTCAAAGCTAGCCTTTGATGATTTTATGAGGGATTGTAGGTTCTTGCTAGTGCTGATCAGGGATGCCTTACCTTTTTGGGATTTTTGCTTTATCATGTAATAGATTCCTCCTTCTGTTGTATAGCTTATTTATGGCTGGGGTCCACCAGACTGGTCTCCTGTTTTTGGCAGAGTGAGTCTTAGTTTTAATTGGGATGGCACGATCCATGCATTCCTGTAGGTGCTTATAGAGTGCATTTGTAAAGTATTCTGTGTTTTGTGTAGCATTTTTCATTTGTCCGGGGGCTTTGAAACTTTCCACCTCGGTCTTGAGAAGTGTGAAGTTTGCTTTTGAGAAGTTTTTTACAGTGGTTTCCTTGGATGGGGGTGGGGTCGGGATGTGTATGTCCATTGTGATTAATTTATGGTCTGATCTTACCAACAAGGGGTTTACCTCTGGTGTGGAACATTTAGCCCCCATGTTGGTGATAACCAAGTCCAATATGTTGTCCACTCTTGTGGGAGTGGTGACCAGTTGTTCCATGGCATTTGAGTTTATAAACTCCAGGAACCATTGGGCAAAAGAGTTGGGACTTGAGTAGTTTTCCCAGTCAATGTTTGGGTAGTTGAAATCCCCCAATATCATGGTGTTTGGTGAGACCTTCATATTCTTCAATGTTCTCGGGAATGCCGAGTGGGGGTCCTGAGACAAGGTGGGTGATCTGTAGCAGGCTACAAACTGAAAAGCAGTTTTACCTACTGTTAGTTGCACATGGATGGTCTCCGCTGCTTCATGCAGTGCCACTAACCTGGAGGTGTGGGTATCCTTGATGAAATAGATACTCCCCCGCCTTTAGTAATTCAGTCTGAGTTCTGGGGCCAAAAAGAATGGTATGAGTTGAATCCTGGTAGTGCTGGGGTGCTCTCTGGAGCCTTGAACCAGGTTTCTGTTACTGCACAGATATCGATTTTCCCCATACTGAGGAGTGCCTTGAGTGCATGTATCTTGAGGTCTAGACTTCTGGCATTGAGTAGCATTACCCTTAGTGTTTTGTTTCTGGTATTGTCTAATGGGGGTGGGTTTGTCTTTTGAGCCTTGCCTAAAAAAGGTACATGGTGTGGTGCAGGTGTTGATCTTATCCTCTTGACCTGCTAGTCCAGTGTTTGCTGGAGAGTGTTTGGAATTTAGAGGGGAGGGTTGTCTGTGCACATGAGGCAGTTGCAACAGTGCCTCAGAATGGACAAGTGCACCAGGTTAATGGGTGAAAGCACAGAAAACTGCACTTCAATCATGCCAGGAGGGGTGGACATAACTAGTAAGTACTGGGGCTACTTCTGTGATGAACGAGTACTGCTGATGGCTCCCAGGTGTGCCACACTAACTGATACAATAACCTGGTGAAGTGCCAAGCTATAATGCTATTTGAAGTACAAGACAAAAAGAACTAGCACGATGTAAGTGTGAAACTGAAGGCAAACATTCTGCCACCTGTAATACTTTGCCTCAGCTGTGCAGTTATCAGCAGCTTTGGCCATTTGGAAACAAAGTAAGCTCTGTAGCAGGTGCAGTAACTGCATAACAGTATAGTAGACATAACTAGATAGGCAGAAATTCTAATCCCAATACTGGTGAGTGTGTGTGAGAATCATGTACTATCTAGCTTATACCATGTTTGACTTGTGTACTACCCTTCACACTTCCCGTCGTCCCAATCTAGTAGTCCTGTTTATGTCATCCATCTTAGAAATACCTTTGGAGTAGGTGAAAATGTATAAGCTATGTGGTGCATTTGATAATTGCCTAGCCCTATAGTAGAAATAGCTCGATAAGCAGGAGTTCTACTCTCACTACTTGCAACTGTTTGGATGAATGAGTGTCATGCAGTGTGTGGGTTATACGATTTTGACCTGTGTACTACCCTTTACACTTCCCCTCACTCCAATTTAGTAGTCCTGTTGATATCATCCACCTTAGAAGTAACTTTGGACTAGGTGAAAATGTAATAGCTCTGTGGTGTGTCTGAAAACTGCATAGCACTGTAATAGAGATAACTAGATAGGCAGGAGTTCTAATATCACTACTGGCAACTGTTTGGATGTGAGTGCTTGTTTGTGTGAGAATCATGTATTGTGTGTCTTATACCATTGTTGACCTGTGTACTACCCTTTACGGTTCCCCTCACTCCAATATAGTAGTCCTGTTGATGTCACCCACCTTAGAAGTACCTTTGGAATAGATTAAACTGTATAAGATATGTGACATGTCTGATAACTGTGTAACACTATAGTAGAAATAACTAGATAGGCAGGAGTTCTAATATTGCTACTGGCAACTGTTTGGATGTGTGTGTTTGTATGGGAATCATGTGTGTGGGTTATACCATTTTCTACCTCTGTACTACCCTTTACATTTCCCCCCATCTCAATTTAGTAGTCCTGTTGATGTCATCCACCTTAGAAGTACCTTTGGAGTAGGTGAAACTGTGTAATCTCTGGGGCATGTCTAATTGTGTAGCACTATATAGTAGAAATAACTGCATAGGCAGGAGCTCTAATCTCACTACTGGCAGTTGTTTGAATGTGTGAGAATCATGTAGTGTGTGGGTTATACCATTTTCGACTTCTGTACCACCCTTCACACTTCCCCTCACTCCAGTTTAGAAGTCCTGTTGATGTCATCCACCTTAGAAGTACATTTGGACTAACCAAAAAAGTATACGCTCTGTGGCATGTCTAATAACTGCATCACACTATAGTATAAATAACTAGATAGGCAGGAGTTCTAATCCCAATACTGGCAACTGTTTGTGTGTGAGGATCATATCTTGTGTGGCTTATACCATTTTGATAACTGTACCATACATAGCTGGTGACCACCTCCCACTGCCATTACTTTATATAGTGTGGTAACAGCATCTGCCTCATATGCAGCAAGTTAAACCATTGTACCATCCTCTGCACAGATGTGTCTGGAATATCCAGATGTTTATAACCCATACATGGTCGGAAGTGGCCTGTGTGCCTTAACAATCCCCATGTATGTGATAGTGTAGCCAAATAGGCCACACTGAGTGTACTGACACATATGGCAGAATCAGGCATCATACCTGACTGAAACATCATGCTGATATGATGTCTGCCACCCTCTCAGGTGACCAGTCTTATAGGTGCAATACATGAGTCCAGATGCTTGGTTTTATAAGTGAACTTTTCATGTTATGGGTCATGTTAAAGGTTGGAAGAGGTGTGGACTGACATATTGTGGTCCCAATTTGTATGTATCAGAAACACCTTGCATCTTAACAGGGGTGTGTACACAATTTATATACACTGTATAACAGTAATGTGTCACACATGTCCCTACCTTAGGCCGTTTGTCCAGCCCATTTTGCTGGCCTTTGTCCAAATGCATTGGCACTGACAAGTTATGAGGTATGCTACAGGAATGTTGAATTCACCTCAGATAGGCCCCAGTGGTGACCACTGTGATGCAATGCAGTTAACCCCACCACAAATGAACATGCACATAAAGCAATATAGCTATTACATAAAGCAATATAGCTATTACTGATAGTTGTGTGCATGGTAAATTGCATGCCCTTCACATGCCTGGTGTATTGCCAGGTCACAACAAAACAATGTCATACTCACCAGCTTCAGGCTGCTGCCCCATATGCAGACCAGAGGGTCCTAGGTAGTTGTGAGAGGGAGGTATTGTCAACAGACTAGCATGTTGCCTTGGTACAGGATGGATGCAGCTTGTCTGTACATTTACAGTACAAACCCCAATAATACACAATTTTCTGTCCTCGCCATAGCTGTGCACCTATGTGCATTAGAAAACCCCATCCACAACTGCAATCGGACCTGACAGATGGATGTAGATACAATACTGTTACATGTATGTCTGATACATTACTGTAATAATCCCCACTGGGCCCTTACCTGCACACTCTCTATCCATTGTGTGGATGCTACCCACCTTCAGCATGTTGGTCTCTGTACCCTGGTGTTGTACTGGGGTGTGTGCCCCAAGGTTGGTGGGGACTCATATGTTACATAACTCAGTTGTATGATGTATGACAAAGAAAAATGTGAAGTCATTTATATGTTGTGGTGATGACTGTACCCAAGTGTGACAGAGTGGGCATTGCAGCAGATGTCAATGTGCATGTTGGTGAAGGGAACAGAGGGTCTGTGGAAGTGATGGGTGTGCATGGTGTTAAAAGGAATGCAGATGGTGAGATGGCAGTGGGGTTTGCAAAACAAATGGACATGGCTGTGGTGAATATGTATGATAACACTAGGGAAGAGCATAGTGTGAGTTACAAGAATGTAGTAAGATACACACAGGTCAAATATATCCAATTTGGGAGGACCAGTTTGATGGAGATTGGAGACTGTAAAGTGGTGGGGGAAAGTGTATTTAGGCAGCATAGAATGTGGGTCTGCAGGATGATGATGGTGATCAATAAGAGGGGGAGTGTGAGTTCAGCAGCAAGGATCACATGATGTGAATTGGAAAAGGGTGATTGTGAGGTGGAGTTCAAGGAAAATTTAAGATAGACACTGGGTGGCCCTGTCAATATATCACATATACGGTTAAGTACAGCAGAGCTACTAAGGGAGATGGCTAGAAAGGTGCTTGGTGTGACATGTGGATGGAGGAAGTAGTACAAGGAGACCTGGTGGTGGACTGAGGAAATACAAGACAGTATACAGAGAAAGAGGATGGGGAAGAAGGAGTGAGATTGTCAGAGAGATGAGGAAAGTAGACAGGACTGTGAGGAGATGAGGTGCATGGCAAAGAAAGATGTGGCAAAGGCTAAGGATGAGGCATATGAAGAGTTGCATGACAGTTTGTGAAGTACTGGCTGATTGTATTTCTCTTTGCTATGTTCAGTCATTTCAGCTGTTTTGCTAAGAGATTGTTGTATGTCTGGCCATTGTGTATGGCCTATCATGATTTTGTAGCAGTGTACTGTTCACTTATTTATTTGGACTGGGGGGAGCAGATGTGAGTGTCATGGGTCCTTCTGTAATTAACTGTGCATGCTGCCCCAGTTATGGCTGGTCTATCAGCAGCATATGGTTGTATGGGCATTTTGAGACATGTCTGCATATATATATATATATATATATATATATATATATATATATATATATATGTGTGTGTGTGTGTGTGTGTGTGTGTGTGTGTGTGTGTGTGTGTGTGTGTGTGTGTGTGTGTGTGTGTGTGTGTGTGTGTGTGTGTATACACACACATATATATATATATATATATATATATATATATATATATATATATATATATGGTTCTACCTTAGATAATCGACATACCACATAACCGACAAGCAGTTAACCAACACAAGAACACTGAAAACTGATATCACCGACAACGTAAGTAACCGACTATGAAAACACCGACATTGGTATGCTAATAGCACCTCTCGCTCCTACCACGTTCCAGGTAATGTAAATAGTTCACTGTCACTATCAGGCGTTACAGTTACTATCAAGTAGGTTTGTTCTGTGTAAGTTTTTACGCTATGCTGATTACAGACAACTATTTACATTACCTGGAACGTGGTAGGAGCGAGAGGCGCTATTAGCATACCAATGTTGGCGTTTTCATAGTCGGTTATTTACGTTGTCGGTGATATCAGTTTTCAGTGTTCTCGTGTTGGTTAACTGCTTGTCTGTTATGTGGTATGTTGATTATCTAAGGTAGAACCATATATATATATATATATATATATATATATATATATATATATATATGTACATACATACATACACCTCAGTATTTATTGGTAATATATCTGTATATTGTTATACACATATATGTAGCTCTATACATGTCTATCTCTCTATTTGTATATGTTTCTTTTCAGATATATATTTGTAGATACCAATCCTTCCTAATTGCACAGTGTCAAATCCCTATTGTAAACTGGCGATAAAGTAGAGTATGTTTGAGAAAACATTCTACCACCGTACATCTCAGATGGCTTACTGTTAAATTGCTGTGACTATGGTGTGCAGGGTCCTGGGTTCAAGACTTCCAAGGGTTATTTATTTTGTTGCTAGGCAGAACAAGGACTGTTGGATACAAAGGGATTAAGGCAGTTTTGAGCAGCTTAAAGCATGTTTGCATGGGTTTGCGTGATGGTAAGCATTGCTAACGTACAGCTAAATGAATAGGCACTTACAACATGTAGGCTTTGCTTACCAGTGCGCAAATCTGCTTAGCATTTACATTTAAGCAATGCTTAAACCTGCTAAGCATAGCTCAGCCCCGGTAACCATTGATCACAATCCAATCTGATAAATTAGCAGGGTAATAACATCTTTAATAAGTGTATTCAATTTCCTCTACATACCATGCTTCTATATGCTGTCATTGCAGTAGCAAGGGGTGTGACTATACTGTATGGGACACATGTATACATGGATAGTACCACCATTTTTTAATTTGTTTTATACATGGGTAGTATCCCAGGTTATATGCAGTCACACTTGCATATTGTACCAGCTGCAGTGCACTGGTTGACAAAAATAGTTTAACACATATAGTATTATTAAGTTAGCAATTTTAACAGTGCTTTTCCAAGTAAAAGTAGTTTTCAGATTGTAGTACTTGAGCCATACACCCCTGTATGCAAAGCTGGGACTCTGAGTACTAACTATCTTGTTCTTGGTGTATGAGCGGTATGTTTTTATGTATCTCCTATTTGATATTGATATGATATTATGATATTAACTGTATATTACTATGTATTTTGGACATGTCATTGAGGACTGCTGTCATGTAGTAATGGCATACCTTTCAGTTTCAGACTTATATCCTTCAAAACATTCATCCTAATGCATAACCTGTTACCTATCTACTTTCTGTCTGTCCTCTGTACAGCTGTGTAGATGTCAGGTATTGCTAAGGTCATACAACTATGTAGGTGTCCACATAGTATTGTGCTGTGGGCCTGGACACTGCTGCTAGTTCCAACATATGGGACATTCCTTAATGTGGGCCTTGCCCTTTTCCTTGCCTGTGTGAGGGACATTACAGAGGTGGTGGGCAACAGATTCACATA
This sequence comes from Protopterus annectens, assembly GCF_019279795.1. Lineage (NCBI taxonomy): Eukaryota > Metazoa > Chordata > Ceratodontiformes > Protopteridae > Protopterus > Protopterus annectens. Next base: position 64,171,631 of record NC_056733.1, read on the forward strand.
CAGTAGGTGGCAATACATCACAGGATAGGACATGTGGAAACAGCCTCAAAACATGGGGGACATATCCCCAGAATTGTGAAAAGATTCTGTGTCATCAGTGCTGTTATACACATGGTGGATTGATAGAGTGAGAGGGTTTTTGTGGACATGCATTTAATGAGTGACTTCATGACTGACAGTGACATGTCTCTGACATACATCTCCACTGGCACACTGTCCACAGACTGACCACATGTCTGCCTGTTATGTTTTGTCTGTTCCCCAGACAGTTGGTGCCCTTGGTAAATCAGTCGTGGATTCTGGGGAATGCAGTCAGTAAATTCTCACATCTATTGGTACTACTGACTTCATATTCCTCATAAAGGATATGTTACAACAAACACAGTAACATCTGCAACTGTCTCAATGTATGACAACAATATGTCCAATCTACCCCTGTGTTTGTGCCTCTGTCTCCAAATGATGTCAGGCATTGTCCAGATGTCAGTGAGGCTCAGACATATTTAGTATCATTATTTCTTGCCTTCATTCCTGCTACCACCCCATAGATGTAGTAGACCACAGACATGTCAGGGAAGAGGCCATAGATATGAGTCCTGAGCCTGTACATTCTGAGGTAAAATGTACATGTGAGAGGCCTGTGTATGTCTAGCCATTGATAACAGACTGTCAGGATTGTGTACACATGTCATGTGTACATGTTATTTGGGTGTGTATGGAGTGGGGTGGATGTAAGTGTTATGGCTCCTTCTTTTTCTGACTGTGCATGCTGCTTCAGTTTCTGCTGATCTATTGGCTGTATGTGTTTGTAGGGGTAAACTGAGGCATGTCCTGTACCAAGGTCAGGATACAGACTACACTGAGAATTGGGACTGTATATGTAGGGCTAGTGTGTGAGTGGCAAACAATGATGTATTTGTTCACACAGTCTATATACTCTACTGTTCACTTGACTTACCAGTATGTGACTGTAACTGTGGTGATATTGGTTGCGGGTATGCACTTTCACACAGGTGTCTGTTTGTCAGTGTTGTTACATCCATGTAGTGCCTGATATATTTGCAAATACATGTGTAATTATCCATAGCAGATTTCCTATTTCAATTACTTGTGCTATTTCACTAAATATATGTTAGAGCACACAGGAGGGTGCAACTACAGCAACTGTGTTAGCTTATCTATGCCAGACTTCAGATACATCCCCATTTTCATGGCTTCCACTCTCCACTTTGTCAGCCTTGGTACAGATTAATTGCAGTAAGGGGTTCTGAGTATACATCTCAACTGTCTGGATTATTTCAGGATGTCCAGGTTTATTGCTCATATTTCTGGTCTGTTTTACAGATTATTCTCATTCTTCTGGTAAATCACTGTGATGATATGATTGTTGTCGGAAAATGAGGACATACATTTAATTTACCTACTTCTCATCCATCAATATATGTCTGCTGAAACAAACTGAGTCACTCTGTCAAGAAGAGTACGGGGGACAATGACCTCTTTCTTCCTGGATGCTAATGTGTTAGTACTGAGATGTGCCACATAGAAGGACTTTCTGATGACAGTGGCGATGTGGTGGTCAAAAGAGACATTGCTGTCAACCTGTGTACCCAGATCTCTTATAACAGTTTATTTGTTCAGGGGACTACCATAGATGGGGTAATGCATGGGAAAAGGGTTTTTCCCAAAGGGGATAACAAGCATTTTCTGACACTAAGCTTAAGGCCATGGCTCTGACACCAGTCATTGGTCTCAGGGAGGCCTTTCTGTAGTATGCCAACATCAATCAGGTCGTTCATAATAGCTCCCAACTTGCAATTGTCTTTAAACTTTGTTTGCCAGAGTCCCTTCATGTTAGCATCGACTTCAGAGAAGTTGATACTAAACATCAGAGGACCCAGGACAGAACCCTGTGGGACTGCACTTATGACTGCTCAGCAGTCTGACTTGAAGTCAACTATTTTCACACTGTGAGTTTTATCTGTGACCCAGTTTTCAACCCTCCTAGTGATATAGTGTTTGATACCTAGTTTAGTGAGTTTTTGCATGATTCCTGAATGGGGAATGTTATCAAAGGCTTTGGCCGGATCAGGGTAGGCTGTATGTATCACCTTGCCTTCATCCACAGCTCATGTGACTGACTCCAAGAAGTTAACCAGGTTGATTGAGCAGGTATGACCTACAATTCATAAAACTAAACTGTATGGGATCCTGAGTCTGAAGATTCCCATATCCCTGTTTATTAGGTGCATGATGATGCATTATATAGCTTTGCATAACAGACTTGTCAGGCTATTGGGGTGGTAGTTCCCAGGGTCTGTAGTTGCTCCTCCTTTGTGGGGAGGGGTGACTGTAGCAGTTCACAATTCAGTAGGGCCAAAGCCTGAGGTGAGGCTGTGATTGAACAGGGCACACAGGTGAGGTGCCAGGTCACTCTGTAGTTCATGTAAAACACAGCCAGGGATATTGTCAGGTCCTATAGAAGCTGTATTCTTGGCCTTGCACAGTGGTGTTTTAACCTGTGCAGCAGTAATACTGGGTGCCTGGCAGTGTACTTGTGTTGTGATTGGTCCTTTGGGGGGGAGGTAAAGTTTACACTCAGTATGTCAGCCAGTATATTGGCAATATTTGTTGGTTCAGTCTAGGAGGTACCATTGTCCAGTAGCTCAGAACAAATCTTGGTATTGCCATGGAGATTCTTTACATATCTGTATGAGGCCTTGTGGCTGTCTTTACTATGTTCTCCAACTCTGTTTTCACAGCTAGCTTTATAGTATTTGATGAGGGATGTCAACTTTTAATTGAGGCTGATAAGGACTTTTTTCCAGTCTTGGGACTTCACCTTATTCTGTATCAGTTTCCGTCTTCTGTTGTACAGTTTCTTTATGGCTGGGGACCACCAGATTGGCTTTTTTTTTGGAGGTGAGAGTCTTGACTCTATTGGGTATGGCAGTATCCATGCATTTGTGTACGTGCTCATAGTGCATTGTTGTTTGATTCAGCAGTCATGCAACTAGTCTCCATTTGCATGGCTGCTGTGAGGTTAGCCACCTCTGTTTTTAGGAGGGCAAAGTTAGCTTTGGCAAGGCTTTTCATGGTGGTTACCTGTGCAGTGAGAGTGGGGGGGGGGGGCTGTGGATTTCCAAAAGTGATTACTTTGTGGTCAGATCTAACAAGGGATAAGTTGACTATTGGTGTACAGCAGCAGTCACCCATGTTAGTAAGGACCAGGACAATGTGATGGGCAAGTGCATCGATACATGAGTAGCTTTGCCAGTTAATAGTGGGATAGTTGAAGTCAACTAGTATGAGAGTGTTAGGTTGGACACTAATATTTTCCAGGGTGTTTAAGGGCATGGAGTATGAGCCTTGGGACATGTTTGGGGACTTATAGCAGGCTACAACCTGAACCACTGTCCTACCCAATGTTAGCTACACCTGCAGGATCTGTGATGCATAATGGTGGGCTACCACTCTGGAGGTATGTACATCCTTTATGAATATGGAAATACCACCACCTTTGGAGCTTCAGTCCAAGTTCTGCAGCCAAAAGGTGTGGAATGAGTTATAGGCTGATAGTGCAGGGGTGCTTCCTGCTGCCTTTAACCAGGTTTCTCTTACAGCACAGATGTCATTGTTCCCCATTTTAAGGAATTCTTCCAATGAGTGCATTTTCAGATTTAGACGTGTAGGGTGCAGCAGCATGACCCTCAGATTACATGTGTTTGTAGCTGTTATATATTTATGTATACACACATATATATATATATATATATATATATATATATATATATATATATATATATATATATATATATGTGTGTGTGTGTGTGTGTGTATATATTATATATATTCTGTGTCCCTACTAGACAGAGGCACAGTAAACTAACCTTAAAAGAGTTATCTTCTGTGACCTACTATACAGAGGCACAGTCAACTAATCTAAAAGGGTGGTGAAAGCCAAACACACTCTGACTAGGCTTATGAATGCCCTAGGGCAGATAGCCCTATATATATATATATATATATATATATATATATATATATATATATATATATATATATAGGTATATATGTATGTATGCAAGTTTCAAATAAATTCACCACCTTAACAGGTACAAGCAAGCAAAATTTGAGGGTAATGCTACTCAATGCTAGAAGTCTAAACCCCAAAATGCATTCACTCGAGGCACTCCTTAAAAAGGAGAACATTGACATCTGTGCAGTGACAGAGACCTGGTTTAAGGCTACAGAGAGCACCCCTGCATTACCAGGCTATAATTCATACTCCACCTTTTGGCCACCTAACATGGATCGAAACACTCAAAGCAGTGGCATGTCCATATTCATTAAGGATATCCATGCCTCCAGGCTAGTTGCTGAGCATAATGCATTTGAGATTATCCAAGTGCAACTAACTCTGGGCAAGACCGCAATCCAAATTGCAACTTGCTACAGACCCCCCACCATGCCCCAGGATTCCCACTCCTCATTTCTTGATACACTGTAAAATATTAGGGTGATTTCAGCTACCCCACCATTAACTGGGAAAACTACTCACGTACCAACCCTTTTGCTCAACATTTTCTGGAATTCATCAATTCCAACACCTTGGATCAGCTTATCCACACCCCCACCAGGTACAGCAATATCCTAGACCTGGTCATTACCAACATGGGCGACCAGTGTTCTCCACCAGAGGTCATTTCCTCATTAGTCAGATCTGACCACAAGCTAATCACCCTAGACATCCACATCCCGTCCCCACCCCCATTAGGGAAACCACCATAAAAAAATTTCTCCAAAGCCAACTTCACGCTTCTTAAGACAGAAGTGGCAAACTTCACGACACCCATGAATACGGGCAATAGAGGTACGACTGCTGAATCCTACACAAATGCACTTTATAAGTACTTACACAAGTGCATGGATTGTGCTATCCCTAACAGAACCAAGATGCTATCCTCCAAAAAAAGGAAGACAATCTGGAGGTCCCCTGCCATAAACAAACTTTACAACAGAAGAAAGAAACTGTTGCCAAAAAGAGTAAAATCCCACGATTGGAGGAACTCCCTGGTCAGCCTCAGTAAGAAGCTGAGATCCCACATAAAATCCTCCAAAGCTAGTTATGAAAACAAAATTGCCAGTGATTCTAAAGAAAACCACAAAGCATTCTATAGCTATGTCAAGAATCTCAATGGCAACACTCAGATCTGCTCTGAGTTACAGCACAATGGCACTAAATATACAGAACCAACTGATATTGCCAACATCCTGGCAGATAGGTTCAGTGATAACTTTAACCCCCTCTCACTCCCTAAAGAGTCCATCTGTATACTGGAAGAATGCAAAGTTCCTGTAATCAAGGCTGCACAGGTAAAAACCACACTCTCCAAAGCCAAGAACACAACATCCATGGGACATGACAACATCCCAGGCAGCATTCTACGTGAACTGCAGAATGAAATGGCACCCCACCTAAGCACCATGTTCAATCATAGCCTCACCTCAGGCTTTGTGCCCACTGAATGGTGCACAGCAACAGTTATCCCACTCCACAAAGGGGGAGCCACCACGGACCCCGGGAACTACCGCCTCATTAGAGTAACAAGCCTGGTCTGCAAGGCCATGGAATGTATCATCATGGATCTTATACACAAAGACATTGGTAATCTCCAAACTCTGCACCCCACCCAGTTCAGGTTTGTAGAAGACAGATCATGTCTCCTAAACCTGATAGACTTCTTTGAAGCAGTCACCAAAGCCGTAGACGAGGGTAAGGTGGTTCACACAGCCTATCTAGATCTTGACAAGGCTTTTGACACCATCCCCCACTCTGGAATTATAGATAAACTTACTAAACTAGGTATAAATCGCTATGTCACAATATGGGCTGCCAACCGGCTCACTGACAGAACTCACACTGTGAAAGTAGTAGACTCCAAATCCAACTTCAGACCAGTGACAAGTGGAGTAGCACAGGGTTCAGTCCTGGGTCCTCTCCTGTTTGGTATCTACTTTTCTGAAGTACAGGCTAACACAGAAGGTCTTTGGCTAATGAAGTTCTCAGATGACTGCAAACTAGGAGCCATAATCGAAACCCCTAACGATGTGGACATCCTACAGAAGGGCTTCATAGAGACAGCTGCCTGTTGTCAAAGCCATGCTGTCAAGCTCAATGCCAAAAAGTGCATTGTCATCCCCTTTGGTAAAAACTCTGTACCCATGAACTACCACATAGGTGGAAAGTGTGATAAGAGACCTTGGGACACGGGTGAATAGTAGTCTCTCCTTTGATAATCACATCACCACAGTAGTCAGGAAATCCTTCTATGTGGCACACCTCATCACAAAAAGGTTTCTCATCCAGGACAAAAGAGGTCATTGTTCCCCTCTACTCGGCACTCATTAGACCCATTATAGAGTACAACGGCCCTTTTGTTATGTACCTCACAAGACATCTACAACAACTAGAAAGACCGCAGAAATACTGAACAAAGAGGATTACTGGCCGAAAACAGATACCCTGCACAGACTGTCTCAAAAAACTCCAGCTTTACTCTGTCGCATATTGCCTACGTAGAGGTGATCTCTGCCTAACATACAAAGCTATGTCAAACCTAGAGCTGTTGGACATGCTCCATTTAAAGAAATCCTAATCCCTCTGAGCTACATGCTCTAGGGACCTAAACTTTGTCACTGCAATAAACAGAACATGCTGGTGGGATAGATTCCTGTCCCAGAGACTTCCCATACTCTGGAACAAACTACCTATCTTTATCAAGCAAAGCTCCTCATTAGCAGTCTTCAAGAAAAATCTTGATGATTGGGTGGGAAATAGGAAATTCACCCCAGGGATCACCTCTGTGGCTCTGCTTGACAGGGGCACAGGAAAATAATTTTCTTGGATGGCAAAAACCAGGGTGTCTTTTTGGCTAGGCTTATATAGGCCCTAGGGTCAACATATATATGCATTTATTTACTTTGATATATATATATATATGTGTGTGTGTGTGTGTGTGTGTGTGTGTGTGTGTGTGTGTGTGTGTGTGTGTATCTATATCTATATATATATATATATATATATATATATATATATATATATATATGCATCTCCATACACATATGCATTTATATATATGTACAAAACTTGACTAATTTGAACAAACCTTTTCCCTACTGTTGAATGCCTCTACTAAATGATATGTTTGAAAAACACCAGCTGTATCTACAGCTCAGATGGCTTAGTGGTAAATTGGTGTGATTATTGTGTGCAGGGTCCTGAGTTCAAGACTTGCAAGGGCTGATTATTTTGTTGCTGGGAAGAACAAGGGCTGTTGGATATAGAGTGATTAAGGCAATTTTAAGCAGTTTTAAGCAGGTTTGAGTGGTGGTAAGCAATGCTAACTTCTGGTTAACTATGCTTACACACAGTTAGCCTTGAAAGTGCTTAATCTGTGTAGGCATCGCTTAGCACAGCACAAACAGGATTTCTTCCACTTACTACTGCTTACTCCTGCTTAGCCCTGTGCTAATTTCTTTAAAAGAAAAGAAAAAAGGGCTGATAAGAAAGTGGTGAAAAAGGGGGCATGAAGAAAGAAAAACAATATGAAAGATTTATAGCGATGTGCAGGATGGTTGTAGGGAAGATCCATAGCTGTCCATTTTTTCTACAGCAACAGCTGTGCATATATACTGAATTTGGAGGTACATTTGGACACTCAGACCCCTGAGAGAAGGGTGAGGACAACAATAATGTGCTGTGAAGCCAGTTAGAATAAATTACGTGTGTCTAGTGGACAAGTGCGAAATGGACAGCTATGTATGGGGCGCCATTTTTTTTGGGAACAGATTGCCTTTTATTAAGATGAGAGTGGGGTGTTTGGGAAGGATAGTAGGTATATTTGGGGAGGTAGGTTGGGTAGGAAGACAGAGAAGACTGACAAGACAGTATACAGGGGTGGTATATGACACATGTGGGGGGGTAAACTCCTTGGACAGGGAGGGGTGTTTGGTAATTGGAAGCCCCCAAATGGATACAGTGTGACTGAGGTCCCCACCCATGGGCAGTCACCATTCCACCTTCACAGCACCAAAGGTGGCTGTGCTGGGGGCTGAACAGGAGGGGCAGGCTGGCTCTTTAAATGCACAGTGCAGCCCTCAAGCTAGTGTAGCAGATCTCCCAATTCTTTGCAGAGCTCCCTATGCACCAGACCCCAGACCTGGTTTTGGGTGACAGGATCCTGTCCACACCCATGCCTGGAGTGGACGAGCCCCATCCCCTGAGGTGGTTCCACCCAAAGGTGGTGCAGGACCAGCAGACGAGGAGGTCCAAGGGTGGGTCCCGGACATGCTGGGGCCTGGTGCCATGGCTTGATGAGGCAGGAGAGGCGGATCTGCTGGGATCGGCCTTCCCAGACATGATATGGTGTTGCAGTTTTTGAACATACATTGGTTAGTCATGAAAAACACATTCCAGAATTAGTTATAACAGCATGCATGAGTATTCCCATTAACCCAAAAACAACAGATTTGGAAAATTCACATAGCAAACAGAACACATGCATATATGGAACCACAGTGGGCATTACACTGACATGCAGGTTGCATTGATAACAAAAGGCCACCAATGATAATATTTGGACAGGGAACATTAAATGGAAAGCATTTCAATATGTGTCCCAATGGTAGGTTTGGTGAAGAACATACACATTCATTTATATGTTTAGATTATTGGTGAAGATAAGGTGGGAGAGAGAGAGAGTTGTCAATTAACAAATGTAGATTCTTGCAGTGATCACAGCTTTAATGATCATTGCTCTAATCATTACTCTACTAGTATTATTACAACAATGTATGGCCTTGGGTTGGGCAGTGGTATGTTTGTACACAGTGTATAATTACAGCCTTCTTATAGCTACTTTATACCTTTTCCTACCTGGCAGACCTGTAGAGATTTCTGTTAACACTACCTGACTGTTTCTACCCATATTCACATAGTCAGGATCACATATGTGCACTCATACTGTGTGTGTGTGTGTGTGTGTGTGTGCGTGTGTGTGTGTGTGTGTGTGTGTGTGTGTGTGTGTGTGTGTGTGTGTGTGTGTGTGTGTGTGTCTGTGTGTGTGTGTGTGTGTGTGTGTGTGTGTGTGTGTGTGTGTGTGTGTGTGTGTGTGTGTGTGTGTGTGTGTGTGTGCTACTGCTATACTCTGCCTTGATTTCTATCAAGTCACCCTGGTTGTTAGTAGCATGGACCAGTAGCTGTGACAGCATGTCACTTGAACATTTCTTGGAGGAAACTACTTAGTGTATGTACTTATCTTGCTGTCATTTGCAGCCTTGGGGTTGGACCATGGGTGTTGGACACAGTATAACTACAGCCCTCTTATAGCTTCTTTATACCTTTTCTTACCTAGCAGACCTGCGGAGGAAATTTCTGTTAAATCACTTGACTGTTTCTACACATATTCACAAAATCCTAGGTGAAATTATGCATACAGTTTACTACCACTCCCGGGATTCAAACCGTGGCTATTTGTGCAGAAAATACAACAAAAGCTTTTGCTTTTCATCTGAACAAGCTATTGAGAAGCTACTGGCCCATTCTTGAATGTTTTCTGTCTAATTCTCTCTTGGTTGCACAATATGACCTTGTAATTACGACATTCTTATACATATATTCCTATACATACCTTTTGACATAGTACAGTGTGGAAAACAATGGTTAACACAACATTACTATTCAGATTTCAGATCTTGGTGCATTAAATATTTCATATCAGTTAATCTCGTGTCTTACAGAGGCACTAGCTTTGTCAGATGAGACTTGATTGTTTAATGCTTTCAGAGCAATACTTGCTGTGCATAACCTGTACACATTTCAATTCATACAATACCAAAGTAAACGCAACTAGTCCAGGGTTTTGAATTTTATTGACAGGCAGTTACAGTTTTATTTATATATAACCTATATGAGACTATTACTGTAGTATTGTCTGGTTTATTTAGTACAAACCATACCCATTTTTAATACTGCAATTCTACTCCTTTATATTTATTTGGTATGACTACTACAAGCTAGATTGCTACTCACCAGCCTTGCAATGCAGCCATAGCAGCCTGCTTGCATGGGCTTCCTGGTTCACAGCCCGCTCAGCTGGAGCTGTAAAGAAGATAAAGAAATATTTATGCATACCTATCTATCACATACACATGCTGGACTTTGGTAAACAGTTATTGATATTAATGCTTACACACACCTAGGCCATTCCTCTGCCTTGCATCTTGGACCCACTGGTCCAAGATCTCCCTCTTCCTCTGCTTCAAGTCGGCAAGGTGGTGCTGGACCTGCTCACTAGTCCAAGGGATCCCAGTGGCACTGGTGAGATCATGGGTGAGACTTTCTCAGACCTCCGCTTTGTATTGGGAGCCCTGGTACTGGTCCTGCAGCAGTCTCATATCATGTTTTTTATGAAGAGTCCTACCATGACCCTGGAATCCTGTGTGCCTCAGTGCTGTGCCTGAAAGTGCACACCATCTCCAACACCAGCCATTGTGCCTACAGTTGGGAGCAACAACTGGTTATGAGCTGTATTCCCACCTGCGAGGTTTAAATACGACCAATTTCCTGCTCTTTGCTGTGTTTGAATGGTTTTGAATATGCTAAGGTAAGCTAAGTGCAGGGCAAACCCATTTAGCTGGTACAAGCATTGCTTAGAGGAGTAGATGCTAAGCACTGCTTACCAGTGCACAAATCTGCTTACCTATGCTAATTCTTGCTTAGAATTTACATTTAAGCAATTCTTATACTGGCTAAGTATAGCTGAGCACAAGTTAGCATTGTTCAGCTTTCCTTTTACAGACTATCAGGATTGTGGGGTTGATTTCTCATAAATGACATATTATGATATGTATGTCTACCGTAGATAACATCCCTCTATGTGCTTTGATTACAATACATTCTTTTGTGGCTATGCTGTATGGAACACATGTTTCTATGGGGTTTCACATCTGTACTACACTGACATGTCACATTTGGACCTGCTACACTACCCTAGTTAACAAATATATATATGTATATTATTTACTATCTACTGATAACAAAATATATTTTCGTGCTTTTTTTACAGATAACAATGAATGGACTAAATGGGGACTCGAACTGCAAATGCCTTCTTGTTAAGCAAAAGCTGTAACCACTACACCATTTCACTTTAAACTGTTTTGGCTGTATATTTGTATTTAGCTCATTGGGATGTGTAAGCTAGGCTGAGCATAGCTGCATGATGTGCACTCCAGCTCAGCTATGCTTAAACTTTATTGCAGACAGAAAAAAAAATACATATGCTTTTTATTTTTATTTACTGTAGGGGTTTGCACATTGCTTTCTGCATCATTATCTGTGTATTGCACTTACAAACTTAGAATGTTGATAGAATAAACAGGTTTTGCATTAACTTAATGTTTTGGTCCCATGGAGTCAAGGAGGTATACATTTTAGGAGGAACATATGAAAATATATGAGACAACTATCTATACACATTTCAAAAATAGTTGAGCGGTAAGCTCCACGGACATACTTCTCAACTGTACAGATTTTCACAGTGTCCAGATTTCTGCCTCATGTTTTGGTGGGTTCCTCCTGAAATCTGTACTTTTCTGGCAAATAGCTGAGGATTGAAGTCATTGATAATGACAAACACTTGAGTTTAGGACTCCACATCCTTCAGAAAATTTATGGTAATGTATAACATATTATTTTATCAACTTTCTAAGTTTGTAAGAGCTATATTTAAAATCTGTCCCTATTTTTCCTCCCATCATTTTAGGCTTTGTTCAAATTTTTTGCTCTAAGAGGTTGAGGGTATGTCCACGGAGACACTTTTGCTGCTTTTGTATTGCTGTATGGGAACGCTGGAGTGTAGAGGGTGTGTATATTGTAAGACCACTGCTCTCGGACATGGCCCCTGCACTCGTACACGGACCCATGTCTTTGTAGGAATACAGCAGTGTGCCTTCATGCATATGCAAGTCACGCTGCTGTTCTATACAGACACGGGATGCTCCGTGTAAGAATAACTCTATTCTTACATGCAACATTGATGAATCCTAGGGATCGTCTTTTCCATACAATTACTATTAACATCAATATAATCATATTTCCATTCTTTATAATAGGTACTCTTCTTTGGTAATATATAGCTTTCTAATAAGCTTTGCTAATATCTTCATTCCAAATGCTAGTTATAAAATGGTGTATAATTTGGTTTGCTGCAGTTAGATCAACTATCCTTTAGGTAATAGCATATTTTGTTCTAAAGAATCCCCCATAAAAGTCAGTAAATAGGGTATGTGACACCTCGTAGCATGTAGTACATTGTTAATATAAATGAACTTACAATACATTCTAACAGGTATTTGATTACCATAAGTCACGTAAGATAAAATACAAATAATCTGCATTCCTTATTTGACATTATAAGTAAATATCAAGACAAATCAATCATTTAGAAGATGTGAAATAAACAGTCCCCAGGATTCATTAAACCCTACACGGAGTGTAGGAATAGTGCAGCAGTTGCTGCATGGAATATGGCCGCTGATAGATTCATTAAAAAGCTCCTGTGATGTGCATGAGTGCTCCTACACTATTCCTACACGGAGACTACTGCCTAATGCTAATTACCTCATTTGCTGGTAAAAAACATGCAAATGAGGTGAATTAGTGAGTCAGCAAGCAGGCAGGTGTCCATGCAGGAATAGTGTAAGAAGCAGAAATGTGTTCAGTTACTAGCTGAACGGAGGCATGACAGCTCGAAATAAAGCATGTATTATATTTATTAGTCATGCCAATGGCCAAATATATGCCTATTGGCATGAAAATAGTTTTCATTTTTTAATGTAAAACATTTTTTTGGCTGATCTCAGCCGTTTAAGCATAGGGCAGTGGTGCACAAACGGGATTGTGCCAAAAAAAACAAAAAATGGGAAAAATCAATTTTACAGAAATCTGAATTTTGCCATTATAGTCAATGGCATGCAGAATGAAAACAATACCTGGGAATAGTGGTTGCTAAGGGGAAAGACCCAGTGTAAGTGTGTAACTATGGAGTAAGGCAGTGGTGTATGCAAATGAGGGGATTTATACTGAATCACTAATTTCTTCTAAGAGTCACACTGCACCTAACCGTGTAGGTGCTTTAACACCAACTTGTAGACAGGAGGAGCAGCTAACATGACAAGGGGGTGTGTCATCCTTGCTGTAAGCACATTGGAGCTCAGTGGCCTGTGTTTACCCTTAGCTAAGCACAACTAAGGAAGGAGGTATGTCTGAGGCTGTTTTGTCTTATTCCATGAACTAAAGAGCATGTTCGCATCCAGGGAAGGACAAGTTCTGCTTAAAAGTGTTTACTTCAGCTAAACTGGGCCTAAAAAAAAAAAAAAGAAAAAAAAAAAGAAAAAAGGAAATAGCAGAACTGTATACCATTGAGCAAAAAGTATGCACAGTGTGCATCGGGGCTTAAATGGGGAGTAAATGAGAAAGGGGAAACAGCAGAAGAAAGGCAATCAAGGAGAACTACCATAGCTAGCAAGTGGAATGTATCAGAATCAGCCAATTACACAGGCAGCAGCCCAGACAACTCCCATAAACTATGCAAACACCTTTCAGTCTGTTTTTCCCACACACTCTACACCACTGGTGTACACATTCAGGGGAATTTTAAACTGACAAAACTAACAAAACATGTTAGGGCCTGCTGTTGCTTTGATCTATCAATATGTGCTAGAGATTGAGGGTGGTGAGGACAATAATGCTGACAACCAACTCAGACCAAGGAGAAGAGTGTTCAGACCCAGGGTAACCTACCAGGGACTACATGATCTGGAGACAGTAGAGCACTACAGGTTGGACAGGGACATACTTCAGCAACTTGTTGAGCTGTGCTGACCTAGCCTCAGACCCAGAGCCAACAGAGGGGAAGCCATCCTAGTGGATACCAAGATATGTGTAGCCTTAAGAATACTAGCTACATGTACTTTCTAACAACTGACAGGGGATATCATGGGGATCTCACAGGCATCTGCATCCAGGATACTCCACTAGTTCCTGGATGTCATGTGACCACATGCCGCTGAGCACATTTACTTCCCCAGCAGCTGTGAGGAGAGGACCAGCAATATGCATCTCTTCCACTGTGTAGCAGAATACCTGGAGGTAAGGGTGCCATAGACTGCACACACATCCACATCAAAGCACCACCTGGTGACCAGGGTAGGGTCTAAGGGGTTCCACTCCATCAACTGCCAGGTCATGTGCAATGTCCAGGGCATTATCATGAATGTGCATGCTGGCAGCCCTGGAAGCTATCACTGCTCCCACATCTGGCATTCATCACAGTTGTACCAGGTATTTGCCAGTGGGGATATCTCATATGGTCATCTGGTGGGGGATGCTGGCTACGCACTGGAGTCGTGGCTGATAACACCCATCAGAAATGCACACACATCCACACAAGAATGCCACAATGAGGTGCACACACAAACCAGGCTCATTATAGAGCGTGTGTTTGGGATGCTCAAGTCATGGTTCCGCTGCCTTGACATATCCAGTAGTGCCTTGCAGTATTCTTCAAGCCAGATGTGCACACATGTTCATAGTATGTGCCATGCTACACAATATGATCCTGACCCCAAACTGTAGCCTTCCAAGCAAAATGAGGTGGGCCATACATATATGTGAGACAAACACACACCTCCAGGCTGGTCAAACAGTCTGACACACGCAAGACACTCCAAGTGCAGGAAACCTTTGAGAAGACCCCTATGCAAAGTATTGGTAGCTATAGGCAAACATATCTGACCCAGGATACCCCCCCACATATCTTATCCCCTACAAATCTATCCAGAGTCTGCCTGTCACCCTGATCCTGTCTGACTTATATTACTCAACTGTGGACTGGAAATCAGACCAGGCCAGAACAGACATGCACAGAGATTTCACCATTGTAATATATCACCAATGTGCTGGTCCATTTCCACAGCACCAGCAGTCAATTGATTGTAAGCACACCTCTCAACAGGCTGGATTGTGCAAGAATTTGTAGTATTTGGCCCATAATTCTGGTGTGTGCATCATCCATTCTGTAGTCCTCTTGTTAATCACTGTGATGATCTGAGGAGGTATGTCACGAGGTACTGAAACAATACATGATAGTGTCAAATGACATATATGTCAGATTCTGCTAAAACAAGCTCTGTAACCCTAGCAACCCATGCATTAATGAGAGAAATAGTCGCAATCACCGTATGGGCCATTGTCTCCCCATTTAGAGAGGCTATCTCCAGATATCCTGCACCAACAGGTTGAGAGGTATGGCTGTAGCATAAAACAAACTGGACTGGAGCACAACAATCCTTGGAATGGAGTCTCACATGTACTATAGAAGGTCTCACTGGGCATGCTCATACACTTAGAGAAATAACAGTAGGATCTAGGAATGAACAGGCCTTCCCAACCCAGTGAAGTTCCCATTGCCCTACTTTAGCAGTTCTGTAGATATCAGTCACCTTAGAAGTCCCCTTCATCAGGCTTCAGCCCCCTAAGCACTAGGGCATGTGTGATAACTGTGTAACACTATAGTACAAATAACTAGTTAGGTAGGAGCTCTAATCTCAGTCCTAGCAAATTTTGAAGTGTGTGTGTGTTTGTACAAGTTAAAGCTTTTGGGTCCATTCAAGATGTCAGTCACCTTAGAAGTCCCTTTTATCAGGCCTCAGCCCCATAAGCTCTGTGCTGCATGCAATAACTGTGTAATACTATAGTACAAATAACTAGTCAGGTAGAAATTCTAATCCCAGTTCTGGCAAATGTGTATGTGAGTATTTTAAAGTATTTTGTGGCCTCTCTCACTCAGTACATCACCCATTGGCATACTTTACAAGGGCTGGTGATGTTCCTCACCTTAGAAGTACCTTTGGACAACCTTCACCATATAAGCTTGTGGCACATGTGATAAATGAGTAACACTGTAGTAGCAATAAATAGGTAGGGGTTCAAATCTCAGCCCGGGCAAATGTATGTATGCAGTATCCTGTCTGTTGGGGGGGTTGTTGTATTTGGGTGAGAACCATATCCATTGGGGATGGGTTTTGCTACTTTTTGCTGTTGACCACCCAGTACATGTCCCAGTGTCTACATTACAAGGTCCACAGTTGTCATCCACTGTAGGGGGACCTGTAGACACTCTGCAGCCCTAATAAGCATTGTGCCATGTGCAATAACTATGTGATAGTATGGAATAGATAACAAGATAGGCTGCCCATCTAATCCTTGGATATCACTCCCCACTCAGGAATCAGACACAAACACACTCAGGTAGGCAGCCACCCCTATATCAGTTGGTGACCTGCAAACTGTCTCACAGATAGAACCCACAGTGCGAAAGCAGCAGAATCTATGTCAGGCTGCTGAACAGTCAGGAGTGGAGTCCCACAGGTTGTGGACCTGGGTTCCCTCATGTTTGGGGGACCAGCCCAATACAAAGGTGCCCTGGCTGACAATGATTGCAGATGACTACAAGGTGGCTGCTATTATTACCCCCCATGTGAGGTTGACATCCTTCACAAAGATCTCTCTGAGACCTATGACTGCTGTCAGAACCCTGGACATAAGCTCAATGCCAGATCATGTGCTGCCATCCCCTTTAAGTACGACATGGTTCCCATAAAGTTATACATTGATGGTAGTCCACTGAACACTGATGTTGGTATAAAGGAAATGGGAACACAAATTGACAGTAAGTTCTATGGTGACCACCACAGTGCCACTGTCTTCCAAAAGTCCTTCCATGTGTCACTGGTCCTTCCATGTGTCACGGGTGGTAGGATGGCATAACGGTTAAGGTGTTTACGTTATAGACACAAGGTGCAGGGTTTGATTTTCACATGAGGTAATTGGCTAGGCTCGAAAAGGCCCACAAGGGTAGTTAGCCTAGTACTAATCTATGAACCTAATCTATGAACATATGAACTTCTCCTGACTCAGGGTGTTGAATATGGAAAGTAAAAGGACAATGTTTCCCTGTACACTCCCCTCAGTAGGCCAATCAATGTGTACTATCGCCCATTTGCCATGTACCCCATTGGACACCAGCAACAACAGGAGAGGCTGCAAATGTACCTCCAAAGGGGATCTTAGGTACTACAGACTTGCTCCATATGGACAGACTCCAACTGCAATGAATCTCATATTGGCTACTTAGGTGTGATCTCTGCCTGACATACACAGCCATGTCTGACCCAACCCTGTCAGGAATGCTACATCTGAGGAAACCAATCTGTCCACACAACATGCCCCAGATACGTCAACCCCATCCTCACAATCAACAGGACATGCTGAGGGACAGATTCACAACCCAGAGACTGTCCACTCTTTGGAATAGATGCCACATACATGTCAAACTGAGCATATCACTGGCCCTCTTCAAGAGAAATCAGGAGGAGTGAATGGGGAATAGAATACCCACCTTGGGGATCACTCCAGTGGCTATACTCAGTAGACACACTGGGGAGTATCGTCAGGTGGCATGATGCCAGTGTATTCCCATGGGCTTCCCATGGGCTAGCCTTGTAAAGCCTCCATGGCCATTTGCCACATATGCATCTATGACTCTTTGAACCTATGGATCTCAGTACTGTCAAATGTGTGTGCGTACATTAGTGTGTCTGAAAGTGTTTTTGATTGTGTAAACATATGGGTGAAAGTAGTTGGTGACCCATCTCACCCAGTACAACTACCATTGCCAAACCTTACAAGTGCTGGAGATATTATTCACTATATAGGTACCTTGGGACACTCCATAACCTATAAGCCCTGTGGTTTGTGTGGTAACTGCATAACACTATAATACAAATAAGCACATAGCTAGGGGTTCTAATATGAGTCCTGGCAAATGTGTATGTGTAAGTGTGTATATGTGTAGGTTACAGTATTTTGTGGCCTTTCTCACCCAGTTCATTGCGAGGCCTGGTGATGTCCATCACCTTAGAAGTACCTTTAGACAAGTGTCACCCCATAACCTCCGTGGCACTTGTGATAAATGCATAACAATGTAGTAACAATAAATAGATAGGTAGGGGTTCTAATCTCAGTTTTGACAAATGTGTGTGAGAGAAGAGTATCGTGTGTGTTTGTGTGCAAACAACATCCATTGGATGGACATGGATTCATATTTTATGCCATGGTACACACAGTACACATTCGTAAGTCTACTGTATGAGGTCCACTGTTCACATCAACTGTAGTGGTATCTGTAGACACTCTTCATCCCTTTAAGCCCTGTGCAACATTATGGAATAGGATGGGTGCAAATAACAAGATAGCTTGGTCTGCTAATGTCAGTACTGGAAATTATGTGTGTGTGTGTGTGTGTGAACAGTATTCTCTGTGTGTTTGGTCAACACAATATCCTCTGGGGTTGAGGGCATTAGCAATCTGAGGTGTGTTCCACTCACCACACTTACCATTGTCCACTATGCTAGAGCTGATGTAAACCACCATAGACTGAGATACAACCCCTCAGCCCTATAAGTTCTGAGGTACATGCAATAACTGTTACATAGACCTGGGAAATGTGTGCAGATACAGCTGTACCCAGACAGTGATGTGGTTGATGTGTTACTACACTGCCATACCCCTTGTTGGTGATGTCTGCAGGGCCACTTCCTGCTGGCACACACACACACCTTAAACACAAACAGAATAAATCATGTGAGAACACATTTGCTTAGTGTTACTAACACCAATAATGCATCATGGCTGAAAAGGCATACACACACTCTGATGTGTACCCATTACAAATGCCAGATGACAGCACCTTATACAGCATTAAATAGCTACACTCTATTAAAGTCACCCTGTGCATCAGACACATATAAGCATGAGCATGTCCCTGCATCAATGGTATGGATAGCATGGCTGTGGCACAGGTATCATTATATGCACAGGGTGATGTGTGGGTTTGCCAGAAGCCTAGGCTGGGCTACATGGTTGACATCATGTTTTTGTGTGTGTGTGTGTGTGTGTGTGTGTGTGTGTGTGTGTGTGTGTGTGTGTGGGGGGGGTGTTTATTAAATGGGCAGTGCAGGAGTGGTGGGTGCATGTGTGTGTGCGCATGTGCGCGTGTGCGCGCGCGCGCGCGTGTGTGTGTGTGTGTGTGTGTGTGTGTGGAGGTGACTTTTCTGATGGTGATGTGTGTATGTTTGTATGCACACAGTCATGCCATGTGGGCACCCTACACAGGGTATTTTGTACAGCTGTAGGCCATACATGGCAGGGTGTACAGTTCACCATCTCTTGCCATGGACACAGAAACTGGGCCTGCTGAGGGTATCACTGGCACCACCAGGGCAGTGTCCTGATGCAGTATTACTCCCTGCTGTTGACTGCTGCCTGCTGGATGTGCGTCCTTGTTGGGACCGGCCAGGATCACATGCCCATAGCCTGCTGCATCATGGCATGGACAGCACACCCCCTTCATTAGTGCTGGTGGTCCTGCCAGCATGGGAATGTGATGATGCATGGCCACGTAGACCCTCAGCTGATTGTGGTGCTGCCATACAGCCATATGGCTGCTGGCCAGCATCTGCCAAATGCTCAAACACAGATATTCCACGATCAAGGAGTGCCAAGGTCTCCCCCCAACATCTGTCCATGACCTCAGTATGCTCACAGATGGCTGCAGTAAGTCCATATTGCCACGGATACCAGGGACATGCTCATCCACAACCCTGTGTATATGTCTAATATTATGTCCCTTATGTGCCTGTGCCCCCATGACAGCATGCAACATGTGTCTGGTGACTGCTGCTGTGGCACTTGCAACAGGGGCATGATGGGCTGCAATTCTCCTCTGGGCACCCCTGCCCATCTGCCTGTGTGGGACTTCACCAGCACTCTGGATATTGCTAGTGCCTGCACCCTCACTTGCCATATTCACCACAGTAGTCTGTTCCATACCACCACCTGCCAACTCTCCATTTTTTGTGGCCACTGGTGATGGGGTATGTGTGGGCATTGTGACTGTGTGTGGGCATGGGGTTGACAATAATGGGATGCCAACCGATGGCACACTATCAGTCCTTGACAACCCCACCTGTGTCGCAATATGATTATCATCATGGTCAGATTCTGCAGAGACACTGACATCAGCATCAAAGCAGGAGGGGCTACAGCCACCATGTCCACCTGTAAGGGAAAAACAACATATGTAAATTACTACTGGCACTATAAGGTTTGCTGGTATACACACACACACACACACACACACACACACACACACACACACACACACACATACACACACATGCAAATACACACACACACACACACACACACACACACACACACACACACAGACACACACAGACAGGTGAGGTGCCTCAAAGGTATTACACAGATCTCACATTAGTCGACTGGGGCAGTCATGACACACAGTCAGACAATAACATACACACTCTAAACTGACCCTCAGCATCATGCAGTGCAGCCCTTTCCAATTACCGTTACTACTAATATACACCTGTGGGATACGTGAGTGGTGTTAGTAGGTGATGGTCCGTCACCTAGCACACACTGCACCCATGTAAATTATTGCTGTTCACCTGTATAGCACTCTGGCAACTCCTACAGAACATACCCCCCAACTGTACAGGGTTTTGCTGAATGTTTACATGTGTGGCTCATATGTTTGGTCTGCTCCTCATAACTCCTGTGTTTGTCTGATATATTACTGGGTTGGCCTGTGGATTGGTGCCACTAAGTAATGTCCTAATTGGAGGTGCAGACTGCATAGCCTGCAGTATGTATATTTTAAAACAAAGCCGGTTACTCAAACAACTTCCCAAGCTTACAGTGGATATAGTAAGTGTACACACACCTTTTAACATGCCAGGTTTTCATGATATATCACATGAAACCTCGAAAATCAGGTCATAACATTGCTATAATTTCATATGATATATAACCGGTGCAATCCAAAAGAAGAACATACACATCAGTTACAGGTAATTTCTGGTAACTGAAATAGGTACAATAGGCTGGTTGCAGGAGTGTGCACACCTTTAAAGTAATACTCTGTTACAACAACTTTTGATTTAATCACAGCATGCAGTCCTCTTGGGAAGGTGTCTATCAGCATGGCACATCTTGACTTGCCAATGTTTGCACACTCTCCCTTGCAAAACATCTCCAACTATGTCAGATTGCAAGGGCATCCCCTGTGCACTTCCCTCTTCAGATCACCCTACATATATCCTATTGGACATAGGTCTGGACTCTGACTCAGCCAGTGCAGAATGTTGCATGTGTTCTGGTGAAGCCATCCTTTTGTTGATATGGATGTATGGTTTGGGCAATTGTTGTGTGGAAAGGTGGAATTCCTCACCATCCACAGCTATGTGTCAGACACCAGAATGTTTTGGACCCACAAGGCACCAGTGTTTAGAACTGTTCATAATCCCTCTAACTTGGCTACAGCCCCAGTTCCAGCTTGTGAACAGCAACCCCAAAGCACGGCACTGCCAACACCATGCTTCACTGTGGGGGTGGTGTTGTGGTGATGTGCAGTGGGAATATTGCTCCAAACACACCTGTCAGAATTGTGACCAAAGAGTACAACTGTGGTCCCATACTACCATAACACATTTTCACACTTGCTTTTTGGAGAACTGATGTATTGTTTTCAGACATTCACCAGGCCTGTATATTGTTTGGTGTGAGGAACTTCTGCCATCTTCCAACCCTACCTTATAGGCAGGACATATGGAGACCACGGAAGGTTGTTGTGACATGTAGTACACACCCTGTACTTGCTGTAGATTCCTGCTACTCCTTCACTGTTGCTGTAGGGCTCCTGGCAGCCCCCCTGGACAGTTTTCGTCTTGTATTCTCAAAGACTTAGGTGGGATGTCCACTCCTTTGAAATGTCACTGTAGCCCCATATTTTCACTTTCTTTTCATGACTGTTTGTACTGTGTTCCATGGTATGTGCAATGCTGTGGAAATGTTTTAGTACCCTTCTCCAGGCTGATACATCTCAAACATGTGGTCCCTTAGCATGTTTGTCAGCTCTATGTCAACCATGGCTGTTGCTATAGCAGGCAACTGGGTATATGTTAGGATAATCTTGGTAGGACAGTTGACCGTTAGTTGCTGTTAATGAAAGAGTCTCAATGATTGATGGCTGTTGTGTACCCAATAAGATGTACTGCTATAGTTATATTGAAAGTTGCCTCAACACAGTACTAGCTTCAGCCTGTGCACACATATGCATCTAAGTTGTTGTACTATTGTTATGTGTCATTATTGTTCCCCTAACAGATTTGTTTGCTTTACAATTCAATTGTACACGCTATAGGTACATGAAAGTTTGGCAGTATTTTTAACTTGTCTATTGTGCTCTCATTTTTGTATGTCACACATACCTGGCATTCTAACAAGTGTGTACACCATTTATATGCACTGTATATCACAAATTTCTACAATATGACCCTTTGTCTCTCCATTTTGTCAGTCTTTGTCCAGGTGTCCTGCAATGACAGGTTGTGAGGTATGCTACAAATATGTGACATCTCCTGCAAACAGGCCCCTGTCATGACCACCGTGATGCAATGCAGTAAACAGCACCACAGGTGAACATGCAGATATTGCCAAATGGCTGAGTGTAACAGCTGTGTGCATGGTCACATGCATTAACTTTAGCATGCCTGAGGTACTGGTGAGCTACAACAGAGAAACCCCATATTACTGGGTACGGGCTGCTGTCCCATGTGCAGATCAGAGAGACCTATGTAGTTGTGAGGGAGAGGTACTGTCAGCAGATTCATGTTAAGCATTGGTACGAGATTAATGCTATGTTTGTGCACAGGTACAGTACATACTATGATATTACACAATTTGCTGTCCTTCGTCATAGATGTGGACTTGTGTGCATTACTACATCCCACCCACTAATCCATTTTGCACTGACATATGCATCTGGAGACTCTGTAGAAGACAATTTAAATGCTACCTCATTACATTGATGTGCACTTTGGCCTTACCTGGATGCTCCTTGCCTGTTGTCTGGGTGCCAGCCACCTACACAACTGCTGTTTCCTGTGTTTGAGTTTGTGTTGGGGCTACCCCAAGGTTGGAAAGGAGCTTCTCTGCTGCCGTAAGTGGGGCCTGTGTGGCTGGCCCCACACTGGTAGCAGTACAGTCCCTTGCTACAACAGCAGCCCTTTGTCAGGCACGATGTATGGGTACAGAATGTTTTGACCCCGCCGTTTTGCCCCCGGACGATTTGCCCCCGACCAATTTGACCCCAGATGATTGGACCCGAACAGCCACATCAAATTAAATGCGGTTCTGTTAGTAAAATAAAAGATGTATGCTACAGTTAAAACGAGAAAAAATTCCTCAATAAAAAACACAAAAGCTATTAATAGCAAACGTAACAAAAAAAAAACCCAACAGTGAAAGTATAGTAAGCACAGTTTAAAAGCCTCAAAAGACAAATAAAAAATACAAACAAAATGACTGTGATCTTCTCTACATTCTGGAGAATGTCTTTGGCACAGATAACAGCTAACAGTGAAATATAGAACAAGCAATCTTCCGTAAATTAGAAGTACCAAGGTACTTACATAAGCAGTAGCGGAGAATAGGTAGCTTTTATGTAGTCAAAAGAATCTCCTTAATGACATTATTGATGACCTGAACAGTAGTAGTATGAACCGATTCATAGAAGAGGCAACTGTCAGGTGAGTTAAGAGATTTTTTTCTTGGGTCATTTCTGAAACTGTCAAGCACTTACCCTCACCTGGGTGCTGCATTTGGCACCACAAAATCACTTAAAGTCCCAGGCCACCTGAAGTAGTAATCGAGCAGTTGAATTTCAATTTCAGTTAGTGATGCGCGGGAGGGTCATGTAGAAGGTATTCAGTGACATACCCACTCTCCTTCCCCAGCCTCAGTAAGGAGAAGGCTTGCGGGATTTATGAGTCTATACATATGTTTCACCTGTGTGCTTGACTGCAGGAGATCTGGAAATAAGGGGGGGGGGCAGCAAAGCACTGTGACTAGAGGGGAAAAGTTTGTAGACTTAGAAAAGTCTCAAGTATCGAGTTCCGTGGAGCTGATTGGCCCCAAGTCCTGTCAGTCTACAATATATCTGATCCTTGTGATGTAGCACTATAGTAAGCACATAACTGTTGTATCTGTCATATCTCCTACACTATGGAGGCAGTTGCAAACACCTTGGTTGTAATATGCAGAAAATAGATATTCCTGAGAATATTTTGCAGAAGTGTGAGCAGAAGAGACATTACTGCTGTAAATAAAATCTTAATTAAATCATAATATAAAATAAAAAAATGTTATAAAGTATGTTATAGACTAACAGTAGTCATAGTATGTTAAACCATAACACTAGTTATTATTTGTTAAAGATTTAAATGTTATATTTATACTAACCAATGTAATAATTAAAAATAAAATTATTAATAAAAATAGATTTACAATGAAAAATTAACAGTGTTATTATTGAATAATTGATTAATTAATAACTTAATGATAAAGTACTTAAAAGAATATATTTGGACTCAAATAGTCCGAGGTCGAATTGTCCACTAAAAAATCACACACACACACACAGACACACACACACATATATATATATATATATATATATATATATATATATATATATATATGAAATTTTATAGAAATGCATTGGGGTCAAAGCGTCCAGGGGCGAACAGTCCGGGATCGAACTGTCCGGGGTCAAATAGTCCTGCTTCCTGATGTATCAGGTCAGTTGCTCTATGCCTGACCTGATCATATGTGAGTCCATGGTGGCCCAACATGTTCACTCTGTGGACGAGGTAGTCTGACAGGGCAGCCCACTCCTACATATTTTGCTGGCTACGGCCAGAAAGGATGTCATAGTTTAAGATTACAGCTTCTGTGATGGCTGCTGTCTCCGCATTAGTGTAAGGCGGTTGCTGCTGCATGGCACCTGGAAGACATGGTCAGGGAAATACATCACAAGACCTCAGACATTACTCAAAGTTCTTTACAGAGCCACCACATGCATATGGAGTATCATTAGCCACCACTTACAAACACATCATACCCCTGTACCTGGCAGCACTGTATGAACATGCATTGTACTCCTGGTCCTGATGTGTCATGTTCCCCCCAATGAGGGCCAGTACATTGCATAAACCAAAATTCATCATTTATGTTTGTGTAGAGGGATGAAAGTGGCCATTTTCCTTGCAGATGGGATGTCAATGGTGCTCAGGTTTTGCTTGCATACAGTGTGCAGTGGAGCTGGAAGCATATGTCTGGGTTCATGTAGGATGCAGACAGGAATGTTATCAGGTCCCAAGGGGACTTGCTTTTGTTAACTTTGATTAAGCAGTTTGCACCTGATCCATGATAATGAGGTGAGGGGTGCATGTGCTGTGCATATAAAACTATACTGATGGTGATCCAGGGTGGTGAGGTCTGCCCTAAACTTGTCTGCAGCAGTTTGACTGTAGCTATGGTGTGTGTGTATGTGCTGTGATTGACCACCATTACAGGGTAGGTTGTGTTGGTGCTTCTGAGACTGCAGGCATATGTGAAGATGGCCTTGTGATTGCCCTTAGTGGATGTCTCCAATTTGTACTCATAGTTAGCCTTACAGTAATTCACCTGTGACCTAATATGCTCATTCAGACAAAGGTTGACATGCCACCCAGTTGGTGCCTGCTCTTATTTTGCCCTGTACAACCAATACAGGATCACATTATGTGCTTTGTGCATTGTTGCTGTCCAACAAAGGGGTTTTCTCTACTTTGGTGGAGACAGGTTTTACAAGTAAGGTATTGCTGAGGCCATACAGCTGTGTTGGTGGTTATATATCTGTTTGTAGTAGGCATGGACACAGGGTCAGAACACAGTTGGCCACCTCTACAATGTCAATGTGATATTCATGCTTATTATACTACCCATGTCTGTGTCAAGGCAATGACACCACCAGTAGTTGTAGAAGTTTAACTCTGTTGGATGCACAGAAACTAAGATTACACACATGTACAACATGTACAGCTTATTCACCTGATGTTTTGCATCCCATGACAGTTGTTATGAGGCAGCCAGGTACACCTGCCCATACATACATATGCACAGGTAATACCTGCTATACATGTCTGTTCTATGTCAGTATGACACACTGTAATGACAGACTTGCTGCTCAGTCAGTCATGTCAACCTGTTAGGGCAGGACATCTGTAGGTCAACTCACATACATGGTGTGCTATGGGCCACAATTACTGACACTTTATTCATATTGCTGTAACACACATATGTCATTTGATAGTGCAGTAGCCTTTGCATTCACAGACATACACTGGAGGATGTCTGATGCTCATATGGCAGGTAGAGAGGTAAAAGGCTAGGTGTGTGGTAGTGAGGGTAGGAACTGTTAATATTGTGAGCATGACTGGTATGGGGAGAGAGATAGCTGATATGATGGACAGAGGAAAGGTGGATATATTGTGTGTGCCTGAGATCAGATGGAAGGGGTGTACAGCTGTGTGTATCAGAGTCAGGTACAAATAGTTCTATCATGTTGTGTATGGGAGTGGAAATGGTGTAGGGGTTAACCTGAAGGAACATTATGCCAAGAGTGTTTGTGGAGGTGATAAGAGTGTCAGGTAGAGTGATGTTCAGGAGGCTGGGAAATTGATTGTGTAATGTTGACAGTTGTTAGTGCATATGCTCCTCTAATTGAGTATGTGATGGATGAGACAGACTTACTTTGGTGTTGTTGGATGAAGTGGTGATGCGTGTACCCAAAGGTGAGTGAGTGATGATTGGAGCAGATTTCAATAGGCATGTTGGTGAAGGGGACAGAGGGGATGCAGAAGCAATGTGTAGGTATAATGTTAAGCAAAAGAATGCAGAAAGTGAGATGGTGATGGAGTTTGCAACAGAGGTTGGACATGGGTGTGGTGAATACATAGTTTTACAAGATCAAGGGGCATAGGGTGACATACAAGAGTGGCGGAAGATGCACCCATGTGGATTATCTCCTATGCAGGTGGGCCTGTTTGAAGGGGATTGGTAACTGTAAAGTGGTGACAGAGGAAAGTGTAGTTAGGCAGCATGGAAGGTTGGTCTGTGGGATGATGTTGGTGATCAAGAAGAGGGGGAGGAATGTAAGGGCAGCACCATGGATCAAATGGTGGATACTGAGAAAGGGTGATTATGAGGTTGAGTTCAGGGAAGAGTTAACACAGGCAGTGGGTGGCAGTGAAGAGTTAGCAAATATCTGGGTAACTACATCAGAGCTAGTAAGGGAGATGAGTAGAACAGAGCCTGGTGTGACATCTACACAGAGGAAGGAGGACAAGAAGACCTGGTGGTGGAATGAGGAAGTACAGGGGAGTATACAGAGAAAGAGGTTGGCCAAGGAGAAGTGGGATTGTCAGACAGATGAAGAAAGTAGACAGGTGTATAGGGAGATGGGGTGTATGGCAAAGAGAGTGGTGGCAAAGGCTGAAGATGGGCCACCTGAAGGGTTGTATGTAAGATTGAACACCAAGGATGGAGAATAGGACCCATACTAATTGGCTTGACAGAGGCATGTAGGTAGGAAGGATGTGCAGCAGATAAGGCTGAGAAAGGATAATGGTGGAACTGCACTCACTAGCGAGGAGGGTGTGTCGAGCAGGTGGAAACAGTACTTTGATGGGCTGTTGAATGAAGAGAATGAGAGAGTGAGAAGGTTGGATGATGTGGCTATGGTGAATCAGGATGTGTAATGGATTATCAAAGGGGAAGTAAGGATAGCTATGAAGAGGTTTAAGAATGGAAAGGCTATTGGTCCAGATGACATACCTGTGGAAGCATGGATATGTTTAGGACAAATGGCAGTGGTCTTTTTAACCAGATTGTTTACTGTAATCTAGGAAAGTGAGAGGATGCATGAGGAGTGGATAAAATGTGTTTGAGTACTGATTATGAGAATAAGGGTGGTGTGCAGAGCTGTAGTAACTAGAGAGTGATAACATTGATCAGTCACAGCATGAGGTAATGGTAAAGGGGGGTGGACGCTAGGCTTGGAAGGGAGGTGAGGATTACTGATCAGAAGCATGGTTTCATGCCAGGAAAGAGCAGAAAAGATGTGGTGTTTGGTCTTAGAGTGTTGATGGGGACATGCAGAGAAGGTCAGACGTAGCTGCGTTGTGTCTTTGTGGACTTACAGACAGCATATGACAGGATGCCTAGAGAGGAGTTGTGGTATTGTATGAGGTGGTCAGGAGTGGTGGAGGAATCTGCTGCCACACTAGCCTTGTACATAGCATTCTTACAGTGAGTTCTGCATTAGGAGGGACAGGTGTGCTTAAGGTGGAGGTGGGATTACATCAGGGATCAGCTATGAGCCCTTTCTTATTTGCAGTGGCGACAGATTGACAGACATGATCAGACAGGAGGCCCCTAGACTGTGCTGTTTACAGATGACATTGTGGTCTATAGTGAGAGTAGGGAACAGGTTAAGGAGACCCTGGAGAGGTGGAGGTATGGTCTACAGGGGAGGAATGATGGTCAGCAGGACTAAGATATAATGGGTCTAGGGCTATTCACTGAAAGCACATTTCACTGAAAGTCAAATGACTGTGCACAAATCACTGAAAGCTCAATTCACTGAAAACTCAATTCACTGAAACACATTTCATTGAAAGTTATATATGGCCTTTTCCCCACTGTTGTGCGACCCTGAAGTTAGTTTATATGGTGAGGGGGCTTTGGGGGGGCGTAGCCACCTACATATTTTGGATATATATTAAGTTCAGAAAAGAGTAATTTATTGGAATTGCAAGTATCCATGTATATAGTTCAAAATATTTAAAATAGGTGGGGGGCATAGCCCCCCACCCCCCTTAATACATATACTAACTCCAGGGTGGCACAACAGTGGGGAAAAGGCCATATATAACTTTCAGTGAAATGTGTTTTAGTGAGTTGTGTTTTCAGTGAATTGAGCTTTCAGTGAATTGTGCACAGTCAAATGTGTTTCAGTGAAATGTGCTTTCAGTGAATAGTCCTAGACCCCAATGGAATATATGTGTGTGAATGGGAGGGAGAATGGAGTAATGGTGAGGACACATGGAGTATAGTTTTCAAAGGTGGATAGGTGAAAATACTTGGGAACAACAGTTCAGAGTAATGGTGAGTGGGGAGAGGTGAAGACGTGAGTACAGGCAGGATGTGGGTGATGGGGAAAAGTGTCATGTGTGATTTGTGACAGACAAGTACCATTAAGAGTGATAGGGAAGGTCTACAAGAAGGTAGTGAAACCAGCTATTTTATATGGGTTGGAGACATTGGCATTGAAAAAAGGGGCACAAGTCAGAGCTGGACGTAGCAGAGTTACTGATGGTATGATTTGCACTGGGTGTGGCCTAGCAGTGTCACAGTCAGTATTCTGCAACACATACTCCAGTAGTGAACATATGTGAGCCATCCTGTGTTCTGTGTCACTGCAGACAGACACAGATGCTATGGCCATAGGTAGTTCTATGCAATATATCAGTACAACATGTGTTGTTGAGACATAATATTGTCTGAACTTCCTATTTTCCACATTTACATCCCCCTACTACATTCCATTCCAGGCTTAATTGTTTGGCATAGCTGTTTTATTGTTTTCAGTTCAGTTGGTATACTCCATCAGTCTCAGTGTGTGTGTGTCTGTCTGTATGTCTGTTTGTTTGTGTGTGTGTGTGTGTGTGTGTGTGTGTGTGTGTGTGTGTGTGTGTGTGTGTGTGTGTGAGTGTGTGTGTGTGTGTGTGTGTGTGTGTGTGTGTGTGTGTGTGTGTGTGTGTGTGTGTGTGTGTGTGTCTCTCTCTCTCTTTCTCTCTCAGACAGATATAGGCTCTACATCTGTTTTGTATAGGCACCATCTTGCCTTTAGTAGGTAATGCTCATGAGCAGCTTATGGCCTGTGCACCAGTTGGAGTCCCCCACTTGCTAATTGCATGTGAAACAGCTGTGGTATCATTACCATACCCAATAGCATGGAAACAACTCATATAACTGAGTACTTCATGAGGGAATTGCCCCTTTTCCTTGCCTGGGAGGAGTACTTCATGGAGGTGTGTGACAAACAGCATCACAGAGTGTAGTTGGGAATACCTCCTACAGCAAACACTGTGGAGACAGCCCAAAAACTGGGGGAGAATGTTTCAGACATAGGGTCAGAATGTAAGTATTGCTGTTATACAGCTGAACTAATGCTAGTTTGACAGGGCTTGTGTGGATATTGCTGCTCTGCATGAGTTTAAGTCTGATAGTGTTATGTGGTTGATATAACTTCCAGCTGTAGGGCTATCCACAGACTGGCTAGAGTTTGGAATCATATTTGGTGTGTTACTCACACATTTTCTGGCCCTGGAAATTCAATAGCTGACTCTGAGGATTGCAGTCAGTAACATGTGTGTTTCTGACTTCATATCCCTCAGAACAGATATGTTACAACAACCCTGTTACACCAGTAACTTTTTCAGTTTATGACAGCAATATGTCAATAATGTCCCTGTGTTTGTGCCTCTGCCCCCAAATATGTCAGGCTTTGTCCAGATGTCATGCTGTAAGAGGTGTATAGATATAGTATATCATTATATAGTGACTTCATTCTAGATATCATCCCAGTGATGTATCAGACTGCCAGACATGTTACGTGTAGAAGGCCTTATATATGAGGATGAAGCCTGGACATTCTGTGGGATTCTATACAGTTGAAAAGACTGTGTATTTCTGGCAATTGTTGACAGACCATCAGGATTGTGTAGCAGTATATTATGAATGTGTTATTTGGCCTGTGTAGGAAGGGGTGTAGATGTAAGTGTTGAGGGTCCTTTTCTATCTAACTTTGCATGCTGCTCCAGCTTCTGGTGCTTTATCAGCTGTATATGTTTGTAGGGGCAGACTGACACATGTCCCATACCACAGTCAGGTGTCAGACTACACTGTGAATTGGGCCAGTATATATAGGGGTAGTGTGTGAGTGACGAACATGCTGATGATTTTGCTCACACACAGTTCATATATTCTACTGTTCCTGTGGCTTACCAGTATGTCACTTTGAATGTGGTGAGATTGGTTCTGAGTATGCACTTTCATGCTGCTGTCTGTTGGTCAGTGCTGTTACATCCCTGTAGTGCCTGATATATTTGTAATTACATGTGTATTCTCCCATAGCAAAATTGGGTTTATGTTGTGTCAGTCTGCCTGTAGTCTATGCAGTACTTGGTGACATGCCTAGCAGCTCAGTGTAGCTTCCCCACTGTGATATGTTTCGATATTTATCAGATGTACTGTTGCCTGGCCCCCATATGTGTTGTGCATGTCTGGCACATCAGTGGGATTATGTGAAAATTTATGTCAGTGAGTAGTGGGGAGTAATTTGGTTTTGGACTTGGGCTATTCCAGTCAATATATGGTACAACAGACAGGAGGGTGTTACTGCATCAACTGTGTCACCTTATCTATGCCAGTATTTGGGATATGTTCCCAGTTTCATGGCTTTACACCCCCCCGGTCAGGCTTGGTTCAGATTTGTTGCACTAATGGGTTCTGAGCATACCTCTCGACTAGCCAGATTGTTGCAGACTGTCCAGGATTATTGCTCATATGTATGTTCTGTTCCACAGAATCATTATTTTCATTTCTGTGGTAAATCATTGTGATGATGTGAGAATTTCTGTCTGTAAATGATGACATACATTTCAGTTTCAGAACTCACATCCCTCTGAACATGTATGTATATGTATATATATATATATATATATATATATATATATATATATATATATATATATATTATTTTTTATTTTATATATATATATATATATATATATATATATATATATATATGTTCCTTTTTTGATATCTAGACATATGTTTATATAACAATATATATGTATATATTCTATACGTATTTGTTTTATATGTATAGCTCCATATATCTGATGTATATACTTTTTAATATTTATCTATCACCATACACATCTATATGTGTATATTTATATGTACTAAACATGACTGATTCAACGGTGTTTGTTCCCTACTATTCTATACCTGTACTGAATTATATATTTGAAAAAAACATCTATCAATACATCTCAGATGGTGTAGTGGTAAACAGCTCACACTACGGTGTGTAGGGTCCTGGGTTCAAGACTTGGGAGGGCTTATTATTTTGTTGCTGGGAAGAATTGTGGCTGATGGAGACAGTGTGATTAAGGCAGTTTTATGCAGTTGTAAGTGGGTTTGCGTGGGTTTGTGTGATGGTGAACGATGCTAACACATGGTTAATGGGAAACTGCTTAATCTGTGTAGGCATCACTTAGCATCACCCAAACACGCTTACTGCCACTTATTGCAGCTTACTCCCGCTTACCCCTGTGCTAATTTCTTTAAAAGAAAAGAAAAAAAGGGGTGATAGGAAAGTGGTGATAAAGGGGGCATGCAGAAGGAAAAACAATATGAAAGATAGCTAGGGATGTGCAGGATGGGTGTAGGGAAGGTCTATAGCTGCTCATTTCTGATACAGCAACAGCTGTGCATTTGCACAGAATTTGGAGGTGAATCTGGACATTCAAACCCCTTAGAGAGAGGGGTGAGGACAACAGTAATGTGTTGTTAAGCCAATTAGACCAGATTACATGTGTCCACTGGACACATGTTAGAAATGGACAGCTATGTATGGGGCAACATTTTTTGTGGGAACAGATTGTCCTTTTTTTTTTTTTTTTATAAGGTGAGAGTGGGATGTTGGGGAAGGATAGTAAGTATATTTGGGGAGGTAGGTTGGATAGGAAGACATACAAGACAGCAGACAAGGGCTCTATATGACACATGAAGATGAGGGGTAGTTGGGAATCGGAAGCCCACGAGCCCCCAAATGGATACAGTGTGACTGAGGTCCCCACCCATGGGCAGTCACCACTGCACTTTCATGGCCCCAAAGGTGTCTGATGGGGGCTGAGCAGGAGGCGTAGGCTGACACTCAAGATGCACCACACGGCCTTCGAGCTTGTGTAGCAGATCTCCAAACTCCTTTCGAAACTTGCTACTCACCAATCCCTGGACCTGACTTCGGGTGATGGTGTCCTGTCCACGCCTGCTCCCGGTGGGGGGGGGGGACGGGCCCTGTCCCTGAGGCAGTTCCACCTGAAGGTGGTGCAAGACCAGCGGACGAGGAGGTCCTGAGTTGGGTCCCAGATATGCTGGGGCCCAGTGCCATGGCCAGATTAGGCGGGACAGGTGGATCCTCTGGAATCGGCCTTCCCAGATGTGCTATGGTATTGCAGTTTTATAACGTATGTTTGTAAGTCATGAAAAATACATTCCAGGATTAGTTATAACAGCATGCATGGGTATTCCCTCTAACCCAAAACAACAGATTTGGAACAGTTGCATAGCACTCAGAGCACATGCATATATGGAACCACAGTGGGTATTATAACCACATGCAGGTTACATTGATAGCAACAGGCCAACAATGATAGTATTTGAACAGGGAAAATTATTAGTCAAACATTTAAATATTTGTACAACAATAGGACACATGTCCCAGCAGTAGGTTTGGTGTAAATAATACTCATTGATTTATGTGTTTAGATTACTGGTGCAGATAGGGTGGGGGAGAGAGAGAGAGATGTCAATTAACAACTGTTCACAACTTTAATGATCATTATTCTAATCATTACTCTCCAGTTATTACCTCACTTTACATTGACCTATGCCCTTGGGTTGGACAGTGGTATGTTTCTGCACAGTGTATAATTGCAGTCTTCTTACAGCTAATTTATATATTTTCTTACCTGGCAGACCTGTGGAGGAAGTTTCTGTTAACACTACCTGACTGTTTCTATCCATATTCACATAGTCAGAGTTACATATGTGTACTCATACTGTGTGTGTGTGTGTGTGTGTGTGTGTGTGTGTGTGTGTGTGTGTGTGTGTGTGTGTGTGTGTGTGTGTGTGTGTGAGTGGTTGTGTGTGTGTGTGTGTGCTACTGCCATACTCTGCCTTGATTTCTATCAGTCAACCTGGATGTTGATGGCAGTGACCACTACCTGTGACAGTGTGACATTTGAGGGACATTTCTTGGAGGAGACTACTTGGTGTATGTACTTATCTTGCTGTCATTTGCAGCCTTGAGGTTGGACAATGGGTGTTGTATACAGTGTATAAGTACAGCCTTCTTGCAGCTCAGATGTACCGTTTCTTACCTGGCAGACCTGTGGAGGAAATTTCTGTTAACACTACCTGACTGTTTCTACACATATTCACATATTTCTGGGTGATATGCATACAGCTTACTACCACTCCTGGGATTTGAGCCGTGGCTGTTTGTGCAAATAATACAGCAAGTTTCTGTTTCATCAGAATGAGTTATTGAGAAACTGCTGTCGCTTGTTTGACTGTTTTCTGCCCAATACTCTATTGGTTGTACAATCTGACCTTGTAAGTTTGACATTCATGCATGGCAGATAGTTCTTATACTGTGTATTCACACTTTGACATAGCACAGTCTGGAAAACACTGGTTAATGCAACATTACTATTCAGGTATCAGATCTTGGTGCATAGAACATTTCATATAGTTAATCTCCTGTTTTAAAACTCCACAGTCTTTGTCAGATGAGCCTTGGTTATTTAATGCTTTCAGAGCTATAGTTGCTGTGCAGAAACTGTACAGATTTTGATTCATACCACCACATAACAAAGTAAACACAACCAGTCTGGGGTTTTGACTTTTCTTGACAGGTACTGACACTTTTATTGATATATTCCCTGTACATCAGTATTTCTCTGCTAATGTCTCATTTATTCAGTACAAACCATACCTATTTTTAAATACTGATAGGTGACATTCTACTCCTTTCTATTTATTTACTCTGAATACTACAAGCTAGATTTGTACTCATCAGCCTCACAACACAGCCTTAACAGCCTGCTGGCATGGGCATCCAAGTTTGCAGCCCTCTGATCTGCAACTGTACAGGAGACAGAGAAACATTTATGCATACCTATCCACCACATACACAGGTTGGACTTTGGAAAACATTTATTGATACTGATACTTACACACATCTGGGACCTTCCCTGCCCATGCATCTTGGACCCACTGGTCAAAGAGCTCCCTCTTTCTATGCTACAAGTCAGCAAAGTGGTGCCAGACCTGCTCAACAGTCTGAGGGCTGCCAGTGGTACTGGTGAGATCACATATGAGATGGCCCCAGCCCTCCGCTTTGTATTTGGAGCCCTGGTACTGGTCCTGCAGCAGTTTCCATTCCATTCACAGAAACAAACAGACATACAGTTTCCATTCATGGTATTTTATTAGGAGTCCAACCATGAGCCTGGACTCCTGAATACCCCAGCACTGCACCTGAAAGTGCACACCCTCACCAACACCAGCCATAGTGCCTGCAGTGATGAGCTACAACTGGTTATGGGGTGTACTCCTACCTGCAAGGTTTAAATAGGGCTGATTTCCTGCCCTTTGCCAAGACTGGATGGTTTTGAATATGCTGAGCTAAGCTAAGCTACAGGCAAACCAACTGAGCTAAGGTAAGCATTACTTAAAGGGGTAGATGCTAAGCACTGCTTACCAATGTGCAAATCCACTTAGCTATGCTAATTCTTGCTTAGCATTTACATTTAAGCAATGCTTACACCAGCTAAGCAGGGATGAGCACAACTTAACATTGTTCAGCTTTCATTTTATGGAATATCAGGATTGTGGAGTTCATTCCTCATTAATGATATGTTATGATATGTATGTTGAACTTCCATAATATCCCCCTATGTGCTTTCATGACATTACATTTTGTGTGACTATACTGTATGGGACACTTGTGTTTATATGGGGGTTTCACAACTTTAATACACTGACACCTCACATTTGGACCTACTACACTACTCTGTTTGGCAAGTATATGCTATTTACTACCAAATTATAAAACAAAAAATAGTACTGGTTTCACATATAAAAGTGAAATATTTTCATTGGGGATCAAACTGTGAATGACTGCAGCAAAGCAGATGCTCTAACCACTACACTATCTGACATTGCAAATTTGGGCTGTATATTTCTGTTTAGCTCCTTGTGATGTGTAAGCTAGGCTGAGCATAGCTGTGAAATATGCACACCCGCTCTGCTACCCTTAAACTTTATTGCGGACAGAAAAAACAATAATAAATATGTGTTTTATTTTTATTTACTGTAGGGGTATGCACATTGCTTTCTGCATCTTAGAGCAGGACATCTGGGCAACTACATCATACATGGGGGAATTGGTTCAAGTGTTCCTCGCAGGAACATGCTTACTTATTTGGTATGCCAGCATGGACACTGGCATACCATTCTGGACATATTATCTGTGCTGGACCATTGTGGGGGGCTGTGCATTTGTGTTTCCTCACTTACTTTGTCTACAGACAATGTTATGTTGACATAACAGTATCTGCAGACACTGTAGATGCTTTAGAATTGCCCTACGGCAATTCTGAAGTGCAGGGCATGTGTGTACTGTGCAAGCACTGCTCGGACATGCCCCCTGTGCTTGTACACAGATTGTGTCCATGTAGCGAATACAGCAGCGTGCCTTCATGAATATGCAAAGCATGCTGCTGTTCTAAATGGGGATGATCCACTCTGTGCAAGAATAGCATTATTCCTGCATGGAGTTTAATGAATCCAGTGGAGTGTATTGCCATGAGTGCCCTCTATAAATAAAGGGCAATTCATATATAAAATGAAAATAACATAAAACTTAATTATTTAAAAAAATCATGCTAATCCAACATTAATGGCATAGAGAGATAAACTCCTGACCATGGCTCAGGCAACATGAGATTGATTATTGGCTCAGTATCTTGATGGAATTGGCAGGGAAGGGTAAGCATGCCCATCCTATCAGGGGGTGCTCTGAGGCCATCCGATGACACAAACCATCACAGAAAGAAAGCATCCCAGAGGGGACAATTTGACCAACAAGCTGCATCAGAGGTGCCTCTCATTGCAAGTACACAGAGGCATGCACCTGCTTTGGGGAGGGTGTTGTGCTCACTGTAGAGATGTATGTCATCTGCCCTCCTATTTAGATCTACTAAACATTTTCTCAATTATGGGATTCAAGCTAGAATACAAACCACTGCAGAGGCTGTATGTATAATGTCCTGTTTTAGTCAAGCTCTTGCGTTACTAGGGAATAACCAGTTGAGGAACAACTTATCATATTAATACATTGTTTTTAGATTCATAGGTTACTAGGCTAATGACCCTAGAGCTCTTACAAGCCTAGCCATATTTATCCCTAGTTATCTCAATTGTCAGTGTTTTTTTTGCAAAACAGTGTTAATTCTCTAAATGACTAGTTTTGAATTTACTTCTGAAGTAATAATCAAGAGTTTCAATGCTATGGGAATTCTGAATATTCATATATAGATTATTTGCATCCACTGAAAAACAAAACACATATAATATTCCAAAGCATATTTAACCCCCCCAAGTCTCTAATGCAAGAACTCAATTTACAAACATTGCACTAACACTTTCTAAATAACTCTGCCACCAGCATACTCAGAGTCTTTCTGCACTAATGATTCTAAATACTTCTGCCACCTACATACTCTGCATCTTCCTGCACTAATGCTTTCTAAATACTTCTGTCACCCACATACTCTGGGTCTTCCTGTACTAATGCTTTCTAAATACTTCTGCAACTCACATACTCTGGGTCTTCCTGTATTAATGCATGTCCTCCCTGCATCTGTGTGGCTTTCCTCTTGGTGCTCTGGTTTCCTCCCATGTTACAAAGACATGTGTCTGGAGTGTTTCTCCCCTTGCCTCTGCTGAAAACTGTCCCACTCCAAGTTGGACATTCCTGGTAAACAAATGTTAAATAAATACAATAAAAATGAATACCTCTGCCACCCACATACTCTGGGTCTTCTTGTACCAATGCTTTCTTAATTAAGTCTGACACCCACAGACTCATTCTCCCTAACTGATCTATTAATATTTTATGAATCTTGAGAGTACAATAAGATGTGTGTATTTTAGTATTCTTAATGTTTCTTTCTTTTTTTTCTCTACATGTTAATATACGTTGGCATTTGAACGAGTTCAGAAATTTAC
This sequence comes from Protopterus annectens, assembly GCF_019279795.1. Classification (NCBI taxonomy): domain Eukaryota; kingdom Metazoa; phylum Chordata; order Ceratodontiformes; family Protopteridae; genus Protopterus; species Protopterus annectens. Next base: position 64,209,879 of record NC_056733.1, read on the forward strand.
CTGTCATCCATCCCTCCTTTCTGCTTCATCATTTCTCTGCCTGCTCCTTAACATCTGAAAATTTCCAAAGATACCCTCTCCACTAACCATTTTTTTAGTCCATACAATGGGTAAATACTTCTGTGTGTGAAGAAGACCTTTTTCATGACTAGGCAGTAGTTTGTCCTTAGTCTACTGTCTTATTCTGTTTCCCATTGATATTCATTTATGTTCAGGGTAACCTCCACACTTTAAAGTCCACAGAAAAACAGCCTATAAAACATTTTTTCTGTTTTACATATCACTCCAACACGTCCCTTACATGGCCTTTTGTACCCATGGCACATTGGTCCTGTTTCTTCTAGTCTGTAGTGGAACCTAGCCTATGTTCATTTATTTTATTTTATTTTGCATTTGTTAACCGGGGGTGTCTGACTGAGCCGAAAAGGCCCTTTTTCAGCAGAGGCCCAGGGAGAAAAGCTCCACAAAGAAAAATTACAGAAACATTTAGTTATTTAGACATGATCAGTATACACACAAATTACAGGAGACATGTTTTTACAGTGGTATGCGGAACATAAAAAGTTACAGTGGAGAGAACAAACAAAAAAATATTAATTTAAAAAATAAAGGTAATTAATAGATTTGTGGTGTACAGCTGAAATTTGGAACATAGGTAGAATACATACATAGTACACAGGTACAGTGCATACATTGTAGATTAGCCAGTGTTTATGAGTAAGATTGAAAACTATTATCAAGTGCTCCAGATTTTGTATGTATATGTTATCCGCTTTCACTAGCCTGGGGAGCAATCATGGCACTGCCAACTTTCCTTGAGATGTTGCCTGATGAGGTCTTTAAAGGAAGCTTTGGATGATGTGTTTTGAATGCTTGTAGGGACAGAGTTCCATTTTTTAGCCACTGAACTACTATATAGTGCATCTCCAAAGCTATTGTAGCTGTTGGTGACTTAGAGTAGTAGCTTGATGATCTAAGAGGCCTTTTGGCTGAGTAATGTTGTACTAGGTTTTTGAGGGCAGGACACTTATTGGGGAGGTAATAGAATGACAGAGGCAGAACTGATTTTAGGTTAGGAGGTTGGGCAGTTCAAGCCAGTGGAGCTGTCTCAAAGCAGTACAGTGATGAGTTCTATATGAGCAATTTGCAGCAAAGCAGGCAATTCTGTTATTGCAGGCTTCCATTTTGCTTAGTTCAGTTTTGTTGAGATTAATCAGAATGGGAGATGCATAGAGTAGGGTGGATAGAAGTTGGGAGCAAGCAATGGCTGATCTTGTGTTGTTGGTAAAAATGGTTTGATACGGTAGAGCGACCCCAGTTTGGCATGTACTTTTTTAATAGTTATGTTGAGATGACTATCAAATTTTAGGTGGGAGTCTATGGTTATTCCCAATAGCTTAGCCTGTGCCACTGGAACAATTGGAGTAGCATTACTGGAGTAGATAGTGAATTGACTGTTAGTGTTTTTGTTAGAACTGGTTATAATCATAAGCTGAGTTTTCTTTGTATTGAGGATAAGTTGGGCTTTGGTAAGGTAGTTTTCAACGTCAGAGAATGCTAGTTGAGTTGTTTGCAGAAGGGTGGAAATGTTTTGTGCAGCACAGCTCATAATCTGCCATCCATCTCAGACACAACAAACTGATCTCCCTCTCCTTGCTTAGTCTCCAGAACTGTACACAGTACAAAAGGTGTGCCATCCTGGGGCAGAATATAATATAAACTTCTTAAGGCACTCCTTAAAATGGAGAACATCGATATCTGTGCAGTGACTGAGACCTGGTTCAAGGCTCCAGAGAGCACCCCTGCACTACCAGGCTATAACTCAAACCACACTTTTCAGCCATGTAACCTGGACCGGAACACCAAAGGCGGAGGTGTGTCCATATTCATTAAGGATATCCACACATCCAGGCTAGTTGCTCAGCATAATGCATCTGAGGTTATCCAAGTGCAACTAACTCTGGCAAAATGCAATCCAAATTGTAGCTTGCTACAGACCCCCCACCATGCCCCAGGATTACCACTTCTCTTTTCTTGATGTACTGGAAAATATTAGGGTTCAACCAAACACCCTAATAATGGGCGATTTCAACTACCCCACCATTAACTGGGAAAACTACTCATGTACCAACTCCTTAGCTCAATGCTTTCTGGAATTCATAAACTCCAATGCCCTGGATCAACTTATCCACACCCCCACCAGGGGCAACAATATCCTAGATCTAGTCATTACCAACATGAGTGACCAGTGTTCCACACCTGAAGTCAACGCCTCATTGATCCGATCTGACCATACGCTAATCACCTTAGATATCCACATCCTGCCCCCACCCCCCCATTAAGGAAACCACGGTAAATAATTTCTCCATAGCCAACTTCATGCTTCTTAAGACAGAAGTGGTGAACTTCATGACACCCATGCAGATGGCCAATACAGTTACGACTACTGAATCCTACACAATTGCACTTTATAAGCACTTACACAAGTGCATGGATCATGCTATTATGTTCACTGTCATAATTCTGTGTTCCTTTGCTATGTTCTGTGTCAACTTTTGTTTTTTGTCTACTGCTGGAGTACATGCCCCACCTTCTGCTTCTCTGACACCCCATGTGGAATCTCTGAGATGGACTACTCCAACTCATCACTAAGCACTGCTGCCATCTTTGCCTAAGGTGGTGCCTATTCCTGACATTAGACTAGTGTCTTGTCAAGTCGTCATGGTCCCTACATTCTCATAATAGTCTCATGCCCTTCTTGTCTTTTAATGCACACAAGTCATTGCACTCACTTATCTTCTCCTTCCTAGTCATGATGGCTGCTGGAACAAGTAATACTTCTAAGAATGATTCCTCCATAATATAGGACCAAGAGGAAGTGCCCCACAATGTATTCATCTTCAGATTCCTACCAGTTTGGGATGAAGGGGGTAATGACATATGCAGAAATGGGGCAACTGGATCCGGCTAGGTTGACAGACAAACACCCTTAGTCCAGATGCAAAGGCATTTCAAATCTTAAAAAATCTGGCCAGGGTACTAGAAAAACCTCTGGGATATGTGATTTATAGACTTCTGACCAGTGGGAAAAATGGACGAGTGGAAGAAAGCTGCAGTAGTCCTACTATATAAATGCGGTTGTGGTACTAACCCTAAAAATTACAGCTGTGTTCATCTGATGTCTTGTGCAGAGAACATAATGCAATAAATCCTTAGAGAAAGGCTGGTGATCTTGCTGGAAATGAATCAGCATGGGTTTATAGTCATGCTCTACTAGCTGAACTTGCTTCAGTTGCTTGCCTGTGTCACATTAGAACTGGATAAGAGTAACCCTCCCGTAGATGTAGCTTATCAGAATTCCAGTAAAGCTTTTGATTTAGTCCCATTAGAAATCTACTGAATAAACTCTGTGCTAATGGATGATGTGGGACTGAATAGATGGGTAGAAAGGAAAGGAGAACAGGATGGTAGCATTGGGGTCCTTGTCAGAAGATGGGTGACCAGCTGTGTACCACTGGGGTATGCACTGGGCTCTGTGTTCTTCACTGCATCCAGCTATCACATAAGGGGGTATCAAAAGTGGGAGCTATCACATAAGGGGGTATCAAAAGTGGGACTGGTCTGTTTCTGGGCATCAGGGGCCACAGTGAGTGTTGGAAGAAGAAGCCTAAGGAATGTTTGAGGGAAAGTTGCAAAAAATGTGTGAACTAGCAACTGACATTCAACACTGATAAATGCAAATAATTTCATAAATAAATAAAAAACAGGGGTGATATAAAGGTCTGAGTGGAGTTCAGTTAGACTCACCAGGAAAAGGGCCTTGGCATGGAACTCACTGCAAAACTACAGAAATATCCACAGGGAAACAAGATTAAATCCAGATCTAAAATGATGTTCAGATGTAAAGGGAATACGGAGATCATTTCCCTGATGAGCTGACAGAACATGCAGAGTACATTGTTCAGTTCTGGTGACCCCATGAGGAATGGGATGCAACAATGCTGGCAAGCATGCACAAGAAGGCAAATATGGTTACTGGGGGGGAAATGGGCTAGACTATACAGGGAATGTGAAAGAAATCTGGTTCTTCATGTTGGAGACAATGACGAATAGAGGGGATATGATCTGGTCCCAAAAATCTTGAGAGGAAACTATGAAAGAATAGATTTTCAGAGGAAAAAGTGGTGATGGAGGAGAAGACATCAGCTGCAGAGAGAAAGACCAGATTTTGACCTAGATATGAGAGATTTATACTTCACAGAAAAAGTGGTGGATATATGGAATGGGCCATCTGAATGGGACAGTAAGTGACCCTTGATATATGGCTTTAGGACATATAGGACATGGGGGTACAAACAGGGAGATGGGGCATGGCAAGGACAAGTACAGTGACTACAAGCTGCTGCACATGACAGACAGACTACACAGACAGATTATCTCCTTCTGTCCCAAATATGTATGGAGATGTGTATGAAAAGTAGAATTCCTTCATATCAGCAAATTGTTATTTCACTGTAATAAGGAGAGGAGGTGGGAATGGTATAGCCATTGTATTAATAAGACAATACAAGTGTGCAAGCATTTTACCTGCAACTGACATCAGTGTTAGGTATTTACTAGTATGCATTTATTTAATTTCAGTATGATTAGTTGAAGTCTGGCAGTTTATTACAGAGAACCAAAACTATGAGCTACTGACGGTCTTCACTCCATAATAAATTCTTGCACCTAGCTGGTCTTAGCCGGTTAACAAATGATTAAACAAAAAGGAAAAAAGAAAAAGAAGCATGCTAGCCTATAGCAAAAACATATAAATACTCATAGCAATCAAATTTTATTTGCTAAGATATGTGCTAATGCGGGTTTTTACCTGTATTGAAAGCTCACGCCCAGTACTCAGTGATGTTTGCCAGCTCATTTAGAAAGCATTCATATAAATGTTGCTGGTAAAAATTGTTTAGGTGAGTCACTGAATGCTTTGCACAGACAGTTGTTTTAAAACCATCACAGTATGTATTCAGACAGTAAATCATTTTAATAATCTGCAGTAAAGGGTGAATGCAAAAGTAAACCAAAAAGAGAGCACCTTAGATTGGATTCTTATTAATAATCACTACCAAACATACAAAGTAGGCACCTTCCCTGATGATGTAAGTGACCATTGCTTAACCTATATAATTAGGCAAAAAAAAGATATCTCTCACCCAACATCATATAGGACTTTACGTTCCAACAAGCATTTTAACCAATAACTATTTCTGAGTGAACTTAGTGCCTGTAATTGGACTTGTCTAAAAACCCTCCCATTAGAAGAGGCTGTCCAATACTTTAACTCTAAATTCTTAACTATATAGACCAACATGCACCTGTACGTAATATAAGAATTAGGTCAAAACCAGCCCCATGGCTCACCAAAGATACCAGGCAAAAAATCCTACTTAGAAATAAAGCCTGGACTAGGTGGCGAACTACCAAAACCTCATCTGCTCAACAGACATTTAGACAAATAAGAAATGTAACTAAAAAAGCCATACTCTTAGAGAAAAAAAACTTTTACTACAAAATACAGCAAACACACCAAAATAACCCTCAAAGATTCTGGGCAAGTATCAATAGACTCCTATATCCAGGACACTCCAGTACACCGACACCAATAGGAGCTAACCATGAGACTCCCATCCAAACTGCTAATGACTTTAACTCCTTCTTCACAGATGCCATCCAAACTCTAGCCAGTCAGCTATCTCCTGACACCTCTTGCATTCCCACCCCCATAACAAGCACTCTTCCTACCTTCCTATTATAACCTATATCTACTAACTTTATTTTCAAACTCTTAGCAAAACCGAAGCCTTGTACCCCTTCCACTGACCAAATCCCAGCTGAATACCTGCAAAAAGCAGCCAAAGCAGTAGCTTATCCTGTATCCATCCTGATAAACAGAACCATTAAAGAAGGATATATCCCTACCATTTGGACAGTCTCACACATTATCCCCCTACACAAAGGTGGCAACTCCAATTAATATTCTAACTATAGACCCATAGCCCTTCTATCCCCCTTAGCAAAAATAATGGAAAAATGCATTCACCATCAGCTAATAGGCCATCTAACTCAACACAACTTACTAGCTAAGGGCCAGCATGGCTTTAGGCCATTCCATAGTACCACCACTGCCCCCCTATCCTTTACAGACACCATTAATATAAACCACAATAACAATTTACTCTCTTCAGCACTATTTATTGATCTTTCAAAGGTTTTTGATATGGTAAACCACACATTGCTTATAAATATTCTCAAATCACTTTCTCTGATACTCAATCTATAAAGTGGTTTACTTCCTACCTGAGCAATAGGCAACAAGCAGTGCACTGGGAAAATAATCCATCATCCCACTTGCCAGTCACACTGGGAGTTCCCCAGGGCTCCATTCTAGGTCCTCTCAAATTTTCAATTTTTATTAATGATCTCTATTTTGCTATTCCCAATGCAACTTGTATACAATATGCAGATGACTCTACATTAATCTGTGTAGCTAAATCTGCTTCTGAACTGCAATGCCAAACCCAGAAAGTATTTAGCATAGTTGAGACATGGTTCTTAAAGCACTGCCTCCTATTGAATCCCAAAAAAACAAGCTCCTGCTCTTTAGTCCTACTTGCAGGTCCACACCAATATATATCTCAGTCATTTCTAACATATACCCAGACTCTACCACCAAACTCATTGGTATTGCAATAGACAACAACCTTATCTTCGACACCCACATTAACAACACTATAAAATCAGTTAACATAAAAATGGGCTGCCTGTACAGAGTCAAACACTTCCTTACTCCAGTAGCAAGAACTACCATTGCCCACTCCCATCTAATCTCTGCTCTACTCTATGCCTCATCAATATACACTAACCTATCCAAAAAGAATCTTCTCAAACTTGCTACCTCTTATCATAATATTGCCAGATATGCCACTGGTAAACCCTTCAGAATCCATCACTGTCAGAATCTCAAACAACTCGGATGGCTTGAACTTCAAAACCAGCTTCAACTCAACCAACTTACAATTGCTCATAAGGTCCTTTACCAGCCAAACAATACTCCAATACTCTCAGACCTCATAACCCCCTACAAAAATCTTAATGCCTTGCATTCATCAAATAAACTAGTTAATATCAGCAAGTCTCACAACATGGCAGGGGACTCTCTATTCTCAAACACAACTGGGAAAAACTGGAACCTTCTACCTATTGAACTTACTTCCCTTCCTTCCTTACCACTCTTCAAACAAAAACTTAAAACCTTCCTCAAAACACACTGGCTGTGCCCTTGTACCAACCCTGACTAACCTATCATTAATGCTACTAATATATTTTCTAGCTGTTCTCTCTCCACTAAATTAAACTTCTGTAGTGCAATGGTAAGCATCTAGTTAGAACCTGGATACTATTTTTAGCCACTAGCATATTTATATTATCTTGCTTTAAACTTTGTATATAGTTTTATGATATTTACTGTTAAATGCATAAAATATCTTCTATGTCTACTTCTTGTTTTTTTTTTGTAATAATTACTTATTGTCTGTTTGTATCTGTCTTGGAGCTTTTCTCCCCGGGCCTCTACTGAAAATGGACACATATATCCAGCTAGACTAGCCCGGTCAACAAATGTAAAATAAATAAATAGTACTAGTCTATTTTAGTTTCAGTGTGTGATTCAGACTGATAAACACTGACAAGTAGTTTTCCATCATCACCAAAGAAATATTGTGTCTTTCTTTGTCCACCTGCTTGACGTATTTGGCAAGATGGCACATGTGTATCATGGAAACCAAACGGTAAGAGCAGTTATAAGCACATACCCATGCCAACTTCTGAAATACATCATTAAAATGTTTGTAATTGCCCTTATTTTAAATAATTATATACCAAATAAAATCTTACTTCAGCTATATTTTATAATGTTGTTACTATTCATACTAATTTAAATGTGCACCTTACTTTACCTAATTAACTTTATTCATTGCTGATGCATCAACTTATATGACAAAGGTAGAGGAATGAGTTTAACAATCTAACTATTAAATGTTGACGGGATGCACAGAACAGACCTGTTACAGTTGAAGACTGAGTACTGTAAACATGGTCATGCTGTACTCTTCACATGCAGGTGCTACAGCCTTCACTCACATAGACAGAGAAGCACAGATTACCACACACTAAACATTCAGGCAGGACTGTATTTTCATTTAATTTTTTTTCTCAGATAAGTTGGTCTCTGTAGATAAAAAAACAATAAGGTAGGAAGTGCTTGGAGTATACAACAAACACACGTGTCTTGTGGTAGCTAGCTAATTACATTTATCTACCTAAGTTTCACTCTTGAGCCAGTTTAAATTACGTATCAACAATTCAGTCCAGTAACTGTGTGGTTATGTCCCAGAGCTGATTGCTCTTATATAGTATCAGAGTCGCTGCCATTCAAGAATAATTTTCAAGAATAAATTGTCTGCATCAATATCATAACAGTATAAATTTCATCTTCATTAGCTGCTAAATGCATTTACTTCTTTGTTAAATACTAAACTAGTTGTCCTTGCAGGCCATTTGAAGCCAAGCTAGTTTTTCTTAGAGAGACTCAAACCCTGCACTTCTTTTATGTGAGGTAAACACCTTAACCATTACACCAACCCCCATTAATTTTGACAGTATTTATGAAACATATTTTTCCGTGCATTTTGGGGGGGGGGGTCAATAGTTTGTAGGAACATATATATTTATATTACTGTGGAACAACAATGCCAGCAGTACAGCACACAAGGTGGCATAATTGTACATAGTCCAAAATGCAGAACATTATGGGAAAAATATGCAAATATCCATGGAAAAAGTAGACTAGCTTCACACAATCCCCAGGATTCAGCAAGCTCTGCACAGTGTGCAGGAATAGTGCAGGAGCTGCTGGAGGTGATATGGCAACCAAGAAATACAGGAACAAGCTCCCGGGATGTGCATGAGTGCTCCTGCACTATTCCTGCATGGACACAGCTCCTGTATGCCAATTACCCCATTTGCCGGTGAAAACCATGCAAATGAGGTGACTTAGCAATCCAGGAAGCTGGCAGCTGTCTGTGCAGGATTAGTGTAACCTGCAGAAATGTACTCGGTTAGTAACCGAGTACTTTTCTGCAAACTACAAAATGGAGCCATGACAGCTCCAAATAAAGGGTGTATATAATGTGGAAAGGATGCCAGTGGCCAAATATATAGCTATTGGCATGGAAATCAGTTGCAAAAAAAAAAAACTTAAATTTTTTTTGGCCGATTTCGGCCGTTTAAGCATAGGACAGTGGCGAGCAAATGGGATCGGCTGGAAAATAAAAGTAAACCCTGAAAAAAGCTTTTTCTGCAAAATCACAATTTTGCCATTATAGACAATGGCAGGCAGAAGACAACAAGGCCAGTGAATAGTGGTTACTAAGGGGGAAGGCTCAGTGTGGGGCTTGTAACTAGGCATTAGCAGGCAATCCTATGCAAATGAGGGGAGTGATACTGAATCATAGATTTACCCTCATGGCTAGCCTGCACCCAACCGTGTAGGTGCAGGAAAACCATGGTGCAAGCCTAAGAGTTAGCTGGCATCACAGAGGGGTGTGTTAGGCATGCTGTAAGCTTGTTGGAGCTCTGTCACTCGGGTTTGCCCTTAATTTAGCAGAGCTAAGGAAGGGGTGGGTCTGAAGCTGCCTAGCACTCTTTACATTGCCTAAATGGCTGTGCGCACCGAGGTTTAAACAAAAAAAAAAAAGTAAACCAGGAAATAGCAGCTCCATTCACATCTGAGCACTGTGTTTGCACGGCACTCCCCTGGACTTAAACAGGAAAGCAGTGGGAAGGGAAAACAGAAGTAGGAAGGTAATCAAGGAGAACGAGCATAGCTGGCAGGTGAAATGTATCAGAATCAGCCAATTACACAGACAGCAGCCCAGCCCAGCCCAGTCCAGAACACTATTATAAACTATGCAAACACCTTTCCATCTGTTTTTTTCCACAAACTCTACACCTCCAGTATAGACAAATGGGGAAATTTTACCTAATAAAAGCAACAAAATGATAGGGGCTACATTCAATCTCATAAATCAACATTTGGAAGAGGCTGAGGGTGGTGAGGATGAGAATGCTGATAACCGACCCACAGTGAGGAGAAGGAGAAGAGTGTACAGATCCAGGGTAACCTACCAGGGGCTACATGAGCTGGAGATAGTGGAGCACTATAGGGTGGACAGGGACCTCCTGCAGCAAATTGTTGAGCTGTGCTGGCCATGCCTCACACAAAGAACCAACAGAGGGGAACCCATCCCAGTGGATACTGTGGTATGTGTATGCTTAAGAATACTAGCCACAAGTACCTTCCAAAGGCCAACTGAGGATATCATGGGGATATCACAGGCATCAGCATCCAGGGTACTCCACCAGTTCCTGGATTCCATGTCAGCACATGCCGGTGAGCACATATATTTCCTCAACACTTGTGAGGTGTTGACCAGCAATATGCATCCCTTCCGCCAAATAGCAGAATACCCTGAGGTAGTGGGTGCCATAGACTGCACGGACATACACATCAAAGCACCACCCGGTGAATGGGGTAGGGTTTACATAAACTACAAGGGCTCCATCAACTGCCAGGTCATGTGTGAAGCCCAGGGCATTATAATGAATGTGTGTGCTGGCAGCCCTGGAAGCTATCACGACTCCCACATCTGGCATATGATGCAGCTGTACTAGTGATTTGCCAGTGGGGACATCCCATATGGCCACCTAGTGGGGGATGCTGGCTACGCACTGGAGCTGTGGCTGATGACACCCATCATAAATGCACACAGACTCGAACAAGAACTCTATAATGAGGCACACCCACATACCAGAATCATAATAGTGTGTGTGTTTGGGATGCTGAAGTCATGGTTCCAGTGCCTGGACATATCCGGTGGAGCCTTGCAGTATTCACCAGCTACATGTACCCAAATTGGGAGGGTGGCTTAATGGTTAAAGTGTTTGCCTTACAAACACAAGGTGCAGGGTTTGAGTCTCACAAGGGATAATTGGCTAGGCTTAAAATGGCTCGCAAGGACAGTTAGCTTAGCACTAACCTATGAACCTATGAACTATGAACCTATGTATGTGCAATGCTACACAATATGATCCTGCAGAAACAGCTGCAGCAGGAACAGCATGGGGCAGGGCCACACAGACCCTCACCATTGTCAAGGCCTGCACAGGCACAGAGTGACTTGGAGGAGGAACAACCTAAGCCTGCCCCAGTAGGCAGAAGGAGGCATGCCCAGTATGCCCAGGCCTTGGCAAAGAGGCTACACATAGCACATGCACTGACATGGTAGGAACCCAGGGAATGACAACTCTCTCTGACTCACACATACAGTAAAGTAGATGCCAAACATGACAGTACCTGTGCTTAACCGTGTATAGGGAGTGTACTATGTGCATCCAACATAGTCAGCCCTCCAGCACCATCCTCAATGCTGACACAGCCACAAGGTAAGTCACTCTCCCTATCAATTGCTGAATGGAGTAGTATGTTCTGGTACTTGTATGTATAGTATGGATGTGAGTATGCATGGAATCGGGTGGCTGAATGGGATGCCAGCAGACAGTAGACACCTATGTCAGCAGCATGAAATCTGTAACAAATACTGGTGTCAACATAGTAGCCAGTACTAAACAAGGTGACAAAACCCACTGTAGGACATGTGGTGGTCCCAATTTGTGTCCATAGGACACACACATGCAAGTCAGTGAGGCTCACATACCCAACAACAGACTCAGCCACCAGGACAGGCATAGAACAACACAAATAAAGGCTGTGCCAAGGCCTCTGATTGATGGCTATGGAGAACAGCCTCCCTCCAGACCTACACAGACAGACTACAACAGGTCAGGCAGTGGGATGTTAGTTCTGAAGGGTAAGATGTCTGAAACTGAAATATAGGTCAATAAAACCTAAGAACTGCAGTACACAATGATATGCCTCTAGTTTGCAAGATAGGTCAGAATACAGAATGAAATGGAGTACCTGAAATACCAGTACAGTCATAGCAAATGTGTACAGTTGTCAGGTGTGCCCCCCCTCCCCACAATCCTATGTAGAAATGTAGTAACATGTATATGTAGGTATAATAACAGTGGAGCACAGATTACCTGAGCTGGCCAAAGTAGCAGGATAGATTGTAGCACATGTACAATATGCAGGGCTGTATGTGTTAGGTTGGTGTGTGTTGTATATTGTGTGAGAGTGGTTAGCATGTAGGGCATGGTGGGTTGTGTCCTGGCCAGTGGCCAGTACTGCTGATGACAAGGCCAAGTTCTCACAACTGCAGTGCCAAACACAATGCATCACTGAAAGACACATTCTAGCAGTAAGCCATACTAATTATTTGGATGTAATATCTGTCACCATCTGAAAGATGGACATGGCATGAATGTGGGCTCAGACATACAAACAGTACACAGGTGGAAGTACCCTAGACAAAGAGTGTATAAAATGTTATTGTCAAATGGACACACCTTTGGAATTGTACATACAGGTTAGCAGCACATTACCTGGGTTTGTAGTATGGAAAACTGATGTCGTCTGGCCAAACACCGGCAGACCACAGAAGTCACAGGTATGAACTACTGAGAAACTGCTGATGTCCCTGAACAAGCCAGCATAAGTGGAATTACCCACATATATATGTGAGTCAGCTGCAAGTGGCTTCCATAGCACACATGCACCCAGCTCACCCCACCATCAGCCACAGGTACCTCACAGGTTTTATCCCTGCTGTTGGGAATGAGTACAATATGGCCCCCACCTCTGTATGGGAATAGCCACAGAATGCAGCTTGCTGAAGAGGTGTCCCATGCAGGTGTGTCCCTAGCTGTAAGCAGCACCCTGCCAGCATCCACACCACTGGATCAATAAGGACAGAAACTATTGACATTAACACCTTGCACACCTACCCTGCCACCTCAGGGGAATATAGTGGCTTGCAGCCTGAGACTGTAGGAGTGACACAATGCAACGGCCTGCTACAGATGTCCTGCATCACTACCAAATGCCCTACAGTCCTCTGTCAAAGGCCTGTGTCTCACCTGCACTGCCAGTGTATGTTATCTCATGGACTCCCAAATAACAACATAACACATCATCAGAACCCAAATGCAAGGCCATGTCGACAAATCCCAGTAGCATGTCCACCATGTCCTACTGCATAAATTGTAGACCAAACCCTAAATACTGCTGGGATGAAGTGATAACTATAGGGAACTTATCAGATAATGTTTGCATAATGTGTAGAAGATAGAATAACAGAGGGGGAGGTAGAAGCATGGACGCCATGGAGTGTGTGAAGTCTGAAACTCAGCTGTGTGCACATACTATCCCTGCCTGCAAACACAGGAATGGGTGGCTACAAACCTGCTTGTAAATCACACTGTGAAGGGGTAATTACCAGAAATATGAGACCGCCTCTGGTTAACCTGTGTGAATCTGTACAGCTGTGAGGTATGGCCACAGCAGGATATGGCCATACTGTCACGTTGACGGATGTTTAAGCATGAGATCCTCAGCCACCACTGTACCAAGGTGCTGAACAATTTACACAGACCCAGCCGCAAGTGCCTGCAGCATCCCCTCCAGAATGGCATGATTGTGCAAGAATATGTAGGCTGCAGACCATAATAGTGGACACAGCTTCATTCACAGTGTGTTCCCCAGGAAATTACTGCAAGCAAATATGTATACCTGACAGTAGTTGGTGACATAAAATATCACAGTGTAAAACATTACATATGTCTGAATATCTCTGCTAACACCAACACCATGTAGCAGAAGCAGCACAGGCCCAATTATCTACAGTAACCCACTATCCTTTGCCCATTGTGACCCCATATTGTCAACCAATCTACAGATATCCTGCAGAAACAGGTTGCTAGCTGTAGGTGTAGAACACAAAACCCTGCACTGGAGTACAACCTACCTGGAATGGATTCACACATTCAATACAGAAAGTCATACTGGGCATGCTCCCACACTTAGAGAAATGAAGTCTGTGTCTGATAACAAAATAATAAAAGGTCATACTGGGCATGCTCCCACACAAATGAAGCCCATGTCTGGCAACAACAGTGAACTATACATGTCTGACAGTAGCAGATGTTTGTGCACGCACTCAACGTTGCACACCAGACATGCTTTGCACACACATCAGATAGGAATACACACATATATCTAAGGACAACACACTATAATAGGCAAAACCTACACATACATAGATGTGTGGAAGAGAGTGACAGACAGTGATAAAGAGCCTCCCATCATGAGGCCTGTCCCATCCAGCACACATCCATTTAGCTAAAACCCCATGATGTGCAAATGTCAATCACTGTAGACATTTGCCTCTGGTATCCCTCAGCACTATAGTGCCTGTGGTGCTTGTGTTAACTGTGTAACATGACTGTACAAGTCATTATTCATCTAGCAGTTGTATACACATACCTGTTAAATGTAAACCTGTGTGTGACTGAGTGCTGTGAGTGTGCTTCCAGATGAATGGTTTATGGCCCATTCACACACACTGCACTCCCCATTGCCCTACTTTGGCAAGCCTGCTGATGTCATTCACCTTGAAATACACCTTTGGGGAAAGAGTAGCCCTATAAGTTCTGGGGTGCGTGCTATAACTGCGTAATACTATAGTGTGATGTACTAGTTAGGTAGGAGTTCTAATCCCCGATTTGGCAACTGTAAGACTGTGTGTGTGTGTGTGTGTGTGTGTGTGTGTGTGTGTGTGTGTGTGTGTGTGTGTGTAGGGATCAATGCTTTTGTGGTCATTCACAGTCCTTACACCCCCCATTGCCCTACTTTGGCAAGTCTGCTGATGTCATTCATATTGAAATACACCTTTGGTGAAGGAGTAGCCCTATAAGCTCTGTGGCATGTGCTATAACTGCATAATGCTATAGTGTGATGTACTAGTTAGGTAGGAGTTCTAATCCCAGACAATGCAGCTGTGAGACTGTGTGTGTGTGTTTGTGTGTGTGTGTGTGTGTGTGTGTGTGTGTGTGGTTGGTTGTGTGTGTGGGGGGGTACGGATCAATGCTATTGTGGCCATTCACAGTCACTACATTGCCCTACTTTGGCAAGCCTGCTGATGTCTCTCACCTTGAAATACACCTTTGTTGAAGGATTACCCTATAAGCTCTGTGGCGCATGCTATAGTGTGATGTATTAGTTAGGTAAAAGTTCTAATCCCAGACATGGTGACTGTGTGGGTGTGTTTGGTTGTGTGTGTAGGGATCAATGTTTTTGGGGTAATTCACAGTCAAATAACTTTCTATTGTCCTACTTTGGCAAGCCTGCTGATGCATTCACCTTGAAATACACCTCTGATGAAGGAGTAGCCCTGTAAGCTTCATGGTGCATGCTAGCATAATGCTGTAATGTGATGTACTAGTCAGGTAGGAGGTCTAATCCCAGAGATGGCAACTGTGAAACTCTATGTGTGTGTGTGTTTATTTGTCTGTGTAGGAATCAATGCTTTTGAGGCCATTCACAGTCACTGCAATTTCCATTGCCCTACTTTGGCAAGCCTGCTGATATCATTCACCTTGAAATACACCTTTGGTGAAGGAGTAGCCCTGTAAACTTCATGGTGTGTGCTTGCGTAATGCTGTAGTGTGATGCACTAGTCAGGTTGGAGTTCTAATCCCAGAAATGGCAACTGTGAAACTCTGTGTGCGTGTTTGTCTGTGTGTGTGTGTGTGTGTGTGTGTGTGTGTGTGTGTGTGTGTGTGTGTGTGTGTAGGGATCAATGCTTTTGAGGCCATTCACAGTCACTACAATTTCCCTTGCCTATTTTGGCAAACCTGCTTATGTCATTTACCTTGAAATATACCTTTGGTGAAGGAGTAGGCCTGCAAGCTCTGTGGCACATGCTATAACTGCATAATGCTGTAATGTGATGTACTAATCAGGTAGGAGCTCTAATCCCAGACATGGCAACTGTGAGACTGTGTGTATGTATTTTTCATCAGTATCCTGTGTGGAGGTAGCTGTGATTGTGTAATAACAGGACTCATTGTGGAGTAGGATTTGAAAAATTCTTATAATGGTGGGCCTATTATATGTCACAATGTCCACCTTACAAGGACAACAGATGTCAAACAGCAGAGAAGTTGGTGTAGACAATCCATACCCCTACATGTGACATTATGGATTGTGGAACAATAAAGGCAACCCTTGTATTACCCAGAGAACGCTCTCCACGCATGTCTCATACACAAACACACTTGGCTAGGCAACAACCACTGTGATGCTAGTTCCCTGCATATTGCCCACAGATAGTAATCATGGTATGATTGTAATGGACTACAGAGGACATGTCACCCTGTCCCATCCCTACACTAGGGAAATCATTGCATACAGTGGTCCTTTGCTATGTTCCCCACTGGATGCCTGCAACAACTGTATAGTCAGCAAATGAAACCCACAAAGGAAATACCATGCCTTAAACACATGCCCTGTATGGACAGATGTCACTAACACCGATGAATACCTGTATCATGCTGTCAATGTAGGTGCAGGGTCAACCTGAGTTCCATTGCCAGTTCTCATCACATGAGGTCAGGAATGCCACACCAGATGATAACAATCTGTCCACACAACATGCCCCAGATGCCCCACGTACACTTCCACATGTCACAGAACATGCATATGGGACATGTGCACATCCCAGACACCGTCCATGTTATGGAATATAGAATGCATACATGACAAGCATTGCACAGCACTGGCCACCCACAATAGTAACCCAGATGGGTGGATGATGAATAGAATACCCACCTGTGTGGGCCAATCTAGAGACTGCACCCCTGAGCCACACTGCAGACCATTGTCATGTAGCCTGATGCCAAGGTATTCCCTTTGCCTAGCCTTGTACAGCCTTCTGGCACAGTCAACCACTACACATCTGTGAAGCAATGAAGCCATGCATGTCAGTACTGACAAACCTGTGCCTGTGTATGTGTGGAGATTAATGATTTGGAAGCCATTCACACTCACTACACCTCCCATTGCCCTACTGAAGCATGCCTTCTGATGTCAGTCATCTTGACATCCCCTTTACCCATATATCAACCTGATAACCTCTGTGGTGCATGTGATGCCTGCGTAATACTGTAGTGTAGCAAACTAGTTAGTTAGGACTTCTAATCCTGACCCTGCCACCTGTGGTAATGTGTTTGAGTCCCTGAGAGAGTGTGTCTGTGTTGTCCTTGACACCTGTTCTTGTGGACAGACACATGTACTATACCTACCTTATCCCTCATTTATCACTGTTGCTGATGTCACTCACCTTCAAATATACCTTTGGACACGTCTCCAACATGTAAGCTCTGTGACGCATGTAATAATTGCATCAAAATGTAATAGCAATACATAGTCAGGCAGGGGTTTGAAACCCCATACTAGTAAGTGTGTGACACAAACATGCTTAGCTTTTACTCTCCTACTCCCTCCCTTTCTTACTTTGTCTCTGTCTCTCTCACTCTCTCTTTGGTGGATGTGGAGAAGTACACCTGCTTTGCCTAGGCAGCAACTTGTTTTTTGTAAGTGATGCTCATGATCAGCTGATGGCCTGTGCATGAATTGCAGTCCCCCACTTGCTGATTGCATGTGGAACAACTGTGGTAACATTCCCATAGCCAATTGCATGTAAACACACTCCTATAACTAGGAACATCATGTGGGTGCTGGCCCTTTTCATTCACTGTGAGCAGGACTTCATGTCGATGTTTGGCAAACAGCATCACAGAGGGTAGTGGGATAAACCTCTTACAACATACACTGTGGACACAGGCCAACAAGCAGGAGAGGGATGTTCCAGACATGACTACAGAATGTAAGTCTTGCTCTTCTGCATTTGAAGTAATGTTGGTTTAACAGGGTTTGTGTGGATATGGCTGGGCTACATGATTTAATACCTGTCATGACAGTGTTATGTGGTTGAGGAAACTCCCACCTGTAGGGCTATCTGCAGACTGGCCAATGATTGGAGTCTTATGTGTGTGGTGTTACCCACAGATTACCTATCTTTAGAAATGCAGTAGCATAGTCTGAGGATTGCAGTCAGTACATGGTGACATCCATGAGAGGTACTGACTTCATATCCCTCATAAGACATATGTCATAACAAACTTTGTTACACCAGTAAATGTATGATGTTATCACAACAACATGTAAATATTGGCCCTGTGTTTGTGCCTCCAGCCACAACTCCATCAACCTTTGTACATATGTCATGCAGTAAGAGGTGCATATGTTTAGTACACCATTATTTATTGACATCATACTTGATAACAAGCCAGTGAGATATCAGAATGCTAGACATGTTATGTATAGTAGGGGTTATATTTGAGGACAAAACCTGGACATTCTATCATAGTGTGTACAATGGTGAGGTCTGTGTATTGATGGTGATTTTCAACAGTGTGTGTATTACGAATATGTACCTTGGCCTGTGTACAGACTGTGGTAGATGTCATTGTTCTTGGTCCTGTTCTATCTGATGTTGGATGCTGCTCCACTGTATGGTACCCTATCAGCTTACATGTTTGTAGGGCCAAACACACACATGTTCCATACCACTTTCAAGCATCAGAACACACTGTGTATTGGCCCAGTATATGTAGGGTTAGTGTGTGAGTGGCACATATGAGGATGATGTTGATCAGACAGTCCATATACTGTAATATTAAGCACGCTTACTATAGGTGGCTGTGTTCATACTGGTTGTGGGTATGCGCTTTCACACAAGTGTCTGTTATTCCGTGCTGTTACATGCCTGTAGAGCCTGCTATATTTGCAGGTACATGTGTATTCCCTCATAATAACTGTAGGCCAGTGTTCTGGTAATCTGCCTGTAGTATGCACAGTGCTTTGTGACATGCCTAGCAGCTCAGTGTACTTGCCCATTGTGATATTATGTCCAGATATTTGTCAGATGTACTGCTGCTGGACCACCATAACTGTTGTGCATATTTGACAAAGCAGTGGGATGCTGTACAGATGTATGTCACTAACTAGTGGGTAGTATGTGGGCTTGTCACCTCTGCCCCACTGGTTATTATGTGTCAGGACAGACAGGAGTGTGTGAATGCATAAACTGTGTGAGCATATGTATTCCAGTATTTACGTGATATACCCATTTACATGGCTGTTAACATTCACATTGTCAGGCTTGGTCAACACGTCTTGCACTAAGGGGTTCTGTGTATAACTCTGGACTTACCAGAGTATGTCAGACTGTCCACATTTATTGGTCATATCTCTGCTGTATTCCACAGGACCATTACTGTGATATCTGTGGTACTGTACTATGATGATCTTAGGATGTCTGTCAGTAACTGATGGCATACATGTCAATATCAGATGTGACCTCCCACACACAACATTTCTGTTAAGACAACCCCTGTTGCAGTAGCAACAGTCTACATTTATACCTGCAATACTTGCATGACATCTCCTTGCACTAAGAGGTTGTGACTGTTGGTGCTGAGGTATGACTCCACTCCATGTTCTGGACATGTGTTAAACATATATGTAGATATATACACACACATATATATATATATATATATATATATATATATATATATATATATAGTGATCTACACATATATATATATATATATATATATATATATATACATATATATATATATATATATATATATATATATATATATATATATATATATTTACACACACATATATATATATATATATATATATATATATATAGATATCTACAAATATATATATATATATATATATATATATATATATATATATATATATATATATATATACATATATGATATACATACATATACATACATATATATATCCATAACCTTGTTATGTGTAAACATGACTGTTGTATATACCTTCCCAGATGTATCACACTGTAATTATCTGATATGTGTATATTTGGATATAACAACATACGTGATTCAACAGTAATATCACTAACAAGTACTACACAA
This sequence comes from Protopterus annectens, assembly GCF_019279795.1. Taxonomy (NCBI): domain Eukaryota; kingdom Metazoa; phylum Chordata; order Ceratodontiformes; family Protopteridae; genus Protopterus; species Protopterus annectens. The sequence continues at coordinate 64,229,982 of NC_056733.1, forward strand.
TAGTAGAAGTCATTGCAGTTGTTCAATACTATTCAGTATGTGATATATTGGAAAAACAAAAATTATCATCACAGCTGTGATGGCTTAGTGGTTACCTGCTGTGACTATAGTCTACAGGGTCCTGGGTTCAAGACTTGCAAGGATTGTTTATTTTGTTGCTGGGCAGAACAAGACATTTTGGATGCAGAGTGGTTAAGGCAGTTTAGAGCAGCTTTAAGCAGGTTTGCATGGGTTTGCCTGACAGTTAGCACTGCTGACGTATGGTTAAATGTACAGGTGCTTACACTTTCCAGTGCACAAATGTGCTTAGCATTATATTGTAGCAATGCTGAAACTTGCTAGGCATGGCTCAGCCCTGGTAACCAGTGCTCACATTCTGGTCTGATAAAATAGCAGGGCAATGACATCTTTAATAAGTGTATTTAATGTCATGTATGTAACGTGCATCTATGTGCTGTCATTACAGTAGGCAGGAGTGTGAGTCTACTGTCTGGGACACCTGAGTATATATGGCTTGTACAACACTCTTTTCCATTTGAATGTGTTACATACATGGGTAGTATCCCAAGTTATATGCAGTCACACTGTCATGTAGTGTATCATTATGTTACCAATGTTGACAGTGCATTCTCAAGTAAGAGTAGATTGCAGATTTTAGTACTGGAACCAAACACCCCACATGCAAAGATGGACACTGAGTCCTCACTGTTGTGTTCCTGGTGTGTGAGCTATGTCTCATTAAATATTTCCTACTGGATAATGATCTGTCATGTGGAAAATAACGGTAGACTACTTTGTTTAGCACATGTCAGTGAGGGCTGTCATCATGTAGTAATAGCATACCTTTTGGTGTCAGACGTCTATGTGTCAACACATTCATCCTAATGCATAATTAGTTGGTTAGCTAATGTCTGTATGTCCTCTGTCAGGTCTGTCAGGTATCCATCTTGGCTACTTACAGGCAATCTATGCTTGACTGACACTGACATGTCTGCCCAGCTGTGTTATGAATGCCACAGCTAGGAATCCACACTCTGTACGCACCACATGCCATGGATACCTCAACTACACTACCACAGTCAACACAACATGCTTGGGTGCAGGTCTCCAAGACAGACACTGACCATGTTACGTAATATCTGTTGCATACATGTCAACTGGAGCACCTCACTGGCCCTCTGCAAGAGGCAACCAGATGATTGGCTAATGCATGTAACTCTCACCCTGAGGATCAATCCTGTGGTATCTGTTGATAGATGGCCTGCTGGCACATGGCAGGTGGCATGACACCACTGTACATACATCCCCTACACTTCCCATCTCTTCATGGACAATAGCCTGGTACACACCTATGAACACCTGCGATGATGGACCCCAGTACTGACAAATGTGTACATGTGCATTACTGAGAATATCAGTGTCTGTGTGCTTGTAGACCTGTAGTTCAGAATACTCTGAGGCCCTTCACACCCACTGCACCCCCCATTGCCATAGTTAGATGTGGCTCCTGCTGTACTGGACATTACATGAACCTTGTCACACTCTTCTCCCTAAGTGCTCCCTGGGCCTTGCAGTGCCAGCATAACACTGTTGTACAAATGGGTTGATAGGCATGGGATATTCACTAAGTTCTGACAAGTGTGTGTATGTGTGCATATGTGTATATTTGTAGGGTACAGCATTCTGAGGCGAAATTCTCTTAATACAATGCACCTTGCCACACAGCATTTGGGATAGTGATGTTGCTGACCATAGGAGAGGCATGACAATGCATCAGCGTACTATGCCTGTGGCATGTGCATTAGATGCATATCCCTGTGGTAGCACTCTTGGGATATTCAAGGGGTTGTATTGCAGTACTGGTCAATGTGTGATGGTGGGTATGTCAGAGTGTTATCATGGGTTTCAGTGCATACAATATCCACTGTGGGGTGTGGGTGCTGGGTATACTGTTTTTTTTTTACCATGGTACCTCCGGTACATGTCCCCTGTTCCACTGTATAACTGATAACACTATCCAGCCCAGTTATGCATGTGCTGCGTGCAACTTATCTGTAACACAATGGACACACTGACAAGGTAGTTAGCACTGATAAGCCCAGGTTTCTCAGATGTGTGTCTGACTGTTGTATGTTTGTCAATGTGTATATGACAGTATGTCACACTATGTATTGTCCATAAACAACCAGTACATCCCCATTACCATACTGTACAGGCCTGGAGATGTTCTTCACGTAACATGTAACCTGGAACACACCTCATCCTAAAAGCTGTGTGGTGTGTGCAATTAAGGCCACACACATCAGTCGCACTACATACCTAGGTAGGGGTCTAGTCCCAGTGTTGCCAAGTAAGACTGTGTGTGTATGTGAAGGAATCTACTTCTGTTTGCAGAATATACATGTCCCAGAAGGTCATCAGTTTGAGAAATGCCTGCCATATGCTAACATTTCACAGGTATCATCCTGTGAAAATACATTCCATTGCAACTAATGGTAGATGTGTAAATGCCCTCCTCCTTACTGTATAGGTGTGCAGTGATACTAGGGTTTGTATATATAGCTGGGTGTGGCTGTTCTGGACACAGCCACCATCATTGCACTTACTGTTGAGTGTATCCCCTCGCTTAGCTGGCTATAATACTGTACAGTTCATGTTAACAGGTTAAGTAGTTGTCTATCACACTATCTGCAGTTCTACAGCACCTCTCACCCTCTAAAGGGTAGGGCTGTGCCACCCACACCAGCACACCTATGTTTACCGAGTTGAGGATTGCACTACATTAGGGAAGGGGACATATACCCTGCCAGTACCATCATCAATGACATTAAACTAGCGGACTGCTTATTTCCCAATGTCTGTTGTGCCTATTCTGGCTTGGTGGAATTATGTAGGTTACAATGTGTTCCTTACACAGGTACACACATCCATGTGTACAGTATTCTCTGTGTATTGCATCAACACCAAATATTCTGTGTGTGTTATATACAAACATATGGTGTGTACCACCCAGTACACTTACTATTGTCCACTGTAGAAGGGCTGCTGACAGCAGCCACCATGCACTCACCTGTATACACCACCTCCAGACCTATCAGCCATGTGGCACATGCAGTAACTGTTATACAAACCTGTGATGTGTGCACCTGTCCCCAGGATATGGCACAGCCAAGGTGTCACCACAGTGCCATACCCCTTGTAGGATACAATAGCAGACCATCCTCTTGCTGACACATGGACACCTACAACACAAATGGATTACATTATGGAGATCACAATCACTCAGTGATAATAACAGCTATAATGCATAATGGCTGGACAGCTACACCTACTGACATGTAAGCATTAAACTTTATTGCTGACAACATGTTACACAGCATTACATTGGTACACCATAGTCCAGTCACTGTGTGCATCAGAATCATATTAGCCTGTCCCTGCATCGATGTTATGGATGACAGGGATGTGGCACAGGTATCATCATATGCACAGGGTGTGTTGTTGGTTTGCCAGAGACCTAGGCTGAGCCATATGTTTGACACCATATGTGTGAGTGAGGCGGGTTTATTATTGATATGGCCATGGTGATGTGGTGTTTGTAGGTATGGGGTTGCCCTAGCTGTGTTTGTATTGTGTGTGAGTATTCAAACACACAGTTCTGCCATGTGGCTTCCCTATATCAGATGTTTGTTGGACAACTACAGACCATACCTGGCAGGGTGTACAGTTCACCATCTCTGGCCATGGACACGAGAACTGTGCGTGCCAGGGGTTCCATGGGCACGACCAGGTACAAGGCACAACATGGTACTCTCCCCTGATGATGACATATGTCTGCTGGATCCAGGTCCCTCTTGGGACTGGCCAGGGCCACATGCATGTGGCTGGCTGTGATGTGGTGTGGACAGCACTCCCCTGCAGGGCTGGGGCTGGTACTGCCACTACAAGAGTGGCTTGGTGTTCTTGCATATCCATGTCAACCTCCAGCTGTTGGTGTTGCTGGCCTACATCCACTCCCACGATATGCTCGAGCACGGACATTCCATGGTCGAGAATTCACACCATTTCATCCAATCGTCTATCCATGACCTCTGAAAAATAATGGAGGGTACCTGCAAGATCACGGATATTGTCAGTAACAGCTGAATGAGTAGCCCTCTACAGCCTCAGAGCCTGTCTAGTGTACCATTACATACGTGCCTGCACCTCCATGACAGCCTGAAACATGCATCTGGTAGTACCAGATGTGGCACTTCTGGCAGGGTACAATGACCAGCAGCCCTCCAATGAGTACCCCGTACATCTGCCTATGTGGTACCCCACTGGACATCTGGCTATGGCTGCTGTGTCCAGACACATGCCATAGATACCACACTGTCCTGTCCCATGCCACCAACCACCAACTGTCCCTCTGCTATGGTCACTGGTGATGGGGTATGTATAAGCATTGTGACTGTGTGCAGGGATGGGGTGGATACGAGCGGGATGTCAAACAATGGCACAGTTTCAGCCCCTGACAACCCCACCTGTGTCTCAACACACCTATCATAATTTTCAGTGTCTGTATGGACAGCAATATCAGATCGCCTGCAGGAGGGACCCTAACCCACCTCACCACCTGTGAGGGGAAAACCAGAAATGCACTTTAAGACCTGCATGTCATTGCTTAGCAGTACACACACACACACACACACACACACACACACACACACACACACACACACACACACACACACACACACACACACACCCTGACATTCCACCATACTACTTACCTGCCCCTGAGTTTACAGACTGTCCCTAGTTTATTCTCTTAAGTTCCCCATTCTGCATCAGTCTTGAATAATTACAGTCAATAATACCAATCATTAATGTATCATTCTTCTAATTGACTAGAAAAGTGATCACAAAACATGACCTGTTACTCCATTTCCTCTTTGACTTGATTGGAGTAGTTTTTTCAAGGACTCCCTGATGTCATCCAGTGTTTTCCTGGGTTTGTCCAGAAATCTTGAGCATGGCCCCCATATGTTATGGGCTACTACAGTCACTCAGTAATGTCACACACTGGAGTGTCATACGTAACTATTGTTCAGTAGATGCAAGATCTGTTGCTCTATTAACTTTATGTGGACTACAGTAATATTTGGAAACTCTCTGGTGTTGTCTAGTAATTCCTCAATGCATCTGTAGTGCTGCATACGTGGGTATCCTTTCACCTTTCTGCTGATTGCAATTAAAATAGTATCCCTGGTGTCTAGTTTCCCCCCCCAAAGCATTTTTCATGCTACAGATGTTATTATACTATCAGCTGTTCTGAGATTACATGTTAGAAAAGTATTCCTTGTGTCTCATGTTTCTGTCCATGTCCATGTACTGCACGATTTCAAAGGGAAGTTGAGAGGTATGAACAACCCCACACTCACACATTGGCATACATGGACACACACACACACACACACACACACACACACACACACACACACACACACACACACACACACACACACACACACACACATCCTACATACATCAACCCCATCCACTCCACCTGATGCACTTACAGACAAATTAACCCCCCCACACACACACACACACTTACAGGTGAGGTTGCACAAAGATATTACACACAGACCTCCCATTACCCATCTGTCAACATGCATGGCATATGGCACTCAACAGCATGCAGTTCAGCTATAGTCAATCCCTGCTAGCAACATTATACATCTCTGTGATGCATGGGTTGTGTTAGTAGGTGATGCCCCTTCCCCTGGAACACACTGCACCCATGTACACAGTATTGCTGTACATCTGATTGGCCCTCTAGCATGTACTGTGCACCATACTTCACAGGTGTACACACCATTGCTGAATTTGTATATGTGTTTCAGTTACGTTTGCTCTGCTGCTCACAGCCCTTATGTATTTGTTCGACACATACCTGGGATGATATGTGGACAGATGTCATTTGTGAATGCCTGATGTCTGATTTACAGATCTCATCATCAGCGGTGCATGTATGGCCAATAAAATACAATTACACTGACAACCTTAAAACCTTACTGTGGCTATAGGGAGTGTACACACCCTTATTAATATGATGTTCTCTTCCTTGATATGCCATGGGACCACATTACTGCATATGTTAACATTGCACAAACCTGATATGTGACATATGACCTGTGCAATCAAATGCAGTGTCAAACAAATGTGTTAGTTGTGCAGATGCTGATTGAGATGCATACAATTTGTGGGTGCATATGTGTGCATGCCCTTATCATTGATGGTTTGTTGCACCTACTGTTATGTGTACTACAGCAGTCACTATTCCTGGCAGAGGTATACTAGCATGAGCCATCTGCATTTGACAGTATTTGGTCAGTCTGCCCTACAAATGAACCCCAACTCTGCATGATTGAAAGGTTAACTCATGTGCACATCCCTTGGAGGTCACACAGTGCCATCACTATTGCTGTGGAGTCAGAGTTATGTCTACCACAGTTTCTGACCTTGACTGTGTGCAGATACAGCCATTCACAGCATCCTTTGGATCTCTGCTTCAGGGCACAGTTGTGTCATGATGATACCTCCTCCCTATGCTCAGCCTTTTTGAAAATGCTTGACAACTGTGGCCTACACATGTATGTCATTTTGCAGTGTCCCGAACACTGAACACCATGTGTACCAGCCTAGTCCCTGCTAATGAATGGCAAACATACAGGTGTATATTGGCACCGGCAAGGTACAGATGGGGATGGTGGGCCTGAGGTGGGGTGCGGTGTTGGTTGTGCAGTACATGTATCTTAATACTGTCTGTAGGTTTCCAACGTGGTCTTGGTACACCAGTACACATTGCAAAGCATGCCTTTTGGGGACCTTTGTTGTTATGCATATGCTACCTGTAGAGAGGCCTGGCTGATGATTCATGTGGTAGAACTGTCCCATCTGATTACCCTAACCCATGGGCCACACTTACGCAGCATCCAGGCAATGGCTGACATGGATACTGCACAGCAAGTACTTGCTAGACATTCCTGCAATTCCCTCAGTGTTGTGGCATGTTACTAGGTAGCCTGCATGACCAGTTTGTAACATGTGTTCGTCATCTGTCTTGGATGGCTATTTGTTTATTTTCTACATTAATCCTGTCCCATACATCCTCGTCACATACATGACAGTCTGCACTGTTTGCCATGGTATATGCAATGGTGAGGTATGGCTACATGTCCAACTCCTGGGTGCTACCTGTTGGGTATGGGATCGGTTCCATGGAATGTTAGATGTGTTCAAGCCACAGCTGCCTCTGTTGGAGGTAAGTGGGCACATTTGATGGCCAAACGTCTTGGACAGCAGAACATTAATTGGTGTGACATTGGGGACTTGTACTTGCTGGAAGGTCCATACTCATGAAGAATGCATGCTGTCAGTACCTCAACAGATGCTTCCACAATATGTTATGTGGAGTGTATGTGCACATATGATTCCAGTGTTGTGAAGGTATGTATTCCCCATATTTGCTGTCCTAACATAGAATTCCATATTACACATTCATTACTCATGTTAGGACCACATTGCAGGTTGTAAGGGTTGTGGAATGCAGTATTATGATATGCCATAGTGCCGATCTGTAACAGTTGCCATTGTAATAGTGGTATATACACTGTTGTAGCACTGTATAAGGATGATGTTTCAGACATGTCCCTACTGTAGGCCATTTGTCTCACCATTATGTTCATCTCTGTGCACACATCTTGCAATGACAGGTTGTTAGTTATATTGCAGGACTCTTACATACCCTTCAGATACGCCACCATGGTGACCACTGTGATGCAGTGCAGTTAACAGCAACAATAAGTGAACATATATAGCATGCATTATGTGTAGGTGTGTTAAATGTGTGAATGGAATATACCATGGCCATAACATGACCGGTGTATTGGCAAACCTGAACAAACACCATACTCACCAGCTACAGGCTGCTGCCCTGGAGGTATACCAGAGGGACCTACATAATTGTGTGAAAGATGTGAAGTCAGTAGCCACACTTGTGGCATTGGTACAGGGTGAGAGCAGCATTACAGGACATCATCAGTACAAACCCACAGTACTACAGATTATGCACATTGGTTTATTACTACAATGCAGCAACAGACTATATATATTTCATCTCACATATGCATGATCTAACTCTACAGATGTGGATGGATATGCAACAGTGGTCTACTGATGTGCTCTGTGGCCTTACCTGCATGCTCCTCTGCCATTGTGTGGGTAGCACCCACCTCCACTATGCTCTCCACCAGGTGTTGTGTTTGCAGGTGAGCAGGTGTCCTGAGGCTAGCGAGGAGCTCCTCAACATATGTTGGGGGGCTGGCTGGCATGACCCCCCCCATTGCAAGCTGGTCCCCCCTAACCAAAGCAGCATGCCAATGGGCATGGCAGAGTAGATCAGTGCATCGATGTCAGACCTGCTCATAACTGCGCTTATGCTTGCTGACATCATTTACCCTGTGGACAAGATCATTCCACCAAGCAGTCCTCTCCTGCAGATCATGGGCTGTATGCCTGAACAGGGTGTTGTAGTGGTGCACCAGGTGGGTGTGTGATGATGACATCATTCTCCTCCACTGGGTACATAGGCAACCATTTTCCGGACATATTGCCTGAAAGACAAGAGGGCAACAGGTCTGAGGACCTCATACTGCAAGGTTATCAGAGTTGTTAATACACATCTCTGTCTCCCCTCACTAAATCTGAAACAACAATCTGATCACACAACTCACTGGGTATGTCTACAGAAGACCTACCGTTGGAACATATTTCGTACTGTACAACAATTTATGCTATGTGGTTGTAGTCATGTTCCATGTTGAAACACTATCATTGGTGGCCTGTTAAGGACAATGTCCCCTGCATGCCATTGTAAGGGCCACTATGGTTCTATATATACATGTGTTCTGTTTGCTATGTGACTGCTGCACATCTGTTGTTTTGTGTTAATGGGGAAATCTATGCATGCTGTTAGACATAATCCGGGAATGTGTGGACTATTACTACCCACATATGTTCTATAACAGTGACACAATAGCATGTTTGGGAAACAGTTGCCAGCAATACCACCTCTCCCACCTCATCTGGCCATATTACCAGGCCACATCACATTTGGGACCCACCCTGGGACTTCCTCATCTACTGGTCCTGCACTATCGTCAGGTGGAACCACCTCAGAGGATGGTGTTCACCCCCGCCCTGGGAGCACACAAAGACAGGATCCTGTCACCCGAAGTCAGATCCAGGGTCTGGTGCATAGGGAGCTCCACAGAGACTTGGGGAATGTTCTACAGCACCTTGAGGCCCTCAGTATACACTCACAGGGTCTGCATGCTCCTCCTGCTCAGCCCCCAGCCCAGAAACCTTCAGGGTCATGAAGATGATATTGTGACTGCCCATGGGTGGGGACCTTGGTCCCACTTTTTTATATGGGGGCTCATGGGCTTCCACATCCCAGACTACACTCTCCATCCAGGGTGTTTACCCACTGCATGTGTCATATACCACCCCTGTATACTGTCTTGTCTGTCTTCCAACCCACCCTACCTCCCCAAATATGCCTACTATCCTTCCCCAAATTACCATTCCCAACTTCACAAACAAGGGCAACGTGTTCCCAACATGGGGTTCACACCTGACATAACCGCTCATTTTGCACCCACTTACTGCTGTATGTATATGTGTGTATTGATATGTATGATGTTCCCTCACACATATTGTGCAGTACTGTCATTCAACAGTAGGGGACATACATTTATATAAATATGTGTGTGTGGGTGTTTGTATATGTGTAGACATACATGTATGTACATATATATATATATATATATATATATATATATATATATATATATATATATATATATATATATATATATATATATATATATATATATATATATATACGTATGTGTGTAGGTATATATTATGAGTTGTATATATATATATATATATATATAGATATATACACACATATACATACATATATATATATATATATATATATATATATATCTATATAGGTTGCATTTAGACATCAGGTCCACACTCTCTAACTCTCCTTCCTGCACAGCTGCATTGCTCTGCCTTGCTACAACAGAGACAGGTGTCACATGTGAACACAGCCTATCATTAGGGGGGTATATATAGAGACAGATTGCAGGTAAGCCTATTGCACACCTATGGCATTTGTGTATGCTACATTACATGTTAACATGACTGTCCTGCAAGTGGTGGGCTCTGAAACTCACGTGTCCATCATAACGGCATTACTTCCACCACAAGCTATTGGTCACTCTAATATACATGTCTTAAAGTACACAACCCACACTATGATGGCTCACATCTTGCCAGTCAGTGCTGATCTGCACAGTTGACAAGTATGGCCCACTGTCCACAGGGACAGACACTATTGTCCATAGCAGTTGTTCAGCTGGACATCATTGCAACAACAACACCTGATGGCACATATAAATCATTCCACATCATCTATCCCATTATTATGGACTAAGTACTACATTCATGTACATGCATATATGCTTCACAAACTTGTTGTGGGAATGTCGTCTCTTCTGGATATAGTTTGCTGTGTGGATGGATGGATCTGTGTTTGTTTGTTTGTCTGTTTTTTTCTTTCTCTCTCACTCTCTATCTCTGTCTCTCTCCACTACATGAATTGAGCTACTTTGATTAAATTGCAGCATGAATTTTGTAGGTGATGCACATGATCAAGTGATGGCCTCTGCACCAATCAGTGTCCACCATTTGCTACCTGCATACAGCCTGCTGTGTAGTATTTCCAATTACCACTGTCATGGCAACCCACTACTGTAAATTCCTAAATCATGTGGGCATGATCCCTTTACCTTTCCTGTATGGAGGACATCCTTCCTGTGTGTGGCCAGCATTGTTACATACAGAAGGTAGCAATACCTCTTTCAAAAGGACTTGCAGACACTGGCCAACTGCATATTTATATAAGGTTCCAGACCTACAGACAGTGTGAGTAGTGTTGTTATATGCATTGTATCCCACTAGTGTTACAGGGTTTGTGTGTATGTACTAGTTTAGCATGGAATGCAGTCTGTCTGCATAGCTCTCAACTGTAGGCCTATCCACATGATAGCCAGAGGATTGCCTGTTATGTTTTGTCTGTACACCACACGGATCTTGACTCTGATGTATCACTGTCATTCTGTCTGTTGAGTGCTATCAGTACATGTCTACATCCATTTGAGTTTCTGACTTCATATTCCTGACTAAGGGTATGTTGCAAACAATCCTGTAACACCAGCAACTTTCTCAGTGTATAACAACAATATTGCAAATATGGCCCTGTGTTCCAGCCTCTGTCCTCCACCTATATACCAGGCTTTGTTCATATGTCATGCAGTAAGAGGTTCTCAAAACGGGAAAAAAGGAACTGGAGCAAGCAACGCAGCACCCAAACAGGAGTAATAAAAATTCCTTTAATGTTGTGGTACAGTGCACAAACTTCTTCAGACAATCAAAACTTCTTACACTGATACTATAAATACTGATTCAATTAGCAGCTCAATTAAGCAAAGGAAATCAATCAAATAAACATTTAGAAGAACACTCGCACCATCAGAAGCGGGTGGTCGTGAAGGGCCAGTTAGTTAGGGCAGCCCGTATCATAACTCTTGACACTGATTTTCATGATGAATGTATTTTGTTAAGGAGTATGGTTTTACATCGAGGCTACCCTGATTCAATGGTTAATGACATTATAGAGGAGGTTTCGAATAAACATCTAAGACATTTTTATAAACCTATTTTAGATAGTGTACACACAGATTTCCAACAAGAAAGGAACATTGTCCCTTTGCTAGTGAATGAACCCAACAAGACCCGCGATTCTATGGTTCAAGGACCCACTTTCATCACAACTTATAACATCAATAGTAATGCTTGTTTTCGCATTATTTGTAAAAATTGGGCACTGTTTAGAAGTGATCCTAGCATCTACCACAGGGTTGGGGATCAACCAGTTGTGATTTACAAGAAAGCTAAAAATCTTAAAGCTTTTTTTGACCAACGTCAATCTGGGCGTGTTAGAACTGCTGGCATGTATAAATGTCAGTCTTTCAATTACTGTCAATATATTATAGAATCTAACAGGTTTAAGGTGCTCGACCAGCAGTACACTCTGAAATGTAGAGTGAATTGTAATTCTAAGATGATAATCTACTTAGCCCAGTGCCAGAATTGTTTGGCTTTCTATATTGGAAAAAAGGAGAGACAACTCTGTGACCGGCTATATGAGCATATTTATGCTATTAGAAAAAATATACTTGAAAATGCTTTAGCCAAGCATATCTCATCTCACCCTGATCATAGTTTTAAATTTTTGGTGATTGATCAGATTTGTTAGGATGTTAGGGGTGGCCCAGCACCCTTGAAGTTGGAAGAATTGGAGCTAGTTTGGCAGGTCAGATTGAATGCCTACAATCTGCCTGGATTGAATGAATGCTGCTCTATTAGCAGCATTTTAAAACTTAAAAGTTTACTAAGATGAAGGTTTTTATTTGTTCATTTATGGTCCAACACTGGGTTGGTTTATAAGCTTATATTTACTTGTTTATTTTTAGGTTCTGATATGTGTGCTGATTTAATATTTACTAACACAACCTGTTTTAGAGGTTAGATGTAACCTGTTTTGAAGGTGGTTTTAAGCAGTCAGTGTTCTTCTAAATGTGTATGATTGATTTCCTTTGCTTAATTGAGCTGCTAATTGAATCAGTATTTATAGTATCAGTGTAAGAAGTTTTGATTGTCTGAAGAAGTTTGTGCACAGTACCACAACATTAAAGGAATTTTTATTACTCCTGTTTGGGTGCTGCGTTGCTTGCTCCAGTTCCTTTTTTCCTGTTTTGAGAAGTTTGTATTTGCCTTGAGTT
>NC_056733.1:64245452-64277952 GCF_019279795.1 Protopterus annectens
GCATGATGGTAAGCAATGCTAACTTCTGGTTACAGTTTCTTATACTCAGCTTCTAAATTGCTAAACCTATGTAGGCATTGCTTACCCCCATGCAAACAGTCTTAAACCCGCTTACTGCTGCTTAAAAGTGCTCACTCCCTCTTACCCCCCAAGCTAATTTCTTTAAAGGAAAAGAAAAAGGGTTGATAGGAAAATGGTGAAAAAGGGGCACAAAGAGGGAAAGACAGTAGGGGAAAATAGCTAGGGATGTGCAGGACGGGTGTAGGGAAGGTCCATAGCTGCTCATTTCTTCTACAGCAACAGCTGTGCATATACACTGATTTGGAAGTAGATTTGGACACTCATACCACTGAGAGAGGTGTGAAGACAACAATAATATGTTGTGAAGCCAGTTAGACCAGATTACATGTGTCCAGTGGGCATGTGTGCAAAATGGACAGCTATCTATGGGGTGAGATTTTTTTGCGGAACAGATTGTCCTTTTTTTTTAAGGTGAGAGTGGGATGTTGGGGATGGATAGGTATATTTGGGAAGGGAGGTTGGGTAGGATGGCAGACAAGACAAACAAGACAGCATACAGGGGTTGTATATGACACGTGGTTGGTAAACACCTTGGATGGGTAGGGGTGTTTGGAATCATAACCCTATGAGCCCCCAAATGGAAACAGTGGGACTGAGGTCACCACCCATGGGCAGTCACCATTGCACCTTCACGGCCCCAATGGTGGCTGTGCTGGGGGCTGGGTAGTAGGGGCAGGCTGACCCTCTAGATGTATCATGTGGCCCTCAAGCTGGCGTAACTCATCTCCGAAATCCCTATGGAGCTCGCTATGCACCAGACCCCGGATGTGACGACGGGTGACAGTTTCCTGTCTGCACCCTATCTCCTGAGCCGGTTCCACCCAAAGGTGGTGCAGGACCAGTGGACGAGGGGGTCCTGGGGTGGGTTTCAGCATGCTGGTGCCCCATGCCATGGCCAGATGAGGTGGGAGAGGTGGGTCCTTTGGGACCGGCCTTCCCAAACGTGCTATGGTGTTTCAATTTTAAAACATATGAGGGTTAGTAATAGTCAACACATTCCAGGATTAGGTATAACAGCATGCATAGATATTCCCATTAACCCAAAGCACCAGATAAAGAACAGTTGCATAGCAAACAGAACACATGCATATATCGAGCCACAGTGGCCATTACAACAACATGCAGGTACATTGATGGCAGCATGCCACCAATGTGGAAGTATTTCAACATGGCACATGCATAGAAACAAATTTCAATATTTATCAAACAATAGGACATATGTTCCAACAGTAGATTTAATTGTACACATACCCAGTGAGTTGTGTATTTAGATTATTGTTGCAGATATGGTGGGGGGAGAGAAAGATGTCAATTAACTTGTATATCCCTGTAGTTCTCAATACTTTCTTAGTCAGTGCTATAATCTGTACCTTACATGTATTATTACACTACCCTATGGCCTTAGTTTGGACAGTGGTATGTTTGTAGACAGCTATATACGTGAACTGTGTTTTACCTGCAGTATACACCTCTTACCTGGTATACCTGTGGAGGTATTATTTGTTAACACTACCTGACTGTTTCTAAGCATATTTCCAGATTCCTGGTTGATGTTATGCACATACCTCTCAATCTCTTACTGCACACACTCTGGGCAAGTCTTGACAACATGCAGGTGAAACTGGGACATATTTTGACTATTGCCCTCATAAACCTTGGTGAGTTGCTACAATGATAGGTTTGTTTTCATATACATTTTCTAAATATTTACAGGTCTGACAGTCAGTTATATGTCATTAAATGCTGCCTAAATGTCAGAGATTATCACACTGATTTGCCAAAGGGACAGGGTAACAGGCAATGGATATGGGCCAATTATCTGGACATTCTGAACAAATCTGCACAGTTGAAGGGTATGATTCTGCATACAGCTTACTACCACTCCCAGGATTCGAACCATGGCTGTGTCTGCTAAAAATAAAACAGTGTACATCACAGTTGAGTGTGCTATATAGATATTGCTGTGTATCCCTTCTCTGATTTCTGTCTATAAGTCTCCCATGGTTTTACAATCTGATCTTGTAATTACAATACTCTTAAAGAGGGTTTCATAGAAAGTTTTATTATGTAGCACCGTGTGGATGACAGTGATGAGTAATACCTTATTATTCAGAGAAACTGCAACACTAATAATGCCATACAATACCAGACTAAACAGTACCAGTCCAGGATTTCAATCTTTTATTTCTAGGCACATGTTTTGTATCTGACAGACCTGTGGCAGGAATTTTTGTTAACACTACCTGAATGTTGCCACACATATTACCAGATTCCACATTATTATTATGCACATACGTCTCACTCTGCTACTGCATACACTCTAGTCATAACTTCACAACATGCGGGTGGAGATGGGACATGCTTTGCATATTACTCTCATAACACTTTGATGAGTTGCTAGAGTGACAGGTTTGTTCTTATAGATATATTTCTGACAGTTATGATGTCTGACAATCAGTTGTATGTCATTATTTGCTGCCTAAACTTCTGGGATCATCCCACTGATTTGCTAGGGGACAGCGTGACAGGCAGGAAACTTAAGCCAATTATCTGAACTTTCTGACAAAATATATGTACAGTTGAGGGGTATGATTCTGCATACAGCTTACTACCACTCCCAGGATTCAAACTATGGTTGTGTGTGCTAAAAATACAACAGTTTATGTCTTAGTTGAGTGTGCTATTGATTAGGTTGTGTATCTGTTTACTGTTTTCTGTCTAAGTCTCCCTCAGTTGTACAATATGACCTTGTGATTACAACAGTCATATGCAGACATACTTGCACATTTTATTTATGTAGCACATTGTGGGTAACAGTGCTTAATACAACAGTACTATTAAGAGAATGCAACACTACATTACCATATGATACCAGAGTAAACACAAGCAGTCCAGGAGTTAGACCTTTATTTCCATGCCGTTACCCATTTATTTACATACAACCTATATGAGACTCTTCCTTCCATATTGTCTGGTTTATTCAGCACATTCCATACACAATACAGGTTTTATACTGGCAATTACCTTTCTACTACTTTTAGATGTATTTCTTATGACAGTACATGCGAGATTATTACTAACCTGCCTCGCAACTCAGCGTCTGCAGCCTACAGGCATGGGCTTCCTGATTCACAGCCCGGTCTGCTGCCTCTATCAAAGACATAAGAGAGAATACTTAGCCATACCTAGCCATAATATACATGAGCGGGCAGTTATTAAACAGGTAGTAGAATGATACTTACACACTGCTGGGACATCACCTGTTTGCCTAGATTCTTGGATCCACTGATCCAAGACCTCCCTCTTCCTCCATTTCAGGACAGCATAGTGATACCTGATCTGCTCACCAGTTCGAGGGATGCCAGTGGCACTGATGAGGTCACGGGCAAGATGGTCCCAGGCTTCCACTTTATATTGGGAATGCTGGTACTGGCCCTGCAGCAGTCAGTCTTTATGGTCTTTAACAAGGTGTCCTGCCATGACTTTGGACTCCTGGATGCCCAAGTGCTGTCTTCAGAAGTGTGATCCTTCTCCAACACAGGCCATAGTCCCTACAGGAGGAAGCTGCAACCAGTTATGAGATGTATTCCCACCTTTGGGGTTTAAATAGGGAAAATTTCCCACACTTTGTCGTGATTGGACGGTTTTGAAAATGCTAAGCTATGGGCAAACCTGCTTACCTAAGGTTAACCTTGCTTAAAGGGGCATACCAATGGGCAAATCTATTTAGCTGGGCTACACATTGCTTACACCTAGTAAGCAGAGATGTACAATGCTTAGTGTTGCTTATTTTTAAATTTGCGCACTATTTGCTGTTTGGCATTGATTTATCATTCATTACATGTTATATATTTGTCTGGTATCTGTGGTTCATCTGTATGTACACTGTATGGGGTACTTGTGTTTATTGGAGGATTTCACCATTTTATTACAATGACACCTCACATCTGGACTTAATGCAGTATTCCAGTTCACATATATATGTTATGTGGTAGGTTATACAACATAAAACTGTTTATAGATTCCTTTCACATGTAAATTGTGATTTTACTATAGTGAGGATCTGTTTGGGTATACCTCAGTTTTATGTACAGCTGTGATGGCTTACTGGTTAACTACTGTGACTATAGTGTACAGGGTCCTGGGTTCAAGATCTGCAAGGTCTGTTTATTTTGTTGCCGGGCAGAACAGGGGCTATTAGATACAGAGTGATTAAGGAACTTTTAAGCAGGTGTAAGCAGGTTTGCGCAGGTTTGCACAATGGTAAGCAATAATAGCTTCTGGTTAAATATGCTTACACAGGGTTAACTTCAAAATTGCTTAACCTGTGTGCGCATTGCTTACCCCCATGCAAACAGGCTTAAACCCGCTTACTACTGCTTAAAAGTGCTTACTCCCGCTTAACCACGCACTAATTTAGAAAGAAATGAAACATGGTTCTTGGGAAAGTGGTAGATTTGGACACTGTATGGATTTATCATTCATTACACATTATAACTTAATTTAATATCCCTGATTCATGTGTACATATACTGTATGGGGCATTTGGGTTTATCTGTGGATTTTATCACATTATTACAATGACATCTCACATCTGCACTTAATGCAGTACTTCAGTTCACAAATATATATTTTCTAGGTTATAGAGCAAAAAAAAAAAAAACTGTTCGTAAATTGCTTTCACATGGAAAATGGAATTTAATACAGTGAGGATCAAATTGGGAACGATTGCTCACAAAATGAATGCTCTGACCACTACACTATTGCAGTACTGCTTCAATTGAATGTATCTTGCTATTTATCTTCTTGTGCTATTTAAGCTACAGTATGTGTAGCTAAGCAATGGGTAAACCCACACACCTACGGTTTCTCTAGGAAGGGACAGATTACACTTATTGCTGTGCATTCCTCCATGCATCTGCACATTTGGCAGACATCCTAGCAACCCCCCATACCTCTCAACCTCTTCATGCAAATTATCTGGACAAAGCTTGACAACATGAGGTCCAATTACAGACATATTTTAAATATTGCTCTTATAAACTTGGGAAAGTTGCTAGTGTAACAGGATTTGTTTTAATATACATTTTCTGATGGATTTGAAGTCTGAAACTGAAATGTATGCCATTATTTACTGACTTCAGTCCTGAGAACATCCCAGTGATTTGCCAGGACAACTGTATGGGCGACAAATCTGGACATTATGTAAAGATTTGTACAGTTGGGAGGTATGCAACCTCCTATGAGCATTCATGCTCATTGTAATTGCCAAACGGCACTTCCTGAGTGCAGGGGCATGTGTATTGTGAGAGGTCTGCTCTCAGACACACCCCCTCCATTTAGGAGCAGAGGCAGCGTGCCTTCATTACTATGCATGGTGCATTGCCGTGCTGCCCTTAAATAGTCATTTCTGTGCAGGAATAAGTTATTCCTGCACTGAAGATTAGTGAATCCCAAGGAAAGAAGAGCAGGGTGGTACTACAGGCAAACAACAGAGGTCAACAAGAGCATAGATAAACACTGAGACACAGTATTAATATAGTACTGAAATGTGACACAACGAGCCATTAGGAAGCTGGCATTTCCATATAGTTCATCCTTATCTGGAATGTTCAGTACACCACAGATGTATTTTCTGAGTTAATAGATGCTGAACATGCATAGTTATTTTAGATCATGGGTACCTTTTTTCAATGCAAAAGGGAAGAACAGATAATCTTGAATGTACTGAGATTTCCCTGTACTTCTCTTTATGTCATGCTTTTTCTTATGTGTTTATACATTCATTTGTTAAGTAGGTAGGATGGCTTCCAAAGACCATTTTCAGCTGTGACCCAGAATATAATGAAAAATGTTAGTAAGAATGCAAAGACATATCAAAACTGAAACAATTCATACTAAGACTTCTTCATGATGAAGTGTTAGGGACAATGTGCATTATATTAAATCATCAGTTTAAGAAGGTTTTATATTTATGTCAGTTACCAATATTAATAGTACTGAACAGCTTTATGAAATAAGACATTAAGTGGTGATGAAAATATACTAGTAATATGTAATACATGTGCATTTGGTGCAAACTTTTAATTGCACTTTAAGAGCTATCATGAAAAAGTGAAGAGAACAATACAAAGGATCTGATGGACTGTAGGATTCTGTTCCCAAACTTGGGAATGGTACTGGAAAAAACAGCCTTGGTGCTTTATTAGATGCAAGTAAAATGACAGGAAGAAAATTTTAAGTTATTCTACTTTTTATTTCCTAAGGACTTTAAAAGGCACGAGGAAGTATAAACTCAAAATAACTCAGCAAATGTTAACAGTAGTAACAAGCAAGAAGAATAAGTCACTTAAACCCATGTACAAACTAAATAAAATGTTGAATAAAACATATAAAGACAGATGCAGTTACACAAAACAAAATGAAGTAAATATGAATAACATGTTGTAAATAAACACTTAAAATAATTTCACTCTGGTTAGTAATGTTAATGGCTCTGCACTCTGATGTATTCCAAAATCTGCTAAAGTACTCATAAAGGACAATTAAAAGAACAATTACTGCAGGAGCAAAAATTAAATTGAAAAACTGAAGAAATTGCACCAGTAATGTCAAACTCAGTAGAAAATGAGATGACAATGAGGTTTAGATTACTAAAAGTCAGTTAGTCAACATTATAAAGTTCGCTGAATCAGTTAATAGTGCATGAAAATTCCTCTTCTAATAAGAAAAAAATATCAGTCCTTTAGTTAACATCCCTAATAATCTGTGACAACAGAACTTGAAAGCTGTCAGAAGATTCATCATGTCTGTTTAGTTGCCACAGGAACCAAAAATAAGGCACAATTTACAAATCCATTGAAGGAACACAAAGCACATTTCTATCCTAACAGACTCAAAAGCTAGTGAGTTGACTTGATATTAAGTTGATATTAATATAAAAAGAACATATAATTATTACTCAGTCAGAGTAGAAGAAGATCATTGAAGTTTTATGTCAGACTGAATCTGTTTATCTTGCTGTCAGTAATCTTCAGTAAGACTCTATCAGTATATGCCTAACATTTATCCTGATGAAGCACATCATTCATTTGATTCCAAAGCTGCTAACAATTATATGAATTGTCAGAAAAGTGTCATTTCCAACTAAACTGACATTTGGAAATATTCAAGGTGTGGAAGACTGATAAATAAACCAATTAAATACAGTGACTTTATATAACAGAATGTATTAGTCCATACCCCTCAACCTCTTAGCACAAGAAAGCTGGACAAAGACAAAAATAATGGGGGGATGAAGGTTGAAAAATAGGGACAAATTTTAAATATCGGTCTTATAAACTTAGAAAGTTGCTAGTATAAAAGGTTATGTGCTAGCATCCATTTTCTGACAGAATGGCAGTATGAAACTCAAATGTCTGCCATTATTTAGTGACTTCAGTACTCAATGATTTGCCAGGAAAACCACAACTTTTATAAGGAAGAGACCAAAAATATGAGGCAAAAATCTGGACATTCTGCAAAAATCTGGACAGTTGAGAGGTATGCGTTAGTGTTGAAATGATATCAGGCTGTATTTTTCTTTGTGAAATATACTTTTTGTACATGTCACATGATTCAGTATAGTGATAGTAATTAGTCTTGTGAGTTACTATACTGAAGTCATACATTTAAAAGTATGGAGCATATCATTTCTATAGACACATATAAAATAGTTTAAATGCATTTAATGGAAGGTAAAGCTGCTGTGTATTCTGAGTCACATGACACTTTCATCAGTCTGTCCTGTAGTAAATCTTGACAGAAGTATGTTATAACTATTTTTTTTTTATTTTGTGTTCTTGACAATGTGTATTATTTACTGATATGCATATATGACAGAACAGGAGGTGTAGGCCTTGCATGTGGGAATGGAACTTACTCCCACAGTAAAAGACTCAGCTTCAAGTACAATGGCAAAGCAGGGGTATAGACCTCTGTGTGTGTGAAACAAATTTACCCCATAGCAAAATATACAGTTTGAAGTACTGAGTCAGTTATTTATTTCAGTGAGTTGCTTTTTTAAAGAAGTGGTTTCCAAAAGATTCTCATGGAACCACACTGATTAATAAATTAGACCAAATTGATCATTGCATCAGTGAATATTTTCACCATAAGCATCACACCAATAAAATCTTACAAGCTAAATACATAATTACAAAAAAAGCTAACTGGTAGGGGTCAGCATAAATACAGTAGATCATGCAGTATTTGGTTGTTCTATTCCAGCAACATGACTCATACAAGAAAATAAATATGTCCTTTGTTGACTGATTAGTTCCACTAGACGTGTGGTCTCTTTTTAGGGGAGACTTGCAGTGGTATTTATAATGTTAGAGGAAATTTGACAAGGGCATCAGAGAAAATAGTTAAACAATTCTATTGGAAAAAGAGTGAAGGATAGAAAAAGAAAATTCCAAGGATTAAGCTTAAAAGTGAAAAAGAATGAAATGGATAAAAAAATATAATTTCATATAAACTAAGAAGAAGAGGAAGAAGAAAAGCAAATAATCTTATAATTTTAGCAGTTAATGTGAATAGTATAAAAAGTTTAGCAAGGAGAATTCAAATATTAGATTGGTGTAATAAATATAAAGTAGATATTGTAATATTAGAAGATGTTAGAGGTTTAACAAAGAAAGAAATATCACAGAGAGAAAACTTAAGGAATCGAAGTATAATTTGGAATGTGGGAGAAGAAACTTGTTCATGAATAGCTGTATTATATAATGCTGTAATTTTGATATTAGATTTTACTTTAGTAAGATTAGGATGATTATGAGTAGTAGACTTAAGATGGGAAAATAAAGTTTATAGAATTATAACAATATATGCAAATGTCTTACATAAAGAGAGAGAAAGGCTGTTTAAAGAGATATTATACTATATAATAGTTAATATGGCTATCATAATTATAGGAGATTTTAATTGTGATTTAAGGGATAAAAAGAAAAAAGACAGATCAGACAAGAAAATAATGAAAGAGATCATGAAATGTGGAAATTTGGTATTATGGAATATAAACACAGGTACATATAGGAGAGGAAATATTAAAACAGTGATTGACAATTTTTTTAGTTTCTAGAAGTATAAAAATAATTATAGAAAAAGCAGTAGAAATATTTTTTCAGCTCACATGGCAATATGGATTGAAACTGAACAAATAAAGAATATATAAAAAAAATTGGAAAATGAATTAAAAGGTGGAATGAAAAAGGAAAGCTACCATCTGTCAATTATGGAAAGATCATATAATGATGAGAACTTTTTTAATTATTGGACAGAGGGGTGGTTAGTATTTAAAGAGAAATATAAACTAAACTATTTACACTAGGAGCATGGATTAAGACAAAAAGAATAACAAGAATATGTAGAAATGCAGTTTAAAACATCAGAACGTTTGGAAGGAAAAGAAATGAAGTATTATAGAAAGGAGGATAGTGTATCTGATGAAGTTCCTGTTATTATTTGGGATGAAAGCGCTTATGTCTACACTTGTTTTTGTTGCAATAAACTAAAAGTGATTGTTGGAGCTACTGGCATACTTGCTACTTCATTTTTTGGCTGGAAATCCTCTTTTGGTATGGATTCCTTGGCTCCTATTGCCTGCATCCTGTGGTTTGTGACTTTTTCTTCCTGCTTGTGGTTTTATTCATTTTTTTGGATTATTGTATTAAATAATACATTTTATAAAATATTTATGAAACTAATACAAGTAAGAAAAGAGAATAATATACATAAGGTGTTATAGGATAGTATTTATGGAGTTAAAGGAAAAGGATGTCAGGCAGTACTAATGACTGTTAGAGAATTGTTAAAAAAGTAATGATAGATGATATAAATAAAGCATTTGCTATGATAGATCATGATATATTATGGAAAATAATGGAAGGATATAATTTTAGCAAACTGATACAGGCAGTGATTAAATCAGTATACAGAATAGTAAAATAAGAGTTTTGAGAAATGGTTGGTTAAATGAAGAAACAGAGATGAATAGAGGGTATAGAACAAGGATGCCCAATGAGTAGTATTTTATTTGTAATTGTTATGAATTGTTTAATACAAAAATGAAAAAAAACACAGTATATACAGAGTAATGATATTTAGTATCCAGTTATTATATCTTACACAGATGATATTATTCTTTTGACTAAGGAAAGTGAAATGATGGAAGGAGTGATTTTAAGTGTAAATAATATATATATATATATATATATATATATATATATATATATATATATATATGGAAATAATAGTTTACAAGTCATTAAATAGAGGAAAAAGTAAGGAATTTGGATCAGAACAGAAGTTGAAAGGAATTCAATTTGGAATAAAGGAAATATTGATATTAGGAATAAAATTTGGTATATTGAGTGTTGTTATAGAGCAATGGTTGAAAATGTTACAAGAATTAAGAGAAATTAGTATTATATGGAATAGATATAGATTACATTATAGGAGGAAAGTGCATTTGATCAACTCTGTATGGATGAGAAAAATAGCATATGTGGCTAGTGTATATATGATGCCAAAAGATCTGGAACAATGTTTATTGAGCTAGTAGTTAGATTTATTTGGAGATCTAGATTAAATTCAATAAAAAGGGGAGTACTGCATATGGATAAAGATCATGGGGTGTGTGGGCTTATTGAACCCTATAGTATATGGAGTATCAATCAATTTATATAGGGTGCTAAGATGTATAAATGGAAAATAAAATAATTTTCTAAGATTTTTTAAGATAAAATATGACAGATAATGGAATTTAATGAAATTCAATATGAGAGGGAGAGAAAGGAGAGGTGAAGAAATACAAATCCATCAAGAACAAAAAAATGAAGTTAAATATAGAAAAAAGTAGACAAAAAATATGAAATGGTGGTGCAAAACTATAATGATGGAAAATTATTGTATAAACCCATAGGGATGCCTGACAGAAGAAAAATAAAAGCTATAAAACAAAGGAATAAATGGTGCATGAAAAATAGAATGCCAAGACGTTTTATAGAGACTACAAATTAATAAGTCGTCAATGAAGGGAAATATGCCTTATAAAAAAGTAAATGAGAAGGTATGCCTTTTTCTGCTGAAATGGAAACTGCAGAATATGTTTTTGACATGTAACAGAGTTAAAAACCTATGGGAAAAATAATACAAAAAAGTGTTTTGAATGAAATACAGGATTCTTCTTCTTTTTTCGGCTTTTCCCGGTTAGGGGTTGCGACAGCGGATCACCTGTCTGCTCATGATTGGCAGTGGAGTTTTATGGTGTCGAGTTTCCAGCCCAGCATCTAACCTTCCATGGAAGGCACACACATGCACGCACTCATGCCTAGGGGCCAATTTAGAGTGTCCAATCCATAAACAGTTAAATATGGATATGATTGAATATGGATTTTATGAGGATGTAAGTAAGGGTTATGTTAACATTTTAGAAAAGAAAGTGTTCTGTATTATATGGGCAATTTAGAATGAAAGATAGAATGAGATTATGTTTGCTGGAAATTAGGTGTTACCAAATATTGTCTGAAAAATTAAGTGGTGGTTGTGGAAAAAGGACCGGGGAGCCCATATATATGTGAAACAGAGAAGCTGAAAATGATGAAGGAATGTAAACTTGATGCAAGCTTATGTAAATATGTGAATATTTAAACTTGTATATACTGTAAATAATTGCATACAATAAAGGTCCCCTACTCTGTTTAATAGGTGCCAATGGACCTTTTACACTCACCTAACCTATCACCAACTCAGGTAGATGGGAAGGACAGCACACTTAGGAGTGCAGCACCTCTTAATTCTGCTCTGCAGTGACAGTGGTTTAAAATTAATCAACTGAAGTGGTAATAGAACAAATAGCCTTTACCATTACCAAAGAGTTGTGTGATACCTACTGAGCTACTGAAAATGGCTGCATATGTATCTATCTCTATATCTATCTGTCTATATGTCTGTCTCTCTTTCTATATCTCTATCTATCTGTATCTCTGAATGGGTCCACTGAAGTTGATGTATCACAATGTTAAAATTTAAAACACTGACAAAACAATCTAAAACACCAAATATTGACAAGATGTTTGTTGTAGCATGGAAGGGAATATGTAATTTCCCCATTATTTTGTGATCTCCGAGTGTATAAGGGGATGTATCGGGTAATTGCTCCACCTGCAAAAACATTGGTTTTGTATTTCATGTTGTCTTGCAGCATGCTTATTTCCTGTTGGTATTTTGTGTTTTAGATGTTTCTGGTCAATGTTTTGAATGTCAACATTGTGAATGCTCAATTTTAGTGGCTCAAAGAGAGGGAGAGAGGCAGAGAGGGAGAGAAGACAGAGAGGAACACCTTATATATATCATGGTTGTGTTGCAGGATGGGAGCATAAAAACAAATTTCAAGAGGTGAATCTAACAGAAATCAGAGATGGATAAGGTTATATTTCATGGCTGAGGACATGCTATATACATTTATTTAATATCACTTAAATGGAAAATATTTATAGGATAAAGAAAAACTGAGTTAGAACCAATGGGTATTGTATAAATGAATTTTTATTTACTTAGTTAGTTAGTTAGTTAGTTAGTTAGTTAGTTAGTTAGTTAGTTAGTTAGTTTACATTTGGTCACTGGGAAAGTCTGACTGGACATAGGTCCTTTTTCAGCAGAGGCCTGGGGAGAAAAGATCCACAAATAACATTTATACACACAATAATAGTTTTCAATTTGAATTCATACACGATAATAGTTTTCAATTTGAATTCACACACTAATAGTTTCAATTTGAATTCACACAGTACAGTACATTAATGACAAGTAGCATTAGTTAACATATGGCATAAAATGATATAATAGCACCAACAATTTAAAATATTAGTTTCAACAGAAAGTAGTTGTTACATTTTAGCAGTTGTCATTAAGTAAAGAAAGGTAAGGAACAGGTAGTTATAATTATAAAAGATGTGAGGAGAGAAGAAGAATGGGATGAAAGTGTGATAGATAAGTACAGAAATAAGGAGATAGAGTGAGAGAAGTGAGGGTCCTAGTATTAACCTGGACTGTTACAGTTGCAGAGCCTTGAGTTCAATAAATGTGATTTAAGGACTTTTTAAATTCATGTATGGAAGCTATAGCTGTGATGAGGGGGGGTGTTATTCCATTGTTTGGCTATTGTGTTAAGAGTACAAGGATGAACCAGTGGCATTGTTATCTTCAGTTACTTTGAGTAGAAGTTTGTTAGTGGAGTGGAGATTTCTGGAGCAGGAGTACGGAATTATCAGGTCTTGTAGTGAAGGGTTTTTCTCGGGGTGATATAGAATTTTATGTAAGAGGATAAGTTGAGCATATAGAAGTAGGTGAGGAAGTTTAAGCCAATTGAGCTGTAAGAACTGTTTGTAGTGAATTGATTTTGTTGTAGCAAGTTTCTAGTTAGGTTAAGTCAGATTTTCTAAGGTTGGTGAGGATTGGAGAGGCACATAGTAAAGTGGAGATGAGATGTCTGTGCACAATAGTCGCTCTAGCAGTGTTTGTTAAGAACTGTTTATTTATATATAGATTACCTAGTTTTTTGTGTACTTTCTTTATGGTGAGAGAGATAAGGATATCGAATTTCATGTTACAGTCAATCAGAACCCCAAAAGGCTTTGTGTGCGTAACAGGAGATATCATAATTTTGTTATTGGATATGTTGAATGAGAGGTCAGGACTGGTATGTTGTGTGGGTTGGAAGATGATAAGTTTTGTTTTGTCTGGATTGACTATTAGCTGGTGGTCAGTGAGTCAAAATTCGACAGAGAGAAAGGAAGCTTCAGTTGGCTGGTGTAGTTCCTGGAGGGAAGAGGAGGTACAGACTAATGTAGCATCATCTGTGTACTGGATGACTGAGGATTGGAGAGTAGAGGTGTTAAGGTTATTGGTGAATATAGTAAACAACAGAGGTCTGAGAATGGAGCCTTGTGGAACCCCTACTGTTACAGGGAGCAGAGGTGATAGCTTCTGGTGCCATTTGACAGCCTGCTGTCTCCCTGTTAAGTAACTATGAAACCATGTGATAGTGGACTGGCTAAGCTTAAGTTCTGACAGAGCTTTTATTAGCTTGTTACGACTAACCATATCAAAAGCCTTGGAAGGGTGTATGAAGATGGCTGAAATGTATTTACCATCATTTCTATGCTCATTACCTATGTGTGTGAATGACAAGAGAGCAGTGGTTGTGCTATGGTAAGGCCTGAATCCATGTTGAGTGTTAGTGAGCAGTTGTCTGTTGAGGTATTCCATTATTTGTGAATACACCTTTCTAGTATTTTGAGAGGGGAGACAGTATAGCTATGGGGCAGTAATTTGTTAGTTCTTTTGAGTTATCCCCTTTATGGAGGGGAATAAAATGGGAGACTATATCATTGCTGGAGCCTTCCTTTGTCCTAACAGAGTGCTCTTCAAACTATCTGGAGATATACAGAGCTGAGTATATTTTTCTGGCACTTCAGAGTTGAATACTGGTAATTGCTGTTTGACTAATTTTATATCATTGCTGGCTGACTTCAGAGTTGTGCACTATTTTTGCTTCACTGTATAGTTTTTCAGATCTCTGCTGGTGTTGGTTTTCCCATAACCTGTCTTGTTGTTTAAATTTGGAGGCTTTTGCAGTTGCCCGCTCCCACTGTAGATTTGATCTGGGACACTCCCCCCAGTCCCATCTCTTTACATCATTCTACCTAATAAACTCCTTCTGCACTTGTTTTTAGTCATCTTTAATTTAATTGCATTTGTTAAACTGTTTGGTCTAACATTGCTATATACTCAAGTGTGCTAGCTTGCACTGCATTTGAATTGTTTTTACTGCTGTTTTAGCTACTTTTCTGTATAAAAAAATCCTTTCCTGTAACTAGTGTAGTCCAGATTCAGATTTGCTGTATCCAGGACTGTATGTAAGCTTCTGAGCCCCCCCCCCCTCCAAGCTTTCTGTGTTGGAGGGAAGCCTTCTAGCTTATCAGTGGGAATGGTAAGCACTAGGTAACCTATATACCACATAAGGAGTGGCTCTGGACCAGAAATTGTAGTTATTGGCCGTTTGGGCAGTTTTTCCATCTCTCTCAACCTTCTGATTTAAAAGCCCACATTTGCACTTGTTTCCCCCTTTCCTGTAACTAGATTAGTCCAGATACAGATTCTTAGTTTTAGCACTTGAATTTGCTTATTCATGATCGGCACTTGTTCAGAACTTGTAAGCACTAAATAACCTACTAATTACTACAGCACTCAACCTTCCTTATTACCTAGAGGAAAACAGTTTTGGTATTTACTTTCCTCACTTGCTTAGAGAAAAACAGCTCTTGTACTCACTTTCCTCACTTATCTAGAGGAAAATAGTTTTTTATTCAGGCATGTCCAAGGGTCAGCTCCCAGTGTCCTCTCCTGTCTATCTGATGAATCTGGGCATATTGGGGCAATGTAGAAATTGCCTCATGGACACGGACAACCCTCTCCTCCTACCACCCAACACTACAACCTGTGAGAGATGCACTTATCTAGCCAAACTGGAGTTAAAGCTTTCTCTAATCAAGACTGAACTTGACAGTCAAGAGGAGAAGGTAAACACTTGCACCACACCACAATCATCACATAGTCTCACTAAATCTACACCACCAAAATCCACACATAGTAACACAAAAACATTAGCAGAGGCTCTCAATAATAATCTGTCTAAGCAACAGAGACCTCCAAAGCAGAAATGCAAGCAACCTCCATCCCCCAACACAACCCAAATGACACATAGCCCGCAGACTCAGTGTGCCACTCAACCACAGCCAATAACGTAAAACAACGTACCCAACACACTAGTCATAGGTGACTTTATAGTCAGGCACACTGATGTCCCACTCACCAGGCTAAACAAGGAGAAGGTTTCTGTAAGCTGCCTGTCAGGTGCCAGGATTCGCCACATAACCCACGCACTCAGGTCACTCCACAACAAGTACAAATATGACTCTGTCATTGTCCATGTTGGTGTGAACGACCTGAGATGTACCTCCCTGGACTACATGAAAAGAGACATGGAAGAGCTCTCTGATCTTGTAGCCCAGGCAGGTATGACCCTAGCCCTGAGTAGCATTCTGCCATCACCCAGAATGATGCCGCAGTACAGGACAAAATGATTGACTTCAACAATTGGCTAAGCTTCTGGTGCCATTCTAAAGGGATCCAGTATCTGCCTGCCTGGGATGACATGGTCGACAGACCACGATGCTTTGCCAGAGATGGCCTGCACCTGTCACCCTTGGGATTCGGGATACTGGCTAAGGTTCTTGCCGCCCATATAGTGCCTTTTTTAGGCAAGGTTCAAATGACAAATTCACCACTGTAACAGGAACAGGCAAGCAAAAACTGAGGGTGATGCTACTCAATGCTAGAAGTCTAAATCTCAAAATGCACTCACTCGAGGCACTCCTTACAATGGAGAACATCGATATCTGTGCAGTGACTGAGACTTGGTTCAAGGAACCAGAGAGCACCCTTGCACTACCAGACTATAACTCATACCACACTTTTCGGCCATGTAACCTGGACCAAAACATCAAAGGCGGAGGTGTATCCATATTCATTAAGGATATCCACACCTCCAGGCTAGTTGCTCAGCATAATGCAGCCAAGGTTATCCAAGTGCAACTAACTCTGGGCAAAACTGCAATCCAAATTGTAGCTTGCTACAGATCACCCACCATGCCCCAGGATTCCCACTCCTCTTTTCTTGATGTACTGGAAAATATTAGGGTTCAACCAAACACCCTAATAATGGGCGATTTCAACTACCCCACCATTAACTGGGAAAACTACTCATGTACCAACTCCTTCACTCAACGCTTTCTGGAATTCATAAACTCCAATGCCCTGGATCAACTTATCCACACCCCCACCAGGGGCAACAATATCCTAGATCTAGTCATTACCAACATGAGTGACCGGTATTCCACACCTGAAGTCAACACCTCAGTGGTCCGATCTGACCATAAGCTAATTACCCTAGATATCCACATCCTGCCCCCACCCCCCATTAAGGAAACCATGGTAAAAAATTTCTCCAAAGACAACTTCATGCTTCTTAAGACAGAAGTGGTGAACTTCATGACACCCACGCAGATGGACAATATAGTTACAACTACTGAATCCTATACAATTGCACTTTATAAGCCCTTACATGAGAGCATAGATCATGTTATCCCAAAAAGAACCAAGACACTATCCTCCAAAAAAAGGAAGCCAATCTGGTGGTCCTCTGCCATAAACAAACTGTACAACAGAAGGAAGAAACTGTTGCAAAAGAGAGTAAAATCTCATGAGTGGAGGCGCTTCCTGGTCAGCCTCAGTAAGAAGCTGCGATCCCTGATAAAATCCTCCAAATCTAGTTACAAAAACAAAATTGCCACTGATTCCAAATGCAGCCACAAAGCATTCTATAGCTATGTCAAGAATCTCAATGGCAACACCCAGATCTGCTCTGAGTTACAGCACAACGGCACTAAATATACAGACCCAACTAATATTGCCAACATCCTGGCAGATAGGTTTAGTGCTAACTTTACCCCCTCTCACCCCCTAAAGAGCCCATCTCTATACTGGAAGAATGCAAAGTTCCTGTAATCATGGCTGCACATGTAAAAACCACACTCTCCAAATCCAAGAACACAGCATCCATGGGACCAGACAACATCCCAGGCTGCGTTCTACATGAACTACAGAATGAACTGGCACCCCACCTAAGTACCATGTTCAATCATAGCCTCACCTCAGGCTTTGTGCCTGCTGAATGGCGCACAGCGACGGTTATCCCACTCCACAATGGGGGAGCCACCACGGACCCCGGGAATTACCACCCCATTAGCCTGATGAGCCTGGTCTGCAAGGCCATTGAACATATCATCATGGAACTTATAAACAAATACATTGGTAATCTCCAAACTCTGGACCCCACCCAGTTTGGGTTTGTAAAAGGCAGATCATGTCTCCTAAACCTGATAGACTTCTTTGAAGCAGTCACCAAAGCCATAGACAAGGGTAAGGTGGTTCACACAGCCTATCTAGAGCTTGCCAAGGCTTTCGGCACCATCCCCCACTCTGGAATTATTGATAAACTCACTAAACTAGGTATAAATCCCTATGTCACAAGATGGGTTGCCAACTGGCTCACTGACAGAACCCACACTGTGAAAGTAGCAGACTCCAAATCTGACTTCAGACCAGTGACAAATGGAGTACCACAGGGTTCAGTCCTGGGTCCTCTCCTGTTTGGCATCTACTTCTCTGAAGTACAGGCTAACACAGAAGGTCTTTGGCCAATGAAGTATGCAGATGATTGCAAACTAGGAGCCATAATCGAAACTCCTAATGATGTGGACATCCTACAAAAGGGCCTCACTGAGACAGATGCCTGGTGTCAAAGCCATGGCCTCAAGCTCAATGCCAAAAAGTGCATTGTCATCCGCTTTGGTAAAAACTCTGTACCCATCAACTACAGCATAGGTGGTAGTATACTTTAACACTGAAAGTGTGATAAGAGACCTTGGGACACAGGTGGATAGTAGTCTCTCCTTTGATAATCACATTGCCACAGTAGTCAGGAAATCCTTCTATGTGGCACACCTCATCACAAAAGGTTTCTCATCCAGAAAAAAAGAGGTCATTGTTCCCCTCTACTCATCACTCATTAAACCCATTATAAAGTACAACACCCCTTTTGGTATGTACCTCACAAGACATCGACAACAACTGGAAAGTCCGCAGAAATACCTCACAAATAAGATTACTGGCCTCAAACAGATGCCCTACGCAGACCGTCTCAAAAACTCCAGCTTTACTCTGTCGCATATCGCCTACTCAGAGGTGATCTCTGCCTAACACACAAAGCTATGTCAAACCCAGAGCTGTTGGACATGCTCCACTTAAAGAAATCCCAATTCCTCCGAGCTACACACTCTAGGGACCTAAACCTTGTCACCACAATAAACAGAACATGCCAAAGGGAAAGATTCCTGTCCCAGAGACTTCCCATATTCTGGAATAAACTACCTATCTATATCAAACAAAGCTCCTCATTAGCACTCTTCAAGAAAAATCTTGATGACTGGATGGGAAATAGGAAATTCACCCCAGGGATCACCTCTGTGGCTCTGCTTGACAGTGGCACAGGAAAATCATTTTCTTGGGCGGCAAAAGTCACGGTACCTTTTTGGCTGGGCTTGTATAGGTCCCAGGGCCGATAGCCTAGTACCTACCTATGAACCTTTGAACCTTCCAGAGGTCAGGGACTAGTTTCACAGAGATGGAGCAGTTTCACAGAGATGGAGCAGTTGATAAGGGTGGTTACTGGATATGCTATTATGTCAGTGACAATTTTTAAAAATTTATCTTGGAGTTCATCTGCAGCCATTTTAGTTAGTTTTAGCTTTTGGGGTAATTTTTTTAATCTGGTTTACAGGCAGGCTGAAAGGTAAAGCTGTTTTCATTAGTAAGGTTTTTGTGTTTTTTATTTGGGTCAGAGCAGCTTTGGGAGTTTGCATGTATAACTTTGCCCAGAAGTGCAAGGACAAAGAAAGAGCAAACATATTCCATGCTGTACAGACAGTACAGACTCATTTATTTTAATTAAAGAATGAGGTTAATAATGCCTCATTTAAAGGTGATGCAAGGCCCCCATTCTTGGTGAGTCAGAGTAATATGAAAAATGATCATATCGAGGGAATCAAAGCAGGACTCGATCATTGTGGTAGGATTCAGGTCCAATTAGTAACATGTCAGTTGAGAAGTTGAAACCTCATCCATAACCTCCTCTTAGTCAACAGGCCTAAACACTATCCAAAAAAGTCAGAAGAATTTATATTTAGACTACTGATACTCCCACTGGAAGCCACATACAGAATGGGGACCTGATCAAATTAACCTTAGCAGCAAACCTGCCACACACCTGTGCTGCTGAATGTGACTAAGAGTAGCACTCCTAGCTTCCATTTGAGATGGAAGGCCTTGAGGGAAAGAATAACTTGAAATTATTTTTTTTTTGTGTTTACAGGGGCAAGTCCCACTGCACATACTACACAGTCATACTAAATATGACTCTGCACAGGCACACAACACTGAGGAAAGTGGAAAAGCCTCAAAACAGTGCACAGTGGTCTTGAGCACTCCCTTTTTTCACTCTTACAGATAGGAGCAAGTGTGTTTAACTATCTCAAACATGAAGGACACGTGAGTAAGCTGCCACTGTATGCACTGTGAGCAGCTAACATGCACATTATCCCATTCTAGCAGTGCTTAAAGCTGAAATCTGTCTTCCACCAGAGGGATATGTTGTGGTATAACATCTTCATGAAGTAGGTCTCCACCCTCAAATTCCTACATTTGCAGCCAACTATCCAGTGTCAGGATTAATAAATAAATCTGTTCCGTCAGTATCACAGTCAGACATTCTGCCCCCTCTGTTCCTGTAGACCAGTTAGGTAAGATTTCACCTTTAGTGGTAATAGCAGGATTCAAACCATAGACCATGTAGTCCTAGAACATTTATTTGTTTTCCAAAAAGTTTTACATACATTAAGGAGTCTATAAACACTGATGAATAAGACTAATGATATATGCACTGACTGACCTAGCCACTGTGCACAAGTATATTAGTATGCACAATCATGGATGTCTTTATATTTATGATTATGTACACAGCAGTTTATTTTAGTGCATCATTTCTGTCCCTGTGTCACCTGACCATCTAGCCTTTTCCTCCTGTAGGCCCATTTATTCCCTGCTGCACCTTTGACATTTACTAGGGTTGACAGTAGAAAGGTGGAAGGGCAATTTTCCTCAGAGTGATGAGGGGGTGGATACATTTACTCTGGCCTAGTGAGTCAGGTACCTCCTTCCCATGATGATACCCCCACAGGACCATGGATACTTGGGTATATGTTCCAGTGCTTACTAAAAGGTGTTTCTACATTGCTGGGCAGGAGAGTGTATTTTGGTCATCTGCACTGCTTTTTGTTCCTTTGTACCAGCACTGTAGCACACAAAGCTGCCATCCTTCCCTGCAGGATTGCTGCGTTAGTACTATCTGCTCACTTCCACTCTCATTCACTGGCTCCAGCACCCAGGATACTGATCAAACCTGAGTCATCATTTCCAAGGCATTCATTTTTCCACTTAACTCAAAGTAAACTGTATTATTGGTGATACCTCCATGGCTATATGGCATATGCAAGTAATGGGGTATGAGTGGGGTTACAAAATTCTGTGTGGGATATTTATTTATATATGCATTTATTTATTTATTTATATATTTATTTATTTATTTTCTGTGTTGTAGATTTTTTTCATGTATCACTTTAATGGTTTCATGTTGGCAGGTTTTGGGAAAAAACATGGATATCATTTGTTTCACTTGTCAGGGATTTAACAGCTTGGTCTTTCAGTACTTGTCAGGAAACCCATTCCTTAAATAATAGTACAAAATTATATAGCTCATTTAGAAAAAAATTAAATTTTTCTCAGAACTAGATTAAAAAGCCATCAATGACATATCCTGGTCATTAAAATCATTGTAACTATGAAAAGGAATGCAAAACAGTAATCCATGCTATAAAAGAAAAAAAATGGATACATGGAATATATGGAAGTCTGTCTTTTTTGGGTGATAAATGAAATAGCTTGTAAAGTGGGATTAGAACAATTAGAATAACCGACTTTCATGTATTTCATATATTCAAAATCTGCCCATTCAATGCTCACAAGTCTAATCTGACTAATATAGTGACCTCTTGAACATTGCCATTCTAAGAGTGCACTTGGCAAGTACAAAATGGAAGTAGATTGGTAGGTCTTTCTTCCATGTCACAAAAATAGAAAACAGCCAGCACTACACGGAGATTGCAAGACCTTATTAAGTCTTATTCTTGATCCATTTAGTACATATTAGTACACATTGGAAGGCAAAAACCTCCTAAATTTTCACACACAGACCGGTTTCGGCCCAAAAGCCTTTATCAATGGTCTTGGAATCTCCCTGTAGTGCTGGCTGTTTTCTATTTTTTGTCTTATTTTATTTTTTGGCCTTTGCACTTGTCGTCCATCTGTGCAAAGCTACTTGTTCGTTTTGGTCCTTTCTTCCATGTCAACACACACACACACACACACACACACACACACACACACACACACACACACACACACACACACACACACCATACCTCTCAACTGTACAGATTTTCACAGAATGTCCAGATGTTTGGCCCATATTTTTGGTCTGTTCCTCATAAAATCTGTATTTTTCTGACAAATTACTGGGATGACCCAAGATTGAAGTCAGTAAATGATGACATACATTTGAGTTTCAGATTTCAAATTCTTCAGAAAATGTACGTTAAAACAAATCCTATTAGTCAAGCATCTTTCTAAGCTTATAAGAGCAATATTTAAAATATGTCCCTATTTGTGGGCCTTTGTCCCCCCATTTTGTCAGTCTTTGTCCAGATTTCTTGCACTGAGAGGTTGAGAGGTATGACACACACATACCTGCAGAATTTAAAGTTGCCAATTCACCTACTACATGTGCTTAGGCTATGGGAGGAAACTGAAAGTCTTAGGGAAAACCCATGCGAACACAAGAAGATGTAAACGTGGAATAACTTGGGTGTAGAGTAAGAAATGAAATATCTTGCATTGTAGGTTTTGGGAGTGAATTTCATAATGAACCAAAAAGCGACAAATCATGAACAGTTTCCTAAATCTGTAGTACAAAATATTGTATGTATTCACTGTCACTACACTGCCCATTACCCTACTTTGGCAAGCCTGCTGATGTCATTCATCTTGAAATACACCTTTGAGGAAATCTAACCCTGTAAGCTCCATGCTGCGTGCTATAACTGTGTAATGCTGTAGTGTGATGTACTAGTTAGGAGTTTTAATCCCAGACATGGCAACTGTGAAACTCTGTGTGTGTGTGTGTGTGTGTGTGTGTGTGTGTGTGTGTGTGTGTGTGTGTAGGGATCAATGCTTCTGAGGCCATTCACAGTCCTACACTTTCCATTGCCCTACTTTGGCAAGCCTGCTGATGTCATTCACCCTGAAATACACCTTTGGGGAGGAATAGCCCTGTAAGCTCCGTGGTGCATACTATCATTGCGTAATGCTGTAGTGTGGTGTACTAATTAGGGTGGAGTTCTAATCCCAGACATGGCAACTGAGGAACTCTTTGTGTGTTTGTTTGTCTGTGTAGGGATCAATGCTGTTGAGGCCATTCACAGTCACTACACTTTCCATTGCCCTACTTTGGCAAGCCTGCTGATGTCATTCACCTTGAAATATAACTTTGGGGAAACAGTAACCCTATAAGCTCTGTGGTGCCTGCTATAACTGCACAATGCTGTAGTGTGATGTCCTAGTTAGATAGGAGTTCTAATCCCAGACATGAGAACTGTGAAACTCTGTGTTTGTTTGTCTGTGTAGGGATCAATGCTGTTGAGGCCATTCACAGTCAATACACTTTCCATTGCCCTACTTTGGCAAGCCTGCTGATGTCATTCACCTTGAAATACACCTCTGGGGAAAGACTAGCTCTATAAGCTCTGAGGCACATGTGATACATGCTGTACACTGTGTAGTAGCAATACATAGCTAGGTAGGGGCTTGAATCTCAGTACTGTCAAGTGTGTGTGCATCATCAGTATCCTGTGTGGAGGTAGCTGTGGCTGTGTAATAACAGGACTCATTGTGGGGCAGATTTTGCAAATCTCTTATATGGAAGACCTATTATATGTCACAATGTCCACCTTACAAGGACAACAGACATCAAAAGCAGAGAGGCTGGTGTAGACAATCCATACCCCTACATGTGACATTATGGATTGGGGAACAATATAGGCAACCGTTGTATTACCCAGAGAACACGCTTCACCCATGTCTCGTACACAACACACTTGGCTAGGCAACAACCACTATGTTGGTAGTTCACTGCATATTGCCCACAGATAGTAACCATGGTGTGATTGCAGTGGACTACAAAGGACATGGCACCCTGTTTCATCCCTACAATAGGCAAATATTTGCTTACAGTTGTCCTTTGCTATGTTCCCCATTGGACACCTGCAACAAATGTAGAGTCAGCAAATGTAACCCACAAAGGAAATACCATGCCTTATACACATGCCCTGAATGGACAGATGCCACTAACACCAGTGAATACCTATATCATGCTGTCAATGTAGGTGCAGGATCAACCTCTGTTCCATAGCCAGTTCTCACCACATGAAGTCAGGAATGCCACATCAGATGATAACAATCTGTCCATACAACATGCCCCAGACACCCCACGTACACTTCCACATGTCACAGAACATGCACATGGGACATGTGCACATCCCAGACACCATCCATATTATGGAATATAGAACACATACATGGCAAGCATTGCACAGCACTGGCCACCCACAATAGTAACCCAGATGAGTGGATGGTGAATACAATACCCACCTGTGTGGGCCAATCCAGAGACTAAACCCCTGAGCCACACTGCAGACCATTGTCATGTGGCCTGATGCCAAGGTATACCCTTTGCCTAGCCTTGTACAGCCTTCTGTCACAATCAACCACTACACACCTGTGAAGCAATGAACCCATGCATGTCAGTACTGGGAAATCTGTGTTTGTGTGTGTGTGTGTGTGTGT
This sequence comes from Protopterus annectens, assembly GCF_019279795.1. Classification (NCBI taxonomy): domain Eukaryota; kingdom Metazoa; phylum Chordata; order Ceratodontiformes; family Protopteridae; genus Protopterus; species Protopterus annectens. The sequence continues at coordinate 64,270,275 of NC_056733.1, forward strand.
GTGTGTGTGTGTGTGTGTGTGTGTGTGTGTGTGTGTGTGTGTGTGTGTGTAGAGATTAATGATTTGGAAGCCATTCACACTCCCTGCACCTCCCATTGCCCTACTGTAGCATGCCTTCTGATGTCAGTCACCTTGACATACCCCTGCCCAAAAAATCAGCCTGATAACCTCTGTGGTGCATGTGATACCTGCATAATACTGTAGTCTAACAAACTAGTTAGTTAGGAATTCTAATCCTGACCCTGCCAACTGTGATAATGTGTGTAAGTCCCTGACAGAGTGAGGTTGTGTCGTCCTTGACACTTGCTTATCCCTCCTTTATCACTGTTGCTGATGTCACTCATTTTCAAATATACCTTTGGACAGCTCCCCAACATGTAAGCTATGCAGTGCATGCAATAACTACATAAAAATGTAATAGCAATACATAGTCATGAAGGGGTTTGAAACCCTGTACTGATAAGTGTGTGACACAAACATGCTTAGCACTTACTCTCCTACCCCTTCCTTTCTTACTTTGTCTCTGTCTGTCTCTCTCACTCCCTCTCTGGCGGATGTGGAAAAGTACACCTCCTTTGCTTAAGCAGCAGCTTGTGTTTTGTATGCTCATGATCAGCTGATTGCCTGTGCATGAATTGCAGTCCCCCACTAGCTGATTGCATGTGGAACAAGTGTGGTAACATTTCCATAGCCAGTTGCATAGAAACACACTCCTATAACTAGGAACATCATGTGGGTGTTGGCCCTTTTCATTCACTGTGAGCAGGACTTTATGTCAGTGTTTGGCAAATAGCATCACAGAGGGTAGTAGGATAGACCTCTTACAACATACACTGTGGAGACAGGCCAAAAGACAGGAGGGGGATGTTCCAGACATGAGGACAGAATGTAAGTCTTGCTCATCTACATTTGAAGTAATGTTGGTTTAACAGGGTTTGTGTGGATATGGCTGGTCTACATGAATACCTGTCATGACAGTATTATGTGGTTGAGGAAACTCTCACCTGTAAGGCTATCTGCAGACTGGCCAGTGTTTGGAGTCTGACATGTGTTGTGTTACTCACAGATGCCCTATCTTTAGAAATGCAGTAGAATAGTTTGAGGATTGCAGTCAGTACATGGTGACATCCATGAGAGTTACTGACTTCATATCCCTCAGAAGATATATGTCACAACAAACCCTGTTACACCAGTAAATGTATGAGTTTATCACAGCAAAGTGTCAATATTGGCCCTGTGTTTGTGCCTCCAGCCACAACTCTGTCAACCTTTGTACATATGTCATGCAGTAAGAGGTGCATATGTTCAGTACACCATTATTTATTGACATCATACCTGATAACAAGCCAGTGAGATATCAAACTGCTAGACATGTTATGTATAGTAGGGCTTATATTTGAAGACAAAACATGGACATTCTGTTGTAGTGTGTACAGTAGTGAGGTATGTGTACTTATGGTGATTGTCAACAGAGTGTATATTGCGAATATGTACCTTGGCCTGTGTACAGACTGTGGTAGATGTCATTGTTCTTGGTCCTGTTCTACCTGATGTTGCATGCTGCTCCAGTATATGGTAACTTATCTGCATACATGTTTGTAGGGCCAAACCCATACATGTCCCATACCACAGTTAGGCATCAGAATACACCATGTATTGGCCCAGTATATGTAGGGTTAGTGTGGGAGTGGCATATATGAGGATGGTGTTGATCAGACAGTCCATATACTGTACTATTAAGCATGCTTACCATACGTGTCTGTGGCTGCGTTCAGATTGGTTGTGGGTATGCGCTTTCACGCAAGTGTCTGTTACTCCATGCTGTTACATGCCTGTAGAGCCTGCTATATTTGCAGGTACATGTGTATTCCCCCATAGGAAATGTAGGCCAGTGTTGTGGCAGTCTGCCTGTAGTTTGCACAGTGCTTTGTGACATGCCTAGCAGCTCACTGTACTTACCCAGTGTGATGTTATGTCCTGATATTTGTCAGTGGTACTGCTGCTGGGCCACCATAACTGTTGTGTATTTCTGACAAAGCAGTGGGATGCTGTACAACTGTATGTCACTAAATAGTGGGTAGACTGTGGGCTTGTGACCTCTGCTCCTCCAGTTGTTAAGTGTCAGGACAGACAGGAGTGTGTGAATGCATAAACTGTGTGAGCATATATATTCCAGTATTTACATGATATCCCCATTTACATGGCTGTTAACATCCACTGTGTCAGGCTTGGTCCACAGGTCTTTCCCTAAGGGGTTCTGTGTATACCTCTGGACTGACCAGAGTGTGCCAGACTGTCTACATTTATTGGTCATATCTCTGCTGTATTCCACAGGACCATTACTGTAATATCTGTTGTACTGTACTATGATGATCTTAGGATGTCTGTCAGTAACTGATGGAGTACATGTCAATATCAAATGTGACTTCCCACACACAACATTTTGGTTAAGACAACCCCTGTTACAGTAGCAACAGTCTACATTTATACCTGCAATTACGTACATGACTTCCCCTTGCAGTAACAGGTTGCGACTATTGCTGCTGAGGTATGATTCCACTACATGTTTTGGACATATGTTAAACATATATGTGAATGTGTATAAATATATATATATTTATATATATATATATATATATATATATATATATATATATATATATATATATGTAGATATTTATAAATATATATATATATATATATATACACACATATATTTATAAATATCTACACATATATATATATATATATATATATATATATATATATATATATATATATAACTAAAGAACTTTCAGTTGTTAAACAGAGAAACAAAAAAACACTTGAAGGCTGAACTGATGTTTAAGCGCTTTCATCCTTTATTGATCATTAGGACTTCTTCAGAAATGATAATGTAGTAAAATAAATGGCACACTATTAAATCACTCTAATATAAACATTCAAAAAATGGAACTGACTATTCATTGGTTATCAATAGTTATCAGCAGGAGACAAGGCCAATCTCTGCAAAGGAAATAGCTGACCAATAAGAAAAAGGGAAATTACACCACCGAATTCTGTTCTAGAATAGATACAGTTAAATGGAGCTGTTGATGTTTAAATGAAATTCATAAGTATTAAAAAGCCTGTAAAAGACACAAGATTGCTATAAAATGACAGCATCATTATACAAATGTTTAACGCAGCCATCGCAAAGCACACAATACTGATTATTTCATTGAGTCCCAGAGCGGAGTCAGCACCCAGTAAAAGTTGTCACTTGAGTTCTTTCAACTCAAGCAAGACATTGCAGTCTCTGAAAAACAAGTCAAGTTTTTCCAAGATGAAAAGGAGAAATCCTGAGAAGTTAGAGCATTTGCCACAGAGGTTACCGAGAGCGTTGAAGCTATCCTTTTTTCTTATGGCTGCTAAATGTTCCTTGGTTCTATTGGAAAGTCTCCTGCTAGTTTTTCTGATGTAAAATGAAGAGCAACTTTTGCAGATAGCAACGTAAACTACCCACTCTGTGTGACAGTCAAAATGTTGTTTGAAAGTAACTCTGTAGTTACAATGAGAGAAGGTGTAGGAGTTACAACAAAGTATGTGCTGACACACTACACAGTGACCGCATGTAAATATACCAGGGGGTCCAGATTGTGGGAGAGTGTCATCCAGTAGGAAGGGAGAATCCTTATTTTCAAAACTGGACCTTAAAGGAGTGGATCTCTTTTAGGAAAAAGAGGGGAAATCCCCTAAAAATAGCTTTAAGGTTGACATGGCAGGAGAAAATGTTCCAATTTCTGGAAATTATCTCACATATGGCTTGCATGTCTTTGCTGATGGGCAGTGGAAAGCTGCTCAATCTGTCAGTAATATCAGTACTCCACCGCTTGCTGGTAAAGCCATAAATAAGTATTGGCTTATGCTTATTGTGTCTTTCTCTAATAACTCTTAATAGTTCATACTCAATAGTAATAATGATGCTGAATTTGTGACTGAAGCTTTGTTTCTCAAAAGCATGTTTCTGGCCAGAAACTGTCCCAGTGACCTTATTGAGTATCCCTATGGGTTACCTGGGGCTTGCAGTACCAGCACAACACTATTGTACAAATGGTTTGATAGGCAAGTGATATCCTCTGAGTTCTGGCAAGTGTGTGTATGTGTGCATGTGTGTATATTTGTAGGATACAGTATTCTGAGGCCACATTTTCCTAATACAATATGCCTTGCCACACAGTATTAAAGATAGTGATGTTGCTGACCGTAGGATAGCCATGACAATGCATCACCCTACTATCCCTGCAGCATGTGCATTAGATGCATATCCCTCTAGTAGCACTCTTGGGATAGACAAGGGGTTGTATTGCAGTCCTAGTCAATGTGTGATGGTGGGTATGTCAGAGTGTTATCATGGGTTTCTGTGTGTACAATATCTACTGTGGGGTGTGGGTGCTGGTTATACTGTCTTTACACCATGGTACCCCCAGTACATGTCCCATGTTCCACTGTATGGGGACCACTGTCACCATCAACCATACAGGTAACTGATAACACTATCCAACCCAATCGTGCATGTGCTATGTGCAATGTATCTGTAACATAATGGACACACTGACAAGGTAGTTAGCACTGATAAGTGCAGGTCTCTCAGATGTGTGTATGACTGTTATGTGTTTGAAAATGTGTATATAACAGTATGTCAAACTATGTATTGTCCATAAACAACCAGTATATCCCCCATTACGATACTGTACAGGCCTGGGGTTGTTCTTCACGTAAAGTGTAACCTGGAACACACCTCATCCTAAAAGCTGTGTGGTGTGTGCAATTAAGGCCACACACATCAGTAACACTACATACCTAGGTAGGGGTTCTAGTCCCACTGTTTCCAAGTAAGAGTGTGTGTGTGTGTGTGTGTGTGTGTGTGTGTGTGTGTGTGTGTGTGTGTGTGTGTGTGTGTGTATGTGAAGGAATCTACTTCCGTTTGCAGAATATACATGTCCCATGAGGTCATCTGTCTGAGAAATGTCTGGCAAATGCTAACATTTCACAGGTATCATCCTGTGGAAATACATTCCATCACAACTAGTGGTAGATATGTAAATGCTTTCTTCCCCACTGTATAGGTGTACAGCGATACTGGGGTTGGTATATATAGCTGGATGTGGCTCTTGTGGACACAACCACCATCATTGCAGTTACTGCTGAGTGTATCCCCCTGCTTAGCTGGCCGTAATACTGTACAGTTCATGTTAACAGGTTAAGTAGTCATCACACTAGCTGTGGTTCTACAGCACCTCTCACCTTCCAAAGGGTAGGGCTGTGCCACCCACACCAGCACACCTATGTCTACCGAGTTGAGGATTGCACTACATTGGCAAATGGGGATCATATACCCTGCCAGTACCATCGTCAATGACATTAAACTAGCAGACTGCTTATTTCCCAATGTACTGTTGTGCCTATTCTGCCTTGGTGGAATTACATAGGCTAAAATGGGTTCCTTGCACAGGTACATACATCCATGTGTACAGTATTTTCTGTGTATTGCATCAACACCAAAGCCTCTGTGTGTGTGTTATACATAAACATGTGGTGTGTACCACCAAGTACACTTACCATTGTCCACTGTAGAAGGGCTGTTGATATCAGCCACCATGCACTGATCTGTATACACCACCTCCAGACCTATCAGTCATGTGGCACATGCAGTAACTGTTATACAGACCTGTGACATGTGTTCACCTGTACCCAGGATATGGCACAGCCAAGGTGTCATGACAGTGCCATACCCCTTGTAGGATACAACAGCAGACCATCATCCTGCTGACACATGGACACCAAAACACAAACAGAATACATTATGGAGACCACAATCACTCAGTGTTAAGAACAGCTATAATGCATCATGGCTGGATAGCTACACTTCCTAAGATGTAAGCATTAACCTTTACTGTTGACAACATGTTACACAGCATTACATTGGTACACCATAGTACAGTCACCCTGCACATCAGAACCATATTAGCCTGTCACCGCATTGATGTTATGGATGACAGGGCTGTGGCACAGGACACATCATATGCACAGGGTGTGTTGTTAATTTGCCAGAGACCTAGGCTGAGCCATACATTTGACACCATGTGTGTGAGTGAGGGGGTTTAATTATTAATTTGGCTATGGTGCTGTGGCGTGTATAGGTATGGTGTTGGCCTAGCTGTGTTGGAATTGTGTGTGTGTATGCATGCCCACAGTTCTGCCATGTGGCTGCCCTATGCAGGGGTTTGTTGAACAGCTGCAGACAGTAGCTGGCAGGGTGTGCAGTTCACTGTCTCTGACCATGGACATGAGAGCTGTGCCTGCCAGGGGTTCCACAGGCACCACCAGGTACAAGCCACGATATTGTACTATCCCGATGATAACATATGTCTGCTGAATCAAGGTTCCTCTTGAGACTGGCCATGGCAAAGTGCGCGTGGCCTGCTGTGGTGTGGTGTTGACAGCACCCCCCCCTGTGTGCTGGGGCTGGTACTGCCACTACAGGAGCAGTTCTGTGTTCTGGCATATCCATGTCGATCTCCAGCTGTTGGTGTTGCTGGCCTACATCCACATGTCCGTCACACCACTCCCACCATATGCTTGAGCACAGACATTCCACGGTTGAGGACTCCCACCATCTCACCCAACTGTCTATCCATGACCTCTGAAAAATAAAGGAGGGCACCTGGAAGATCACGGATGCTGTCAGTAACAGCTGAGTGAGTAGCCCTCTGCAGCCTCAGAACCTGTCTGGTGTATCGTTCCATACATGCCTGCACCTCCATGATGGCCTGAAACATGCATCTGGTGGTACCAGATGTGGCACTTCTGCCAGGAGCACAATGACCAGCAGCCCTCCAATGAGCACCCCCGTACATCTCCCTATGTGGTACCCCACCGGACATCTGACTATGGTGGCTGTGTCTAGACACACGTACCATAGATACCACACTGTCCTGTCCCATGCCACTAACTGCCAACTGTCCCACAGCTATGGCCACTGGTGATGGGGTATGTATAGGCAATGTGACTGTGTGCGGGGATGGGGTGGATAGCAGTGGGATGTCAAACAATGGTGCAGCTTCAGCCCCTGACAACCCTGCATGTGTCTCAACACACATATCATCATTTTAAGAGTTTGCATGGACACCAACATCAGATTGCCTACAGGAGGGACCCTAACCCACCTTGCCACCTGTGAGGAGAAAACAAGAAATGCACTTTAAGATCTGTGCATTATTGCTTAACAGTGCACACACACACACACACACACACACACACACACACACACACACACACACACACACCCTGACATTCCACCATACTACTTACCTGTCCCTGAGTTTATAGGTTTACAATTTTTTCTCTTAATTTCCTCATCCTGCATCAGTCTTGCATAATTACAGTCAATACCAATCATTAATGTATCATTCTTCTAATTGCTCAGAAAAGTGATCACAAAACATTACTCCATTAACTCTTTAACTTGATTGGAGTCATTTTTTCAAAGACTCCCTGATGTCATCAAGTGTTCACCCTGGTTTTGTCCAGATGTCTTGAGCATGGCCCCCATATGTTAAGGGCTACTACAGTCACTCAATAATGTCACACCCTGGAGTGTCATACCTAACTATTGTTCAGTAGATGCAATATCTGT
>NC_056733.1:64282952-64452952 GCF_019279795.1 Protopterus annectens
TGTATGGAGGATATCCTTCCTGTGTGTGGGCAGCAGTGTTACAAACAGCAGGTTTCCAAGAGGATTTGCAGACACAGGCCAACTACATATTTGTATAAGGTTCCCGACCTACAGACAGTGTGAGTAGTGTTGTTATATGCATTGTATACTGCTAGTGTTACAGGGTTTGTGTGTACATACTAGTTTAGCATGGAATGCAGTCTGTCTGCATAGCTCTCACATGTCTTGTCTCACTGGCATTCTGTCTGTTGAGTGTTATTAGTACAAGACTACATCCATTTGTGTTTCTGACGTCATATTCCCAAATAAGGGTATGTTGCAACCAATCCTGTAACACCAGCAACTTTCTCAGTGTATAACAACAATATTGCAAATATGGCCCTGTGTTTCAGCATCTGTCCTCCGCCTATATACCAGGATTTTTCCATATTTCATGCAGTAAGAGGTTGTTAAGTAGTGGCCTATGATTACGTCGTGCTGCCATTCCTGCCATCATTCCAGTGATGTTGTGGTCCCCACACATATTGTGGGGTAGATTCCATATATATGTTAGCTACAGCTGGACAAAATGTATGTGTCCTTGTACAGTCCAGAGGTCAGTGTATGTAACACTGTTATATGCCCCTGTAAATCATTCTAATAGGGATGGGTATGCACCATATGTAACCTAGGCTGGTACAACATGTGAAGGATATCAGTAGTAAGACACATTAAGGTATATAGCTGTAAATGTTCATACATTTCACCTTGGGAACATTGGTGGGCTAGTGCTTACTGTCATACAGACTGTCAGTGTGATAGTGATGTTTTAAGTTAAGCATTGTTATATAAAAATATACCTGTTCATTGTGACAACTTAATTCTTTTCTCCCTAGGGGATGAGTACAGAGTGTAATTGAAGGCTGCTGAACTACATCTGCATTACTTACTGCTGATTGATTCTTATCTTCTGGGCCAATGTTTCTTTAATGTTATACTACTTGAAGGCCTTGGCCTGGACAGCAACATATGTTATGCTTTTTTTTTTTTTTCTGGCTATACTGCTCAGACAAGCTCCTCGTGGTCCTGCAGAGTGGTCCTAGCTACAGAGAACTCAGAAAAGTGACTACTTTCTGGATTTAAGTATCTTTGCTGTTTTTTTAATTGGAATAGCTTCTGTAGTTTACCCTGAACAAGCTTAAACTGTTTTTTTAACTGTTTGCTGCATTATTTTAAAATCTGTACTTAAAGTTACTTTTTAGTCAAATTTGATCGAAAGTTTGTTTGTTTGTTTGTTTAATTTAACTGTTGAGGCTTCCCACTAAAGTGTGCTAGCCTGTGTAACTGATTTATCACTGTTTCTGAATTTTGTGTGTGTGTCTATCAAAAAAACAAAAAAACAAAAAAAATAATCCTTGTTTTCCCGCCTCTTCTTGACTAGTTTAGACCAGTTTACAGGCATTGCTGTATTCTGGGCTGTGGTGTAGTTCCTGTGTTGTCCATTACCTTACTTGGATAGAAGGAAGTTTCTTTGCTCACCAGTGGGAGTGGGGAGCCTTGAGCAGCCTAACTGTCCCTGTAGGAAGTGACGTCAGCACAAGAGCTGTAGTAATTGGTTGTTTTGGACCATTTCTAGCTCTTTTGTAGTTCCCTGTTTAAAATCCGCCTCTGGGCATTTTTTTCTGGCTATACTGCTCAGACAAGCTCCTTGTGGTCCTGCAGAGTGGTCCTAGCTACAGAGAACTCAGAAAAGTGACTACTTTCTGGATTTAAGTATCTTTGCTGTTTTTTTACTTGGAATAGCTTCTGTAGCTTACCCTGAACAAGCTTAAACTGTTTTTTTTTAGCTGTTTGCTGCATTATTTTAAAATCTGTACTTAAAGTTACTTTTTAGTCAAATTTGATCGAAAGTTTGTTTGTTTGTTTGTTTAATCTAACTGGTGAGGCTGCCCACTAAAGTGTGCTAGCCTGTGTAACTGATTTATCAATGTTTCTGCATTTTCTGTGTGTTTCTATAAAAAAAAATAAATAAATAATCCTTGTTTTCCCGCCTCTCCTCGACTAGTTTAGACCAGTTTAGAGGCATTGCTGTATTCTGGGCTGTGGTGTAGTTCCTGTGTTGTCCATTACCTTACTTGGGTAGAAGGAAGTTTCTTTGCTCACCAGTGGGAGTGGGGAGCCTTGAGCAGCCTACCAGTCACTGTAGGAAGTGACCTCAGCACAAGAGCTGTAGTAATTGGTTGTTTTGGACCATTTCTAGCTCTTTTGTAGTTCCCTGTTTAAAATCCGCGTTTGCGTGGCTTTGTGCATTTGTGCGCATAGCGCAGTGCCAGTTAAACAAGGTTAAACTTCTTCTGGCTCCGCCAAGTCTGCTCTTCAAATTTTCCCTTAAGGAAGCTCTACTCTTAGTATAATCAGACTACTCACTATATTATAAGCCTAGCACTTGTTCTCAAAGCTTCTCTACTAAGTAAGCACTCTCGTACCAAGTAAAGCACTACATCCACCTACCACTCCTGTGAATATCCACTTCCCTTAAAGGCACAGCACTCCCTTATACTGTTTTAGCATGTCGAGTGGTATCCTCTCCAGTTCAGCTGGTTAATCTGGGTATCTTGAGACAATGCTACAATTGTCTCATGTACACAGACAACCCTCTCCTCCTCCCAACAAACACAAATACATGTGAGAGATGCAACTATATAGCCAAACTGGAGGCTGAACTCTCTCAACACAGCACTGGCATGACCAGACAGGAGGAGATGGTAACCACACACACAACAAACCCAGTCCCACATAGACCTACCACAACTGCAAACCAAACACATAAAAACACAAAGACATACTCGGAGGCTCTAATAAAAAACTTACCAAAACAACAGAGGCTCCCAAAGCAGACATCCAAAAATCCACCACCTCAAAACAAAACACATGCAACACATACTTTAATAAATCAGTGTGTCAACCAATCACAGCCCTTAAGGCCAAACACCATGCCTGATACACTAGTAATAGGTGAATCTATAGTCAGACACACTGATGTCCCGCTTACCAGGAAGGGGGTGACTGTGAGCTGCCTATCGTGAGCTAGGATCCGCCACATAACACACGCACTCAGGTCACTCCAAAGCAAGTACAAATATGACTCCGTCATTGTCCATGCTGGCGTGAATGACCTGAGACGTACCTCCCTGGACTACATGAAAAGAGACATACAGGAGCTCTCTGATTATGTAGCCCAGGCTGGTATGACCCTGACCCTGAGCAGCATCTTGCCCTCACCAAGAATGATTCCACAATACAAAGACAAGATGATCAGCTTTAATAATTGGCTCAAGTACTGGTGTCATTCTAAGGAGATCCAATGTCTGTCTGCCTGGGATGACATGTTGGACAAGCCACGCTGCTTCGCAAGGGATGGCTTAAACCTGTCACCACTGGGCTTCCGGATATTGGCTAAGGCTCTTGCCACCCCATAGTGCCTTTTTTAGGCAAGGCTCAAAAGACAAATCCACCTCCTTAGAAAACAAAAATGGAAAAAAACTAAGGGTAATGCTGCTCAACACCAGAAGTCTAAATCTCAAGATGCAGGCACTCGATGCACTCCTCAGCATGGAAAACATCGACGTCTGTGCAGTAACTGAAACCTGGTTCAAGGCTCCTGAGAGCACCCCAGCACTACCAGGCTATACCTCGTATCATGCTTTTCGGCCCCAAAACTCGGGCCGAACCACAAAGGGAGGGGGAGTGTCCATATTCATCAAGGACACCCACACCTCCAGGTTAGTAGCAACACATGAAGCATCAGAGACCATACAGGTTCAACTAACCATAGGCAAAACTGCTATACAACTGGTAGCATGTTACAGACCACCCTCCCAATCTCAGGAACCCCACTCAGCCTTCCTGAAGACATTGGAGGATATGAATGTATCACAAAATACCATCATACTGGGAGACTTCAACTACCCAAACATAGATTGGGTACATTATTCTAGCCCTAACACCCTAGCCCAAAGGTTCCTGGAATTCATAAATTCAAATGCACTGGAACAACTAGTCACCTCTCCCACTAGGGAGATAATATACTAGACCTGATCATCACAAACATGGGGACAAAATGCTCCACACCGAGGTCTAGCCCTCACTAGTGAGATCTGACCACAAACTAATCACCCTGGAGATACATATCACACCTCCACCCCAGCACAAAAGACCACAGTGAAAAACTTCTCAAAAGCAGACTTCACTCTTCTTAAGACTGAGATGGTATCCTTTAAGCCCACTGGGCCAGTGGATACCACATCCCACAATGCCGAATCCTTCACAAATGCTTTCTATGGACATCTCCAAGAATGCATGGATCATGCAATCCCAAATAAATCCAAGTCCCTCTCCACCAAAGGCAAGCGTCCTGTCTGGTGGACCTCAGCCATTAACAAATTGTATAACAAAGAAGGAAGCTACTGCACGTCAGAGCAAAATCCCATAAAGGGAAGACATCTCTGATCAACATTAGCAGAAAACTATGTTCTCTCATAAAAACATCCAAGGCCAACTTTGAGAGAAAAATCGCTAAGGACACTAAAGATAACCACAAAGCCTTCTTCAGCTATGTTAGAAACCTGGGCAGAAACCCTCAGATATGCTCAGAGTTAGTTCACAACAACAAAAATACACTGAACCCACAGATATTGCCAACATTCTGGCTGACAGGTTCAGTGCAAATTTCTCCCCTCCCTCACCCCCAAAAGAAGAAATACTTATCCCAGCTGAATGTAATCTCACTGTCATCTCAGATGTCCAAGTGAGAGCCGCCCTCAACAAAGCTAAAAACACAGCATCATTGGGACCTGATGGTATCCCGGGTTGCGTGCTACGTGAACTCCAAGAGGAGCTAAACCCGCACATAAAAATGCTATTTAACCTTAGCCTTACTACAGGATATGTACCTGAACACTGGCGTACAGCAACAGTGGTCCCACTCCACAAAGAGGGTACCTCTACAGACCCTGGGAACTACCGCCCCATAAGCTTAAGCAGCCTGGTCTGCAAAGCTATGGAAAGAATCATTATGGAACTCATAAACAGAGACATAGGGTACCTACAGACACTTGACCCCACCCAGTTCGGCTTTGTAAAGGGCAGATCCTGCCTTTTGAACCTGGTTGACTTTTTCGAAACAGTCACTAGAGCCATTGATGAGGGCAAAGCAGTCCATACAGCCTACCTGGACTTGGCTAAGGCCTTCGACACAATACCCCACTCAGGCATCCTAGATAAGCTCAACAGCTTTAACGTAAACCCTTATGTCACTAGATGGGTTGCAAACTGGCTAAAGGACAGAACCCATAAAGTTAAAATCGCTGGAGCAATGTCAGACTCAAAACCAGTCACAAGTGGTGTCCCACAGGGATCTGTCCTGGGACCTCTCTTGTTCGGCATTTATTTCTCAGATGTTAAAGCAAACATGGGAGGGTTGTGGCTGACAAAGTTCGCAGATGACTGCAAACTAGGCACCATAGTTGATACACCAGTGGACACATACATCCTACAAAAAAGCCTCACAGAAATGGACAACTGGTGCCGGAGTCACGGCCTTAAACTAAATGCCAAAAATGTATAGTCATCCCCTTTGGGAAAAACAAAGTACCCACAAATTATCACATAGACAGCAACCCATTGAGTACAGAAAAAGCAATCAGAGACCTAGGGACCCAAGTTGACAGCGACCTCTCATTTGACACCCACGTTGCCAAAGTGGTTAGAAAAACATTCTACCTTGCACACCTCATCATGAAGGGATTCACATCCAGATCCAAGGATGTCATTGTACCCCTATATTCTTTCCTCATCAGACCCATGATTGAGTACAGTGCCCCATTTGGTATGTACCTCACCCGGCATTTCCAACAGCTGGAGAGACCATAAAAGTACCTCACCAAGAGGACCAAGGGTCTCCAACATATGTTTTATTCTGCCATACTAAAGAAACTTCAGCTCTATTCAATAGCATACCGCCTGCTCAGAGGTGATCTCTGCCTGATGTACAAGGCCATGTCCAATCAGGACCTGATGGACATGCTCCACCTCAAAAAATCCAAATCCATCAGGACCACGAGAGCTAAAGACTTAAACCTCGGCAAAAGTATGAATAGGACATGCTGGAGGGACAGAATCATAACCCAGAGGCTTCCCATGCTTTGGAACAAGATCCCAGTTCATATTAGGCAGAGCCCCTCACTGACTCTCTTCAAGAAAAATCTTGATGAGTGGATGGGAGATCGTAAGTTTACCCCAGGGGTCATATCTGTGTCACTGCTAGACAGGGGCACAGTAAACTAATTCTATTATATATGGGGACCTTCATTGTGTCACTACTAGACAGAGGCACAGTATTCTAGATTTATTCTGTACATTTTTGTACCATTTCATGGGGTGACAAAAGCCACATCACTATGGCTAGGCTTACAAATGCCCCAGGGCAGATAGCCTAGTACTAAACTATGAAACTATGAAATTATTTATAAAATGTTTTGCTTGAGAGTTGCATTACTCAGTTAGTATGTATTTCAAACACCTAACAGCTATATGACATGGCATATACAACTGAAATAGTACACAAATAAACATTTCTTATGTATGCAAACCTGTGTGTGGTGTCATATCCTTTGACTTCTCTGTGGGTATATGTTTCATGCAATAACTGTCTTTTGTATGAGAGAATCAAACACTGTCCATTTTAAAAGGTGGCAACTATAGGAATACTGACTGTTCGATATGCCGTGCACCCTCTAAATATGTACCTTCTTATGCATATCTATACGTAGTAATATATGTATATGTGTGTGTATGTGTATATACATATATATATATCTATCTATATATATATATATATATATATATATATGTGTGTATATATATATATATATATATATATATATATGTGTGTGTGTGTGTGTGTGTGTGTGTGTGTATATTATTGGAATGTTTACTGCTTCCACATTGTACATTCACTATGGTAGACAGACTGTTCTGCATGATATTTTATTGATACCATCCTGACATCATACAGGTGGGATGGATTACTGTTAACTTCTTATGGCTATGTTGTGTAGGGTCCTGGGTATGAGACTTGCAAGTGATGGTATTGTATTTGAAGACAGATCTGTTTGGCTGTAATGGTTCTAGGTGGGGCATGGGAGTTTAGTATGTTCATGAATGTGGAGTTGAAGTACCTAACAGCTTCATTAAGGTTGAGTTGCTTGATGGGATTCCAATTGCAAGCTTTTAGTGCTGAGGTGAAGTTAGTTGAGATGATTTTTTTTGTTATGTATTTGTTAGAAGGTGGAAGGTGGTAGGTTTTTCTAGAGTTCAGCAGTGTCTGATTATATAGGTAGGCAAGTGGTCAGTTAAGCTGCCCCATCCACTTTAGCAGCATTGGCATTGTCTGATCCTGAAATGCAGAAATTTGTATTTGTTTTCTTTTTCTAGAAGCTTATTGTTTTCAGCTTTCACTGTGACCAGAATAATTATTTAAATTCCTGGAAACAAGTGATGAGGTCATACTTTCCGGTCAGAAGATGACAAAGTTGATAGTATTCTAATAGGAATAGCAGTGAAGAATGACATCACAGGAAGCCCCAGTGGGTTGAGTGCATGATAGTTCTCCATGGTTACAATGGTATCTACAATTCTTAGAGACAACCTAATAAAGATAGTTTCAGAAATCATACAACTGTACAATTTCATTTATATATTCTGTGAAATTATAATACAGAACCAATGTACATTTCTTTACAGGAATTCTCCTATTTGGGTTGATAAAAGTGTAAAATCAGAATTGCTATGCAAAACTCATTGGATAGATGTGGTCTCCTACTTATTATTTTTACAGGTAATTTGAGGTATACTTGAGTTTTCTGTTGCAAAATAAACTTGACTTACCCAGCCTATAGGAAATTTGAATACTATGATATTGAAAAAGTTTGCAGTCTCATTCAATACCTTCTGAACCTCAGGCACTGCAGGATGCTCAAGAGAATGGAATGCTTTACAGAACGGTATTCGACCATATGCTGTTTCTGCCATCCTCCATTATAACAAAATATAACCCAGATAGCTATGATAGTTTTCAAAAAAATGTGCAAACATATCAGAAATGCTCAGGGGTAATACACTTAGTTTCTATCTTAAAGCAGGATATGAATCTTTCATAGAAACCCGCGACAATTAATTTGGGTAAAAGCCATGGAACGTTGTAATGGAATATTAAACTTAAGGCTATGAGGCATATGTTTTCCAGAGTTTCTATGACTTGGCAGTGATCTTTCAGCAACTCACCCTTGCTGTGATTGTAAGCCTTTTTTAAGGCCTATGCTTATCCAGATCTTAACAAATAGCCAATCACTTTTCTGCACAGCAAGCCTAGCTTGAGGAAACACAAGACTCGACAGCCACGTGAAACAAGCCACCTGTCTAATCCATCAAACAGTAGTACACTTCAGGACCTCGATCACAGGGTTGGGAGAATCTATACTACTGCAGTGTCCAATTGTTTTCATTTTATCATCATTTTGAAATGATATACGTCATGTCAAAAGAGAGTTATTATACATGTCATGGAGTTTAGCAGTGGTATGCTGCATATGACAATGCCAGGAAACACAAATAGGTCATTTCAGTTCAGATGCTTGAGGGAAACATCAATTGCTATGATACTTAATTAAATGATTATCATTTAAAACACAGACACACAAGAAATGCATTTCCAGCACAGGATCCTCAGCTGTCTTTCTGGCTATTTTACAGAGCATGTGAAGTTAGACTGCATATTGTTTGCTGCTTATTTACTTTGTCCTTTACTGATAATCACAGCATTGTTTGCTTAAAAGTGACAGCTGTTAGCATGTGAGCAGTTCACTACTTTGCTTTAAGAGAGTAAGTGGTACAGTTACAATGATTTGAAGTTGTCACTTTGAAAGGGCAGAGTGGCATTTGAAGAAACGGCTTTACCATGTTTGATAAAAATAAAGAATGAAAAGATGGAAAGAAGGAAATGCAGGGAGTTAGATGTAAACAGATTAAAAGTAACTGCCCAGGGAGCTTTCATATTTATTCTTCTAGAATGATTCTGTTTTTTTTTTTGTAATCTCTCCAAGTATTTTGGATTTCTAATAATATGATGGGGATGGGCCTCAATCCTAAGTCAAAGTATGATTAAAGTTCATGAAATTAGTATTGTCTCAATCTTTGATGTTAGCCAGAAGTGCTCTTTGCAGCACCAGCAACGTGCCCAGTAATGACTCCTGCAATTTGTATAGAGTCACATATATTGGTAACATGTCAAAGTATGATTGTAAATTATTTTTTATAAGACCCATTGCTCCTAGTACTATTGGAACTGTCTGGGTATCCTTTTTTCTGCCTGCAAATCCAGGTATTTTATGACTTTATGTCTCTCTGTATGTAAGACACTGTAGTCACTGGATGTAGCTATTTCAATGATTAATGCTACTTTTGTCTTCTTTTCATGGACTACAATATCTGGTTTTCTCGCATCTATTTTTTAAACTGTTGGAAATGGGTGATCTCATGAGATATAAACTTCATCATTTTCTATAATGTTTCCGCTGTTTTTCAGCTACTTCAGTATTATAATGTTTGCACAATCTTCAATGCAACAGTCTTGCCACATTATTATGCCTTTAGTATACAATCCTTCTGCCACTAGTATATCACAACCAGCAACAAAATGTGCAACTATTTCCAATTCTGTTTTACAAAACCTACATTTGTCTGTTTCTCCCACATGTTCAGTGGACTTTGTAAACCGTGTACATAGTCCACTATCTTGTCCCGTCAATATTAGCCTTTTGTCATTTGGTTTAAAATCACTTCTCCTTAACCATTCCTGTGTACGATTCTAATCAACATGAGGTTGATCCAAGAATTTTCTATACTTACAACTATATTTATGCATTTTCCAGATTTCTTGCCTTCTCATCTGATCCTTCACCTTATATTCTTTGTTTTGTTTTTTGGCACATTCAGTTGCTGTGGTTTGATTTCTATTCCTGCTTGACACAGATATGCTTCTGCTAAAGTAAGCAGGGAAATCATCTCAGACTTATTCTCTTCAGTTTCAAAACTTTCACTAAGTTTGGGTCATATGAGGTCAGCAGAATGTATGTAGTCCTACAATTGCAGCTCTATACATGTAATCAATTTTGAGGAGGCCCGTACCCCTTTAGAACAGTGAATATATATAGTCTTGATTTACACTGATTTTTATAAATCATTTGATGAACATGAAGCATCCTTCTTGTTTTCCTGTCCAACACCTTTTGGGGCCAGTCAATCACTCCAAAGCTGTAAGTTAGGACAGGAAGAGCAAGTTGATTTATAGCTTGGACTTTGTTCCTAGATGTCACCGCTGTTTTCAGTATTAATTTAGTCTTCTAAAATATTCCTTACTAAATTTTATTCGTATTTGTTCATGTTTTATTGTTGATCCTTCATCAGTTCTCAAATATTTATACACTCCTTCTTGCTCAAGTTCTTTTATATCACATTCTTGTCCCAAACTGATGTTTTCTTGGTGCTGCAGATTTCCTGCTTTAAAAGCTGCTTTTCACATTTATCAAGACCAACTGACATTATTAGATCATCTAAAAAAGTTTTGACCACTTGCAGTTGTGCTTTCAGTTCCTCATCTGATGAACTATACAGTTTTAAATCATACACAAAAAGAAGATGAGAAGTCTTTATACTTTGTTGTTTTGTGGGAGCCAAATTATAGCCATGACCTAATCTGTTAAGTAGACAGCTTAGTGGGTTAAGAACAAGACAAAAGAGCAGCAGTGACAAAGAGTCACCCTGGAATACCCCCCTTTGAATTTTTATCCCTGGAATAATCATTTGTCCTTTATCATGGCTTAACTGCAAAGCATTTTGCTACTGTTTCATGGTTGCTGTAATGTAATTGATCAGTGTAGGGTGTATCTTACACATTTTAAGCACTCTTTTATCCATGAATGTGGGATACTGTCAAATGTTTTTTTGTAGTCTATCCATGCCATATTAGATTCTTCCCCTTTTTGCAGCTCTCCATTATGACTTTATTTAATAACAAATGATCATTAGTTCCATATGACTTTCTTTTATTACCCTTTTGTTCTATTACCATGATTGAGTTGTTTACTAAATGACTATAAACTCAATCAGCATCAGTTCCAGTGTATAGTTTAGACATCATTGGAAGGCAAGTTATCGGTCTATAGTTTTTAGGATATTTTACATGTTCTCTCTTAAGTAGGAGCATTGCTTTTCCTGTTGTTACCAGGTTGGTGTCTGTGCGGGGTGTGCACAGAAATAGTTCTTACTCATGGCTAAATCTTCATGTAAAGATGTTAATACTTTGAGCCAGAAGTTAGGTACTGTATTTGGGCCTGGGGTTTTCCAATTAGGAGCTTTTCTTAATTTTGTTTCAATCTTTCTGACAGTTACTTCACCCTTTTTCATGTCCTGTACATTTGAACTTCTTATTCTTTCTTTTACTTCTTCTATCCATTTTGTATCTTTATTATGTTCCACAGGATCTTCATAGAAATTTCTCCAAAATGTATCTATTTCTTCTTTTTTTGGTGGTCTTTCATTTCCTTTTGCCTTGTTTCCCAGTTCTCTATAAAACTTTTTGGGGTTGTTAGAAAAATATGCATTTAAATATATGTGAAATGCTAGTTTAAAAGCAAAGTAGTATGTAATGCATTTTATTCTATTAATGATATAACAAAAAGGCTGAATTCATGTGCAATTGTAAGTAGTTTTGAAACTGCAGTGTGGCTTGTAGCAAATTGACCTCTGGCCCTGGCAGCTGCCAGCTCAGCAAGTTTTAATGTTTATGCTTTTCACAAGTGATTATCTGCTGGGCCAGGAAATTAAATATGTGAAATAATGAAATCTTCTGCTCTTTCCTGCTGGGATGATTTGGCTTTGTATATGTGTTACTAAGATAGCATGCAGCTGTTGGGAAAGTGTTACAGGGAACAAAGAAGTGTATTAAAAGACTGAATCTGCTATTGTATTTGGACTAGTTTGAAGCCTTGAAGAAGTAACTTTACAGAAAGACATTATGTCTGACCAGGTGGATAGCAAGGCCGTATTGTTACCAGAGGAAAACTTTTTTAAAATATACAGCATCAGTATAGATCAATGAATAGAACATTGCAAGCTAGAGTGATGTAGATGCCCTGTGACATACCACGTCAGTAAGGTTGGCACAGCTTGAATGTAAAGACTATATAAAATTGTATACTTCCTGTTTCATGTCAGACAAAATTCTGTACTTGTATGTTTTTTGCCTCCTGGTGTACACTAGTAAACTTTTGAACCTGAACCTCCTGTGTATTGAACTCTTGATTTTATTTAACAGTTTGGTCCTTCTTAGCCGGAAATCCCTCAGACAGCTGCAGATCAGAGTCTACCGGTGGTCGAGTACTGCGCAGGAGAAGTTACCAAAATGGTTCTTCTTGGGTGAAAAGACCTCCGACTGAATTGTCGTTTAAAGAGGCTGGCCACTTTCTGATCTGTGGCCGAAGAGCGGATCCTGGACAGCTCAATACCGGAGGCTCAGGTAGGAAGATTTTACCTTTTTTCTGTTTTAGATCAGGGACTAGGTTACAGTAAATATTGTTGTCAAGATTTGTTATGCAGATCAGGGACAAAAGGAATTACTGTATATTTGGTCATAGATCAGGGTAACAGAATAAGGTAGGCAGTTATTCTAGATAAACTGTGAAAAGGAACTGAAAACTTGATATCACGTGATAAGAAGGGTTACGTAACATTTTCTTTTACCATGGGAAATCAGTGCACTAAAACATCGCGAGATCCGCCCCTAACCGAAGATGCAAAATACATGCAATCACAACGTTCTGATAATGTTAGGTATTATACGAAATGGGTTAACAAATATGAATTTGATGGTAAATTAGATAAAACTTCACTGGTTAAACTCCTTAAGCAACTTAAATCCGATGCGGGAGGTCAGGCAAAAAAGCAACGCCAATTAGGCATTCCTCAGGCACACAGGTGGATTGAGGAAGCAAATCGTAGAGAACAGAAGATTAAAAATTCAAAAACATTATTTTTAGACAAAGAAGATAATAACTTAGTAATAGCAACAGCTCCTCCTCCTCCCTTGCCCCCTCCTTTACCTTTTTCAGGATATGAAGCGAGTGGACAGGCTGGTCCGCCTCCGCGTTATCCTGAAGTCTCAGCAAGACCACAACCATTTGTTAGAGATCCTATTGAAACTAGGTCCCGATCACGTAAAATATGTGGGGACGCAGAATCATATCAAATAGAGAGAAACCTACAGGATGAGAGTGAGGAAGAAATATGTCCACTTATAGAGGTCCCAAATCCTCAGACAGGACAAGCAGCGCAGGACCCAACACTCTTAGTTTATAGACCATGGACACCGGAGGATATCCGGAAAGCTACTGAGGGAATCCCCCATCCGAAAGTTAATTTTACAAAATTTTTAGAAGATTTATAAGGCATGAGGTTGAGTTACCACTTGAATGGGGAAGAAGTAGAAAAAGTAGTAAGACAAATTATAAGTCCACATTGGCACATGATTTGTGGCACCTGGAATCCTCTTAATGCAGAGCTTAAACCACTCCCACATAGTGACGCAGAATTAGACAACAGAGTGAAAGGTCTTACAGACCGAATCTCTGAGAAATGGAAACCTAGAGCAGACTGGACTTGCATTAATCAATGCATACAACAGGAAAATGAGACAATAGATTGATACTATGCTAGATTATTGGAGTGTTTTAATAATCATAGCGGTATGACGGTTCCTGAAAACCAAACAAATGATTCCCGTATGAACAACAATTAAAAAATGCATTTTTGAAAGGTTGCATTGCACCTATCAGTAGCTTCATTATGAAGCATATGATAGACCATCGAACAGGTAGGCTACAAGCCTTACTTGAATATGCTAGACATGCTGAAAGACATTTTAATAGCAAGAAAAAAAAGAAGGCGCAAGTCTTCACTGCTGAAGACGGAGCTGAAGTATTTGTGTTACAGTCAGGTAAAAAGGGCAAGAAGAATGCCTAGGGAAACAAACAGTCTGACAAATGATCAGAAGATTTTGAGGAAAGGAAAAAGAGAGGTGAGTGCTTTAAGTGAGGAAAAAAGGGACATTTAGTGAGGGATTGTAAACAGAACAAAAAGGTAATTACAGAAGATAAGGGAGATGAGGACTGACTATATGATAGTGAAGATAGATCATGCAAAAGTCAGAAATCATCAGGAGAAGTTAATAAACAGAAGACAAATATAAATGTGATAGAAGGAATAGAGGAAGTGCAAGTAGATATGGAAGATGAAGAAAGTGAAATTTTGGATTTAGCATTATTGAGCTTAGAGCTCTACTTAGCAGATACGAAACCGGAAGTTACACTTCTGGTGGAGGGAAGGGAAGTCAAATTCCTGTGTGACTCAGGAGCATCACGGACCCTGATACACCCCTCCAAGTTACCAGAACATTCTGAAACACCTGATTATATACTAGTGAAAGCTGCAAATGGACAGCTATACAGGGAACCACTTTCCCATGATATAGCAATAACTGACCCTGTTTCTGGTATGACCCAAAGAAGTAAAATTGTTGTTTCTGCAAAGTGTCCAGTGAAACTATTGGACAGGGACCTTATGCAGATATTTGGCATAGCAGTAGTTCCGACTGTGCAGGGTATGGAAGCACAGAGGCAAATGGATACTTTTGTAGTGCGATCGGAGGGTGAAACTTTTTACTGGTACAGCCAGGACCTAGTTACGACTGGTCCAGGGGCAGTAACCGAGGAACTGATGAAAGTAGCCATCAGTAAAGCCCCCTCCCTCGACACTGATCGACAGCATTTGTTATACTGTACTCTATACTACTGTACTACACCAGGACCTGATAGAGAGTATGAGCAAGAATTGTTCAGAAATCGCACAACTAGATTGGTTTTACGTACTTTGTATTGGGATACTGAGGGGAACAGTGTAATTAGCTGTTCATTACCTCAAGAATTCCTTGCATTATATAGATCAAATCGATTACCACATGTCAGCTTGACAAAGAACAAAAATATAAAATGGGCAGACTTAGGAGAAAAGGTGACAAGATGGGAGAAACAGACTGACTTAGAATTGTCAGAACAAGGAATACAAAAACAAAAGTTGAATTGGTTGACACAGACACATCCGGCTGTACACTTGCAATCTAGTGAGGACAGCTGATTAGCATTTTTGTTAGAAGAAGAAGAGAAAGCCTTATGTGAAATTCCAACGACTCTTTGGTCGTCAGGCAAGTCAGATGTAGGACTTATTTGAACAGCAGGACCAGTTACAATTACACCAAAATCGGCATTTAGGCCACAGAAAAGACAATACCCCTTGAGGAAGGATGCAGAAATAGGAATCAAACCTTTAATAGCAGCATTACTCAGGGAAGGAGTACTGGTAGAATCTCCTGATTCACCATGTAATACACCCCTATTTCCTGTTAAAAAAGCAAACGGATGGTTCAAGATTTACAAGTTGTGAACAATGCAGTGATACCCAGAGCACCCACAGTGCCAGACCCACATACTTTGTTAAACGATTTAAAACCGCAACAAAAATATTTCTCTGTGGTAGATATCAGTAATGCTTTCTTTTCGATACCTATACATCCTGATAGTCAATATTGGTTTGCATTTACATATCAGGGTAAAAGATATACTTATACTCGACTACTACAGGGATATTGTGAGAGCCCAACAATATTTGCACAAGAAATGGCTAGCAACCTGGCAGGGTTTACCCCACCAGGAGGTAGTCAAATTCTACTTTACGTAGATGACATCTTGCTAGCAGCCCCCACCCAGCAGCAATGCAGGGAGGATACTGTAGAGTTATTGAAATTTTTAGCAACACAAGGACACAAAGTAAATAAAAGTAAATTACAACTTTGGAAAAAGCAAGTTAGCTACCTAGGATATGTGATATCCAATGAAGGTAGGATATTAGATGAGGACAGAAAAACAGCAATTTTGCAAGCACCCAAATCAGCAACCAAGAAGGAAATGATGTCCTTCTTGGGGACAACTAATTTCTGTCAGAGTTGGATACCAAATTATGCTTTGGAATCTGCTCCACTGACTGACTTGATATATAAAACACCAATGGCAGCACAAGATATTTTACAATGGACACCCGAAGCAGAAATGGCTTTCTGCAGGTTGAAGCAGTTGATAGCTTCTTCATTAGTTTTAGGACTCCCAAATTATCACAAACGCTTCTTTCAGACCGTAGATTGCAAGCAAGGATATATGATGTCAGTGCTGACGCAACAACATGGGGATAAGCAACGCCCCATAGCCTATTATTCATCACAGTTAGACCCAGTGGCACGATCTCTGCCCCACTGTGTACAAGCGGTAGTTGCAGCTGCGATGGCAGTACAGGCTTCGGCCTCAGTGGTGTTGTTCCACCCTCTCACATTGAGAGTGCCTCATGCAGTCGCAATAATTTTACTGCAAGAAAAAGTAGCATATCTCTCTTCTGCTAGACATCTTTCATGCGTGACTATACTGCTGAGCCAACCTCATATGACAATTGAATGATGTACGACATTAAATCCATCAACATTACTTCCAACTCCTGTGGATGGCACACTGCACAGCTGCCTGCAAGAGATTGAACAGTTAACCTTGCCTAGACAAGATCTCACAGATATGCCCTTGGATAATGCTGAGGTGACATATTACGTGGACGGCTCATGCCGGAGGGGCCCTACAGGAAAGAGTCTAGTGGGGTATGCAGTAGTTACAGACTCTGAAATTCTAGAAGCTCAATCCTTACCACATAACCTATCTGCACAAGCAGCAGCATTGATAGCTTTGACACGGGCATGTACTTTAGCAAAAGACAAATGTGTAAACATATATACTGATAGTCAGTATGCTTTCTCTACAGTACATGTATTTGCACAACAATAGAAAAATAGGGGAATGATAACATCTAGTGGGAAACCAATTAATCATGCGCAATTTATTATGGAACTATTAGAATCTATTCAGTTACCTATCAAAGTAGCTATTTGCAAATGTATAGCTCATACAAAACAACAGGATAGAATTTCGAAAGGCAATGCAAGAGCTGATGTAGCTGCAAAGCAAGCGGCCTCAGACTCAGAAACTTTACTTTTGAATGAAGACTTACAACCCTCTGAGATTTTAGATTTAGACATGTTAAAAACAATGCACACTTACTACAAAAGCAGAAAAACAAAAATGGGAAAAACAAGGCGCAATTCTTGAAAATGGACTGTACATTTCCAAAGAGAAAAAAAACGATATTACCGTCTAATTTATTTAGATATGCAGCTTTGTTGAGCCATGGGCAGTGCCATGTCTCAACAGGGGGGGATGGTACAGTTAGTAAAATGAATAATCCAAACATATATGGATTCACAAAATATGCAAAAAAATTTTGTGCAGCTTGTCATACTTGTAACAAGCACCATGCACAAGGGGCATTTAAACCTAAGCAAGGAAGTTTTCCTATACCACCGTAAACATTCCATACTATTTGTATGGATTTCATAGAATTAAATAAGTGTGAGGGGAAAAAGTATTGTTTAGTCATTGTAGATATGTTTTCTAAATGGGTAGAAGCTTTTCCAACTAAAAATCTGGATGCAGCAACAGTGGCGAAAGCCCTGATAAAAGAAATAATCCCTAGGTTTGGCATACCGGAAAGGATTTATAGTGACAATGGCACACATTTCGTCAATCAGACAATTCAGAACTTGGAAGATTTTTTGGAGTCTCCTTGAAAAACCAATGTGCCTACCACCCACAGTCAGCAGGACTGGTGGAAAGGTACAATGGAACCCTTAAAAGTAAGCTTAGAAAGTTAGTTGAAGAGACCCAAAAGAATTGGATACACTGTCTGCCTTTGGCACTGCTGAGTATGAGAATGGTTCCAAATGTGAAGGGTCTGACTCCCTTTGAAATGTTTTTTGGGAGAGCATATTATGTGCCTCAGTGGAAAGCTCTCATGCCCGCAGAACAAGAGGCTGACAGTTCATTAGCTAGTTATATGAGGAAACTGTTAACAAATAAATCTGTTTTGCAGTTTAACTCTTTTTCAGATAAGGAACAGAAGCAGTTTTGGATCCCGGAACGTGGGTGTGGCTGAAAGTGACGAAGAGGAAGAATTGGGCGAGTCCAAAGTGGGAAGGACTGTACCAGGTACTGTTGGCAATGCCTACTGCAGTCAGAGTGGCTGAGAGGACGTCCTGGGTTCATTTGACACACTGCAAACCGGTAAAGAACTTTCAACTTGATGAAAACTTTGTGACTGATATACTACAAGGGAAAAATGGCCAAGAACAAAGCAAATAGAAATTTAGATCAACCCCAGAGATGTTGTATAATCATTTTGTTGAGTATACATTTATTGACTATAATTGTGACAATTTTCCTCTTGTTGTGTTTTTTTCTTCACTCAACCACACAAGTGAAAGTGGGAAGGCGTGACGAAATGTCTATAGACTGGCATCCAAATTTTAACACATACCTAGCTATGAAACGTGTATATGCAGAGACTATGAACATTTCGAATTGCTGGGTTTGTACAGCTATACCAACAGCATATGGAGGACTGATAATGTCCGCTGTCCCTTTGGGGATAAATGAGACTTGGGAGAATTTGCTTTTTGATACAGGAACTGTGAGATCACAGGACAAAATAGCTTTATTTTTACCTGTTACACAAAAGGGAATTGTATGTTTTTACAAAAATGACACTCTCCAGGTGGGCTGGAGCAATTGTAATATAACAATATCTTACCGGTGTTATATTAAGACTAGTAATGGCAATATTCTATGCAATACTAATTATGACTCATATTTGAACTCACTGAAAACAACCATGAATGAAATTCGCAAGAATCCTGTTTTATTTAAACAATTGTCAGTTATAGACCAGAAAATGTTTCATGCAGGGTTAATGCGTATTAGTACTAAAGTAGAAAAATGTTATTTTATTTGTGGGAAAAAGGCATATAAATGGCTACCTGAGAATTGGTCCGGCAGTTGTTTTTTGGGTTATCTGGTTCCAGCAATAAGACATACTGCAGAATTGCCTTTGGGAAAGATACGAAACATGAGAGAAGCAGCTCGGAAACCTGGAGGTCCAGTCGAGAAACCTGTAAATCCAGTTGGACGGATCGAAGCTGGCTGGAAAGACCATAATAACGTAAAGGACAAAAGCAAATTAACTCATATGGACTTGAGTGACAGTGTTATATCTTGGGCAGGAATATTCCCAGCATATGGAGCAGTCAAATTAATCTGGGAGCTGAGGAAGCTGTCAAAACTTCTTGAAGTAATGAGTAATGCAACTTTCTCTGCCCTAGAACTAGGGACTGATGAACTGAATGCAATGAGAACTGTTGTGCTACAAAATCGAATGGCTCTTGACTTCACCCTAGCGGCGAGAGGTGGTACATGCGTGCTTATCAAAGAAGAATGCTGTGCGTACATACCAGACAATAGGCATGAAATTAACAACCACCTAGAGGTAATTCAGCAAGTATCAGCCATGACTGAACCAGGCCCAAACCCACTGATGGACTTTTTCCAGAATCTATTTGGGTGGTGGGGTTCCATCCTAATGAATATTTTAATTGCTATTTGTGTGGGTATACTCCTAATAGGAGCATGTGTTTGCTGTGGAATTCCCTGCATGAAAAGATTAATCAAAGATTTTATTGATGTATCTGTTACTGAAACCTTGTACCAAGATATTGAGATTGAAAAATTGATCTCAGATGAAACTTTTTCTGAAGTATAGATCGAATGACTCACCTAGCTGAAAATCCTTAGTGGAAGAGGTTAGGAGATGAAATGATATTATGCATACTTCAAAATAGAATAAAAAGGATTAATAGGAGGGACAATGTTAGAAAAATATGCATTTAAATATATGTGAAATGCTAGTTTAAAAGCAAAGTAGTATGTAATGCATTTTATTCTATTAATGATATAACAAAAAGGCTGAATTCATGTGCAATTGTAAGTAGTTTTGAAACTGCAGTGTGGCTTGTAGCAAATTGACCTCTGGCCCTGGCAGCTGCCAGCTCAGCAAGTTTTAATGTTTATGCTTTTCACAAGTGATTATCTGCTGGGTCAGGAAATTAAATATGTAAAATAATGATTTCTTCTGCTCTTTCCTGCTGGGATGATTTGGCCTTGTATATGTGTTACTAAGATAGCATGCAGCTGTTGGGAAAGTGTTACAGGGAACAAAGAAGTGTATTAAAAGACTGAATCTGCTATTGTATTCGGACTAGTTTGAAGCCTTGAAGAAGTAACTTTACAGAAAGACATTATGTCTGACCAGGTGGATAGCAAGGCCATATTGTTACCAGAGGAAAACTTTTTTAAAATATACAGCATCAGCATAGATCAATAAATAGAACATTGTAAACTAGAGTGATGTAGATGCCCTGTGACATACCACGTCAGTAAGGTGGGCACAGCTTGAATGTAAAGACTATATAAAATTGTATAGTTCCTGTTTCACGTCAGACAAAATTCTGTACTTGTACGTTTTTTGCCTCCTGGTGTACACTAGTAAACTTTTGAACCTGAACCTCCTGTGTATTGAACTCTTGATTTTATTTAACAGGGGTCATCAATAAATTGCTTATTTTTTAATTTTCCTTTATATGTATCTGCGTATCTTCGAAGTAAGTTTTTCTGCCTGTGCTGCTATTTTTAGTTTATTATTTGCAATAGTGCATGATAGATCCTGATCTGTTCTGATACTGTGCATTGCTTTTATCACGCGTATCTTTCTGAGTATTTTTGTTTATCTCAAACATGAAAATTACAAAAGAATACACTAACTAAAACAAAAGTAAATAACAGCCATAACACAAATACCGGGAAGACCACCTTTTAGTAGTACAGATGCTGGTACCTCGGTTATCTGTTCTCGCTTCTATAATCTACAGTGAGACCTCTTTGCTTAATTGCTTTAAATTTTTCTTTATTTGATACTTCCACAATGGTATTTGATTTCTTCCCTTTCTTTCCCTTAATGCCCTGTGTTTTTGTGGTAAGACTTTATCTGTTATTAATTTAGTTGCATGGTAATATACCCTATTTAATTCTGTTACATTGCATGGATCTCTATAAAGAGTCCTAATTACTGTGTTCATTTGTTTTATCAAATTTCTAACTTTTTGAGTTATTTATTTATTTATTTGACATTTAGATTTAGTTTTATTGACTTTCTGTAGTCTATTCTTTCATCGATTTTAATATGTCTGTCCATCTCTATTAAATCAAGCAACTCTTTTCTTAGATCATTTTCCTGTAAACTCAGGGGACAGTCTTTGTTCTACTTTTCCTGTGGGTATTCTGCAGAAAGTTCCACAGCATCTTCCTATGCCATATTCTCTTTAATTTTATCCTGTGCCATCCATTGCTCTTTCATATGGTAACTCACTGGTCTATCACTCCACAATATTGACTGTGTCAGAGTTGCCACAGTTTTCTGTTCATTCACTTGCTGTACAACATCAGCTGAACTTTTGTACTGCTTTCCTATGGAAGACTCCAAAGAATCTTTGTATGGCAACTGATCAGATATTTCCTCACTCCACTGGTTTCTCCTTAATTTGAGGATCTATTGCTCTATCCTGCTGTGACATTGTCAAAGTTAGATTTTCTACACTAAATCCTTCACTTCACAGGTAATCCACAACCTCAGTTTCTATTTTTTAACTTCTCTTTGTTTTCATATTTTTTGTATTGTAAAATTTTCCATATCCAGATGCTTTTGCCTGTATTTTGTATTAATTAGTTTTCCCTTCTCCTTTATGTAAATATTGTACCATAATAAATCTCTTTCTCTTTCCCTTATCCATACTTTTTCTTCCTCCTATTTCTCCTTACCTGGGAGACTCTTTCCATCATGCTGTGATATATAACCTGTGTTAGATTTTCTACACTAAATCCTTGACTTCACAGGTATTCTATAACTTCAACTTATATATTTTTAACTTCTACTTTACTAGTCTTCTGTTTTACATTCCCTCTTTGTGATCTTATTTTTGTATTGTGAAATTTTCCATATCTGGATGCCTTTGCCTATATTTCTCTTCAAATATATTTGGGATTGCTTTTTTGCATTGAATAATTTGGCTTTCTCTTTTGCATAAATGTTGCACCATATCAGATCTCTCTTTCTTTCCCATATCCATGTATATTTTTTATACCTTTCAAAAATCTCTAGATTTTGTTCTTTATATTTTCGCACTTCCTCAGTTGCTTCTTTTTCAAAACGGCCCAAAGTTTCTTGGTCTATGTAATGGTTTTCATAAATCTGTTGTATTAATCAACACAAATTTTTATTACAAGCTTCTGACACTTTTTCTTGTGCAAGTATTTTTCTCTCCTCTAATTTCTCTCTTAATCTTTTTGTATATCTTCTGTCTGGAAATTCTGGGCTTCTTGCATAATAGTAACAATACATAATTTCTTTCTTATCCTCAATAGTCCACGCTATTATCTTTATGGCTCTTTTTTGGTCTATCAGTTTTTGAGATTTTTGCGGACTACTACTTCCTTCTACAAAAGGAAAGGGCATCCTTCCTCTGGGCCTGACCTAACCCTATTGTAGGAATATTTCTGTGTCTTGAGATATTTACACTGTCATTTTTTCCAGCCCTGACACCAGTGTGCCTACCACTTTTTTATCCTGGGTCTTGTGCACCCAGCTATCTTTTTTATTTTTAACCTACTTCTGTCCATGATATATGCTATATAAAATACATTCTATATATCAGTGTCATGATGAGATTTCATGAAAAACAGAGTCCATCTTGTGAAGTTACTTACTAAGACTTGAGGATGAATTCATTTCTAACAATACTGCTCTCCTTTGCTTGCTGATTTATGGTCTCTCCATTCTGTCAGTTTAAGAAAGCAGCTGTCACTATAAAAACTTTCTTAAGTCCCTCACCAGGAAATGTGATTGACATGATGCATATCTGATAGTAGCTGCTTATGCATAAACTTGGAAAAACATATCCTGTAGGAAGATATGAGAATAAAGGATATGGAGATTGGATATATCTATATCTATATATTATAAATATATTAATATGGATTTAGATAAAAAGATCAAATTGATCAAACATCACCAGCATTATCATTAACAAGTTAACGTTGAAAAAAATGTTTACATACTTTTACACATGTTCCAAGGAATAACCTTGGGGAATAAAATTTTAAAACATGTTTTTTACACACACACAGACACATATGCATGCTCACTTGTATATTTTAGCCTCACCTATCATCTTATTTTTATGTACTTTTCTTGAACTTATTTGTCTCACTAGGAATACAGAACTCATAGTGATATTTGGACAGAGTGAAGAATATTTGGTCAGGATTCAAGGAAAATTCTTACTGTTTAAATCCTGTGCATGGTAATATCAAGATGGATAAAGGAGAGAGATGGAGAGACAGCGAGAGAGAGAAAGAGAAGGGAGAAGTCCTTTATGGCTGATGAAAATTTTGGCAATGCAATGATGAAGTCAGAGGAGAAGGAAGTGATTAAATTAGAGGCAAGGGAACTCCAACTTGAAAATCTGATGAGGTTGTATAAAATATAACTCTGAATCATAATCAGAGAAGGTCTGGGCATATGGAAAAGGTTTTTAATGAAGTTGAAGGTGTTTACAGGATTCAACAGTCAGACCCGGAAGCTATAAAAATCAATCAAGAGATGGAGATGTCCCCGTTGAGTGAGCTAAGTGTCTTGATGAGAGAGAAATGGGTTGACAAAGCTCATACCCAAAGGTGGAAGACAATCAACTCATGAGTACACATTAAAGGATGTAGGCAGCAGCTGTTATCAAAAACACTGAGAACGGAAATCTGGTGCAGCAAAATAAAATAAAATAGCTCTAACTAGCTGTGCAATAGGAATTATATCTGTTTGATTTTACATTTTGGAAAAATACTGAAGCCTTCAAGTATTTCTGTGCAGGAAACTTAGTTTATCCAGTACTTAGAAACCAATAATTTTATTTATGTATTTATTTATTTTGAGAGGCATTGTACAGATTTATAACTTTTTATGAGTGTAAAAATGAAAGAAAAGCCATGGTATGATTTTATAGCTATAAGAAACCCTTTGCAGAAAAAAAGAGAAAAATGATTTTGACATTTTAGAACTCAATTTGCTTCTAAAAAAGATGTAAAGAAATTACTATAAGGATATTGTGAAAAAGCAGTGACTAAGAAAAATGTGAATTCAACACATGGAGCTTAGGATGTTTGGCTGATTTTCAAAATTGATGATGCACATATAATACATTTATTAAGTGCTGCTCATATAAAGTAAAAACATATATAGGGCAGTAAAAGATGTTCTGTCATTGTAGTATGAGTGTACATATTGTGAAATGTTGCCCAGTAAAAAGGTGTGAACAATTTGATTAAAGAAAGCATATGAAAACTAAGTGCACGTGTGTACAAAATATAGAAAAGAGATGAGGCTTTGGGTAGATTGTGATGTGGTGGAAAGAAGAGAAGAAAATATAGATATTAAAATTAATGAAGTAGCATGGATGGAGGTTGAGCAACAGGGATACCTGGAATAAGAAAACATTAATATAATCAAAGAAGTGGAAAGAAAGATAAAGAGGGTGGTACAATATGTTAAGGATTCTATAATGCAGACAGAGGAAGATGAAAAAAGAGAAGTTTCCTCTGAAGAAAACTATGTTAGAGGAATATAGGTTAGAAAAAAAAAGAATAGTTATAAGGGAAGAGGACAGTATAAAAATACATGTTTAAAGTAGTTTGAAAAGTAAATAACCAGGTTATCTGTATTACAAAGATTCAAAAAGATGGATTAGGATATGATATGTTTATTTCCAGAAAAAAGATTTATAAAAAAGGAGGACAGAACATGGGTGTGTGGAGTTACAGAACAGATAAATGTTTAGTGCTTGCGCTGATGTTGCATAAGAATAGTAAAATAGATTATGCAAGAGTAAAAACATGTAGGCCTTAACTGTCAAAGCAGTATTTGAAGGCCAACACATGTTAGACCTATAGCTTTATTAAATTCTGATTATTAGATAATAAAGGTTATATAACTATGACTAAAAGAAGCAAAACAGTATGTTTTAGAGAGGTTTTTGGGCTTAGTAAAAGGACAATATCAAATAAATACTGATACTGATGAGAAAATTAGTTAACATCATAACTAGAATACAGATATTAGAATCATACTTTCATATTATATATATATATATATATATATATATATATATATATATATATATATATACGTGGGTCTACTGTATATAATCAAAAACTCACTTTTTCGAAAATAAACAGTAGACCAACAGTTACGTGAAAGTGCACTTCACCGAAAGTGCACTTTCACACCACTGAGCGAATGGTTACGGACCTTAGGGTTAGGGCTTGGGTTAAGGATAGTGGATAGCTAGTAGGGTTATCCACTATCCTTAACCCAAGCCATAACACTATGGTCCATGACTACCACACCACAGTGGAGGATATTGTATGTCCTCCATGGTGAAGTAGTCACGGACCTATGTCCTCCACTGTGGTGTGGTAGTCATGGACCTTAGGGTTAGGGCTTAGGTTAAGGATAGTGGATACCTAGTAGTGCTATCCACCATCCTTAACCCAAGCCCTAACCCAAAGGTCCGTGACTACCGCACCACAGTGGAGGACATTGCTCGTTCATTCTAGTGGTGTTCGCGTAAGTGCACTTTCTGTGAAGTGCACTTTTGCGTTAGTGGGCATCTACTACCGGATTTCGAAATAGTGTAATTTTGATCTCCGGTAGTAGACCCATATATATATATATATATATATATATATATATATATATATATATATATATACACACACACACACACACACACACACACACACACACACACACACACACACACACAGTAGGGTTTATTACATTTCATGAAAAGTTTTCTTTGAGATTATTGAGTATGGTCTTTGGAAAAATACAGATGTCAGTAAAATCTAAGTGTAATGTCAATATGGTTATTCTAACAGTAAAGTATTGGGGGAAGAAGCATGAGAGATGGTATTAATCAAAGATATTTCACCATAAAAGAGGATACAAATACAACCACTAACATGCAGGCTCAAAGATTCCTAGATTTTGTCAGTGCAAACACCCTACTAGGTCCTAATATATAGAGGAAATGTTGCAACCAGCCTTGTATAATGTATTCACTGGTTAAATCAGATCACAGAGTGGTCTCCCTCAAAATAAATATAAAGCCCAAACTCCCAGCAAACCTGAGAACCATTAAAAACTTTTACAAGGCTAACAAGCTCCTACTAAGCAATGGCATAGCTGAACTCCAAACCCCCCCAATTCACAGCACATGGTGTGTCCTATGCAAAAGTGTTTAGGGAAACCCTGTACAAGCATATACATAACTTTAAAGTATTTATCTAATTCATTTGATACTTTTAAAGAACATTATGTAGGGGTATATAAGCTTATTTATTTAGTTACTTAGTTATGTATTTATTTATGCATGTATGTATACATATATGTTGTTGACCAAGCTAGGCTGACTGACCCAATAACAGGCCTCTTTTCAGTGTTGTATCTGGGAGAAAAATTCTAGTAGTTATACAATGGAATAAACAAAATACAATAAAGAGGTGTAGTATTAGTTAATAAATTCACCAATACAGTACAGTAATAGCAATATAATGTGATTAACAGTAACCCAGAAATAAATAAATGTACTACCAATCTGTTATTAGTCATAATTAGACACATTTTCAAATACTGCATTTATAGACTCAAAGTCATGTCACTACACTCGGTGTCTTACAGACTACAAAGAGGTGAACTATGTCTGGCATACAAGTCATCCTTCATTTCAATACTAATGGATTTACTATACAACACGAAGTCAAATGGCATCAGAAATAGAACCAGAAAGATGCATCCCACACTGCTAATATGCTAGGAACCAACAAATAGTGATGTGTTAGGAATGAAGGCATGCATCAATGCAAAAAAAAAAAAAAAATATATATATATATATATATATATATATATATATATATATATATATATATATATATATGTAAATCACACTTTTAGTAGTATAATCAATCACGTTTAGTGCTTTCATCTACAGAAAAATGATGGACTTCATCAGAACTAAATGTTAATTTCCATCTACTGTACTTGTACACAATTACTAAATTAAAGAAATTATTATTTGTCTCACTAGGAATACAGAACTCATGGTGATATTTGGACAGAGTGAAGAATATTTGGTCGGGATTCAAGGAAAATTCTTACTGTTTAAATCCTGTGCATGGTAATATCAAGATGGATAAAGGAGAGAGATGGAGAGACAGCGAGAGAGAGAAAGAGAAGGGAGAAGTCCTTTATGGCTGATGAAAATTTTGGCAATGCAATGATGAAGTCAGAGGAGAAGGAAGTGATTAAATTAGAGGCAAGGGAACTCCAACTTGAAAATCTGATGAGGTTGTATAAAATATAACTCTGAATCATAATCAGAGAAGGTCTGGGCATATGGAAAAGGTTTTTAATGAAGTTGAAGGTGTTTACAGGATTCAACAGTCAGACCCGGAAGCTATAAAAATCAATCAAGAGATGGAGATGTCCCCATTGAGTGAGCTAAGTGTCTCGATGAGAGAGAAATGGGTTGACAAAGCTCATACCCAAAGGTGGAAGACAATCAACTCATGAGTACACATTAAAGGATGTAGGCAGCAGCTGTTATCAAAAACACTGAGAACGGAAATCTGGAGCAGCAAAATAAAATAAAATAGCTCTAATTAGCTGTGCAATAGGAATTATATCTGTTTGATTTTACATTTTGGAAAAATACTGAAGCCTTCAAGTATTTCTGTGCAGGAAACTTGGTCTATCCAGTACTTAGAAACCAATAATTTTATTTATGTATTTATTTATTTATTTATTTTGAGAGGCATTGTACAGATTTATAACTTTTTATGAGTGTAAAAATGAAAGAAAAGCCATGGTATGATTTTATAGCTATAAGAAACCCTTTGCAGAAAAAAGAGAAAAATGATTTTGACCTTTTGGAACTCAATTTGCTTCTGAAAAAGATGTAAAGAAATTACTATAAGGATATTGTGAAAAAGCAGTGACTAAGAAAAATGTGAATTCAACACATGGAGCTTAGGATGTTTGGCTGATTTTCAAAATTGATGATGCACATATAATACATGTATTAAGTGCTGCTCATATAAAGTAAAAACATATATAGGGCAGTAAAAGATGTTCTGTCATTGTAGTATGAGTGTACATATTATGAAATGTTGCCCAGTAAAAAGGTGTGAACAATTTGGTTAAAGAAAGCATATGAAAACTAACTGCACGTGTGTACAAAATATAGAAAAGAGATGAGGCTTTGGGTAGATTGTGATGTGGTGGAAAGAAGAGAAGAAAATACAGATATTAAAATTAATGAAGTAGCATGGATGGAGGTTGAGCAACAGGGATACCTGGAATAAGAAAACATTAATATAATCAAAGAAGTGGAAAGAAAGATAAAGAGGGTGGTACAATATGTTAAGGATTCTATAATGCAGACAGAGGAAGATGAAAAAAGAGAAGTTTCCTCTGAAGAAAACTATGTTAGAGGAATATAGGTTAGAAAAAAAAAGAATAGTTATAAGGGAAGAGGACAGTATAAAAATACATGTTTAAAGTAGTTTGAAAAGTAAATAACCAGGTTATCTGTATTACAAAGATTCAAAAAGATGGATTAGCATATGATATGTTTATTTCCAGAAAAAAGATTTATAAAAAAGGAGGACAGAACATGGGTGTGTGGAGTTACAGAACAGATAAATGTTTAGTGCTTGCGCTGATGTTGCATAAGAATAGTAAAATAGATTATGCAAGAGTAAAAACATGTAGGCCTTAACTGTCAAAGCAGTATTTGAAGGCCAACACATGTTAGACCTATAGCTTTATTAAATTCTGATTATTAGATAATAAAGGTTATATAACTATGACTAAAAGAAGCAAAACAGTATGTTTTAGAGAGGTTTTTGGGCTTAGTAAAAGGACAATATCAAATAAATACTGATACTGATGAGAAAATTAGTTAACATCATAACTAGAATACAGATATTAGAATCATACTTTCATATTATATATATATATATATATATATATATATATATATATATATATATATGTGGGTCTACTGTATATAATCAAAAACTCACTTTTTCGAAAATAAACAGTAGACCAACAGTTACGTGAAAGTGCACTTCACCGAAAGTGCACTTTCGCGAACACCACTTGAGCGAATGGTTACGGACCTTAGGGTTAGGGCTTGGGTTAAGGATAGTGGATAGCTAGTAGGGTTATCCACTATCCTTAACCCAAGCCATAACACTAAGGTCCATGACTACCACACCACAGTGGAGGATACTGTATGTCCTCCATGGTGAAGTAGTCACGGACCTATGTCCTCCACTGTGGTGTGGTAGTCACGGACCTTAGGGTTAGGGCTTAGGTTAAGGATAGTGGATACCTAGTAGGGCTATCCACCATCCTTAACCCAAGCCCTAACCCAAAGGTCTGTGACTACCGCACCACAGTGGAGGACATTGCTCGTTCGTTCTAGTGGTGTTCGCGTAAGTGCACTTTTGGTGAAGTGCACTTTTGCGTTAGTGGGCATCTACTACCGGATTTCGAAATAGTGTAATTTTGATCTCCGGTAGTAGACCCATATATATATATATATATATATATATATATATATATATACATATATATATATATACATATATATATATACACACACACACACACACACACACACACACACACACACACACACACACACACACACACACACACACACACACAGTAGGGTTTATTACATTTCATGAAAAGTTTTCTTTGAGATTATTGAGTATGGTCTTTGGAAAAATACAGATGTCAGTAAAATCTAAGTGTAATGTCAATATGGTTATTCCAACAGTAAAGTATTGGGGGGGAGAAGCATGAGAGATGGTATTAATCAAAGATATTTCACCATAAAAGAGGATACAAATACAACCACTAACATGCAGGCTCAAAGATTCCTAGATTTTGTCAGTGCAAACACCCTACTAATATATAGAGGAAATGTTGCAACCAGCCTTGTATAATGTATTCACTGGTTAAATCAGATCACAGAGTGGTCTCCCTCAAAATAAATATAAAACCCAAACTCCCAGCAAACCCGAGAACCATTAAAAACTTTTACAAGGCTAACAAGCTCCTACTAAGCAATGGCATAGCTGAACTCCAAACCTCCCCCAATTCACAGCACATGGTGTGTCCTATGCAAAAGTGTTTAGGGAAACCCTGTACAAGCATATACATAACTTTAAAGTATTTATCTAATTAATTTGATACTTTTAAAGAACATTATGTAGGGGTATATAAGCTTATTTATTTAGTTACTTAGTTATGTATTTATTTATTCATGTATGTATACATATATGTTGTTGACCAAGCTAGGCCGACTGACCCAATAACAGGCCTCTTTTCAGTGGTGTATCTGGGAGAAAAATTCTAGTAGTTACACGATGGAATAAACAAAATACAATAAAGAGGTGTAGTGTTAGTTAATAAATTCACCAATACAGTACAGTAATAGCAATATAATGTGATTAACAGTAACCCAGAAATAAATAAATGTACTACCAATCTGTTATTAGTCATAATTAGACACATTTTCAAATACTGCATTTATAGACTCAAAGTCATGTCACTACACTCGGTGTCTTACAGACTGCAAAGAGGTGAACTATGTCTGGCATACAAGTCATCCTTCATTTCAATACTAATGGATTTACTATACAACAGGAAGTCAAATGGCATCAGAAATAGAACCAGAAAGATGCATCCCACACTGCTAATATACTAGGAACCAACAAATAGTGATGTGTTAGGAATGAAGGCATGCATCAATGCAAAAAAAAATATATATATATATATATATATATATATATATATATATATATATATATATATATATATATATATATATATATATATATATATATATATATATATATATGTGTGTGTGTAAATCACACTTTTAGTAGTATAATCGACCACGTTTAGTGCTTTCATCTACAGAAAAATGATGGACTTCATCAGAACTAAATGTTAATTTCCATCTACTGTACTTGTACACAATTACTAAATTAAAGAAATGATTATATACTAAAATAATGAATATGAAAGAAAGAATGTATAGATTATATTTGAACATGATGAAATTGTTTTTAGTCATAATGGAATTAAAATATTTAATTATAGTCAGATAACTTTTACCCTGGAATTTTTTCATATTTTAGAAAAAGGGTTTATGTTTATTCCACTTCAATGGCTCTGTGTGGCTGATTTTCTAACAGAACTGAAATTATCTACTAGGAAAATTAACTTGGTTTTACATTTTAATTCTTTTGATTTGTCACTAATAATATGCTGGCTTTTAATGATGATATGAGGAGATCATTTAAGAATAAAAGTGGGATTCATACAGGTTGCCACTAAGTGTATACTTAGCATACACTTTCTGTATTCAAGAACATCCATACCACTTTGCTTGTGCTGTCTCTTCACTCAGAAAGGTTACATTAAGTATAAATTAGTGTGAGCTTAGTGGTAACATTAATCATTCCTAGTATTTTTCAACCTATGTTGCACCCTATAGTTCAGGTGTTTAAAAAGCGTGTGAATATGACATTTGCAAGTATTTGAGTTTTAATAAGAATCATGGGCCCCCTCATACTACTAATAGACAGAGATAGTTCATAAATTATTTATCCCATGCATGGGTCCCCTCAAATGTCTCTTCAAATTATGTATGGTATGATTCAGTTAGTATATAATTATTGACTATGGAATAGGTAATAGACAGAGATAGTTCATAAATGATTTATCCCATGCATGGGTCCCCTCAAATATCCCCTCAAATTATGTATGGTATGATTCAGTTAGTATATAATTATTGACTATGGAATAGGTAATAGACAGAGATAGTTCATAAATGATTTATCCCATGCATGGGTCCCCTCAAATATCCCCTCAAATTATGTATGGCATGATTCAGTTAGTATATAATTATTGACTATGGAATAGGTAATAGACAGAGATAGTTCATAAATGATTTATCCCATGCATGGGTCCCCTCAAATATCCCCTCAAATTATGTATGGCATGATTCAGTTAGTATATAATTATTGACTATGGAATAGGTAAGGCCAATCTCTAACCAAATGTGACAGGTTAATTCAAGCACAAAGAGGGAAACTGGCTATGCTTAAACTGGCCTGCAGGGGTAACTAGCCTAGTATGTACCTGTGAACCAATGAACAGGAACTCGTTTATAGGAAACAGGAGATGAGTATCATTGAAGGAATCCACATAATCGTCGTCTTCATCTTGGCTTCACCACATCATTCAAAAGGACCTGTACTTGAGTCAGCAACCATGTGAACTGAGGATAAAAGATATAAATTTATTACATATAAGACAAATTAAGTACTTTCATTGGTTTGTAACAAACAACTCCATCAGAATAACATACTCAGGTTAACAAAGGTGTTAGCTTAAAAAGCAAAGTGCTAAGTTAAAAAGCCTCCACCACATACATACAGTATTTTTTAAAACATTTAAAACATCATACATTGGTGTTGCTTGTCCCAAACTAAATTCAATAAATATGGCAAGAGGTTGAGGAGACCCTGGAGAGGTGGAAATATGCTGTAGACAGGAGAGGAATGAAGGTCAGCAGGACTAAGACAGAATATATGTGTGAATGAGGGGGAGGATAGTGGAATGGTGAGGATGCAGGGAATAGAGTTGGCGAAGGTGGATGAGTTTAAATACTTGGGATCAACAGTTCAGAGTAATGGTGAGTGTGGAAGAGAGGTGAAGAAGAGAGTACAGGCAGGGTGGAGTGAGTAGAGAAGAGTGTCAGGAGTGATTTGTGACAGACGGGTACTAGTATGAGTGAAAGGGAAGGTCAACAAGAGGGTAGTGATACCAGCTATGTTATATGGGTTGGAGACAGTAGCGTTGACAAAAAAGCAGGAGTCAGAGCTGGATGTGGCAGCGTTAAAGATGTTAAGATTTGCACTGGGTGTGATGAGGGTAGACAGGATTAGGAATAAGTATATTAGAGGGTCAGCCCAGGTTGGATGGTTTGGAGACAAAGCCAGAGAGGCGAGATTGCATTGGTTTGGACATGTGCTGAGGAGGGATGCTGGGTATATTGGGAAAAGGATGCTAAGGATGAAGCTGCCAGGTAAGAGGAAAAGAGGAAGGCCTAAGATAAGGTATATGGATGTGATGAGAGAGGACATGCAGGTGGTTGGTGTGACAGAGCAAGATGCAGAGGACAGGAAGAAATGGAAACAGATGATCTGCTGTGACGGCCCTAATGGGAATAGCTGAAAGAAAAAATTAATATTGCAAGAATTGCCTTATTAAAATCAGACCAAATATGAATGTAGTTTTAAAGCACTGGCTATTGACAAGGATGCATTAAGTCCTGGATAAATGCATGTGTTCAACTTAATCTGCCAAATTAATTCTTTAAATTTGATCAAATGAAGGACCCCCCCCCCGAGGATCCTTCACCACTCTTTCAAGTCCAAAAAACAAAAAGCTATGCACGGGGTTCGTTATGTGCTTGTATAGGGAATTATTAATATTCTTAAATGTTACATCATAAAGATGTTTGTACATACTTTCTTTAAATTTCCTCTGTGTTATTCCAACATAAAAAACAAGGATATTGCTGATACTTTACTAAATAAATCAGTCCAGTTGAATATCAAGTTCATCAAAATGGGAGTTTTATGAGAAATTTGTTCACCATCATGCTTTTGCTCTCTAATAAAAACCTACACTGAGATGAAAACCACATTTATAAGTACCCATCTTTCTAGGGATGGAATTAAAATGGGAATGGTCACTACTTTCAAGGAGATTTTTAATTGTCCTACCCCTTCTAAAATCAACTTAGGGCTTCTTCCCAATTTTGTCTGTAATTTTGACAAAACAAGCAAAAACTCCCCAGTTCTTGTCAAGAATTTCCCTAATCTCCAAGTGGTTAATTGTAAAGGTGGTAACAAAAGAATCAAGATAGAGATTAGGGTCACCTTTAGGCTCACTTTAAGTTCATTACCAACAAGTACCTTATCGGACAATATAAGGCAGTAGAAAATACCCTCCTTCCTTTTGGAAGCCACTTCATTATATATCCCTTGAATTAACTCACAAGGATAGTCCCTTACTAGGAATGATTTGTTAAAGTATCACACTATCTGATCAGCAAATCATTGTCAGAATCCATCTTAGTCAGTCAAGCATATTGATCGTTAACTAAACTTCTCTTTTGATGATAACTTGAATAAAGCAATAAAGAATTTGAATAGGTGGATTTTCTATAGATGTTACTAATGAATGTTTTGCTGTTAACACCTTTACTAATTTCTACATCCAAATAATTAATCCTATTTGTGTCAAAAGAAAATGTAAATTTCAAAAAAGAGGTTGTGGAATTGATGTAATTAATAAATTCATAAATGTCCTCCGTTGGATTTTTCCAAGCAATAAAAATATTGTTTTCATGGCATCTTCATTGTCAGCATCATCTTCTTCATCTTTATTTCATCCTCATCATTTTCCTTGTCCTTTTCTTTGCATTATCTTCATTGCATCATCTTTATCATCTCCATTGCTCCAGTGTGGAATGTACTGAAGGCTTCGCCAGGTAAAAGTGCACTGGGTTTACCAGTCTGCCCTCATACAATGCCTCAGTGTCTTTTTCAAAGAAGTCTTATAAGGTTAATCAGGCAGGATATTTCCCTCACAAGCCAAAACTGATTGGGATTGAGAGCATTGTAAGCTGCCAATATCTTAATTTATTAGCTCCTTTATTACATGTATGTGTGGTCTTTTATCAGCTAAATAAAGCTTGGGTAAATATTAAATAAAGAAATCAGAAAAGTCTTTACTGCTGAATAATAAAATGAAAAAAAAAACCCTGTCTAGT
Source organism: Protopterus annectens (assembly GCF_019279795.1). Classification (NCBI taxonomy): domain Eukaryota; kingdom Metazoa; phylum Chordata; order Ceratodontiformes; family Protopteridae; genus Protopterus; species Protopterus annectens. Next base: position 64,318,174 of record NC_056733.1, read on the forward strand.
AAAACAGAAAAATGTAATTTCAGTTCTTAATGTAACCCAAAATATCAAATTCCTTAACACCAACAAAAACTGCTCACTATGTACTTCAGCAATTGAGTTAAGTTCATTAACCATAAATCATGTTCTCTTAGGGTGTTACTGTAAGCCCCATGCACCACTGATGTTTTACAACTCGAAATATATTAACTGTCAGACTGCACAACAGTGTAGTTAAGGAGAAACTTCCCTGCTCTGTTGGGTCACAATCTCAAATTTAGACACACACTCATGCACGCGCACACACACACACACACACACACACACACACACACACACACACACACACACACACACACACACACACACGGTATTCAATGAGCGCCTGTATATCTGCATGTGCAAATATATTATATATATACTTTTATATATATATATATATATATATATATATATATATATATATATATATATACATGTATATGTGTGGAATAAATACAGATATAGATATAAATGTGCATGTTTTAGAAGTATAAAAGGATTTTGGTATTTGGGTTATATAGCTTTAAATGTTAATGACCTAATAGCCTGTTTTATGGCATGCAGTACATCTTTAGAGTTGGGTCTAATTAAACACATTATGCAGGCCTACTAATACATCTTCCATGTTTGTATTTCTTACTATTCATCCAAACAAACACCCATCTGCAACAAGTAGCAAGACAGGCTGGTGTCCCTGTCCCCCAGACTTGTTGAACTGGTTGCCAGCCTACTAAAGTGGGACGCCTTGCCATCTATTAAACTGCAAGGGCCTCACAGAGGATATAAAGAAGGTTTGAATAAAAAGATATCCAGCTGGTAAAATAAGTTTATTGTTTGCTTGTTTGTTTTTTTCCCCTACACAATTTCTATTGCAGATGAAACCTTAGGAAAAGTAGCTGTATTTAAGAATTTTAGGTAAAATGTAAATACTCTGACCGGTTAGATTATTCAAGGATTTAGTCCTATCTGGTGCATTCTGGTTTCCCTGCAAATTTTCTGATGTAAAATACAGCTCCCAATCAACACAGCAAATTAGAATGTCAACTTGGTTGCTAACAAAAAAATGGGATCAGCTTTGGCAGATCAAGATGCCCCTTGTAATCACTCTCACTTGTTGCAGAGCAGTAAATGTCCCTTATTATCAGTGCCAGCTGTGGTATATCAAAGAATGCATTGTGGTGTTAATGTAAATGTGCTACACACATCACTGTCGTATCAGTTACTCCCTCACACAGTATCAGCACCAGCCATTTTAATCAACAGATGACACCTGGTATCAATGCAAACTCTGTCAGATCAATAACTGCCCTTGATACCAGTGTTTCCTATGTCAGGTCCTCATATCAGTATTAGCTGCATCTGATAAGTAAATCCCTCTAGTATCAGAGTTTACTGTATCAGATCACTAAGTGACCCAGGTATCAAATCATTTAATGCCCTTGTTGTCAATATTAGCATTATCAGATGACAAAATGCCATGTTATCAGTGTTAGCCATGTTAGATAATTAACAGACCCTTAGCATACATATCATCCATGTCAGGTAATTAACAGAAGTTTAGTATACATGCTAACCATGTCAGATAATGAACAGATCCTTAGTATACATGATAGGCATGTCAGATAACTAACAGAGCCTTAGTATACATGCTAATCATATCAGATAATTAACAGAACCTTAGTATACATGCTAGCTATGTCATTAATTGACAGAACCTTAGTATACATGCTAACTATTACAGGTAATTGATAGAATCTTACTAGATATGCTAGCCCTGACAGATAACTAACAGACCCTTAGGATACATGCTAGCCATGTCAGATAACTAACAGACCCTTAGTATACATGCTAACTATGTCAGATAAGTAACAGACCCTTAGTATTCATGCTAGTCATGTTAAATAACTAACAGACCCTTAGTATACATGCTAGCCATGTCAGGTAACTAACAGACCCTTAGTATAAATGCCAGCCATGTCAGATAACTAACAGACCCTTAGTATAAATGCTAGCCATGTGAGACAATGTCAGACAACTAATAGACTCTTAGTCTACATGCTAACCATTAACTAAAAGAGCCCTAGTATACATGCTAGCCATGTCACATAACTAATAGGCCCTTAGTATACCTGCTAACCATGCCAGATAACTAACAGACCATAAGTATACATGTTAGCTATGTCAGATAATTAACAGACCATTAGTATACATGCTAACTATGTCAGATAACTAACACACCCTAATATATATACACTAGCTATGTCAGATAACTGACAAACCCTTAGTATACCTGCTAGCTATGTTAGATAATGAACAGAACCTTAGTGTATATGCTCGCTATGCTAGATAACTAATAGACCATTAGTATAGATGCTAGTCATGTCAGATAACTAACAGACCCTTAGTATACATGCTAGCCATGTCAGGTAACTAACAGACCCTTAGTATAAATGCCAGCCATGTCAGATAACTAACAGACCCTTAGTATAAATGCTATCCATGTGAGACAATGTCAGACGACTAATAGACTCTTAGTCTACATGCTAACCATTAACTAAAAGCGCCCTAGTATACATGCTAGCCATGCCAGATAACTAATAGGCCCTTAGTATACCTGCTAACCATGCCAGATAACTAACAGACCATAAGTATACATGTTAGCTATGCCAGATAATTAACAGACCATTAGTATACATGCTAACTATGTCAGATAACTAACACACCCTAATATACACACTAGATATGTCAGATAACTAACAAACCCTTAGTATACCTTCTAGCTATGTTAGATAATGAACAGAACCTTAGTGTATATGCTCGCTATGCTAGATAACTAATAGACCATTAGTATAGATGCTAGTCATGTCAGATAACTAACAGACCCTTAGTATACATGCTAGCCATGTCAGGTAACTAACAGACCCTTAGTATAAATGCCAGCCATGTCAGATAACTAACAGACCCTTAGTATAAATGCTATCCATGTGAGACAATGTCAGACGACTAATATACTCTTAGTCTACATGCTAACTATTAACTAAAAGAGCCCTAGTATACATGCTAGCCATGTCAGATAACTAATAGGCCCTTAGTATACCTGCTAACCATGCCAGATAACTAACAGACCATAAGTATACATGTTAGCTATGCCAGATAATTAACAGACCATTAGTATACATGCTAACTATGTCAGATAACTAACACACCCTAATATACACACTAGCTATGTCAGATAATTAACAAACCCTTAGTATAACTGCTAGCTATGTTAGATAATGAACAGAACCTTAGTGTATATGCTCGATATGCTAGATAACTAATAGACCATTAGTATAGATGCTAGTCATGTCAGATAACTAACAGACCCTTAGTATACATGCTAGCCAAGTCAGATGATTAACAGACCCTTAGGATACATCCTAGGTATGTCACATAACTAACAGACCCTTAGTATACAAGCTAGCCATGTCAGATAACTAACAGACCCTTAGTATACATTCTAGCTATGTCAGATAACTAACAGACCCTTACTATACATGCTAGTCATGTCAGATAACTAACAGACCCTTAGCATACATGTTCGCTATCCCAGAAAATTAACAGACCATTAGTATACATGCTAACTATGTCAGATAACTAACAGACCTTTAGTATACATGTTAGTCATGTCAGATAACTAACAGTGCCTTGGTATATATGCTAGCTATGCTTGATAAATAGCAGACCATTAGTATACATGCTCGCCATGCCAGATAACTAAGAGTCCATTAGTCTATATGCTAGCCATATCGGATAACTAATAGGCCCTTAGTAAATATGCTAACCATATCAGATAACTAACAGCCTCTTAGTATACATGCTAGCCCTGTGAGACAATGTCAGACAACTAACTGACCTTTATTATACATGCTAGCCATGTCAGATAACTAACAGAACCTTAGTATACATGCTATGTCAGATAACTAACAGACCCTTAGTATACATGCTAGCTATATCAGATAACTTACAGACCCTTAGTATACATGCTAGCTATGTCAGATAGCATAAAGACACTTAGTATATATGCTATGTCAGATATCTATCAGAACCTTAGTATACATGCCAGCTATGTCAGATAACTAACAGACCCTTAGTATACATGCTAGCTATGTCAGATAACTAACAGATCTTTAGTATACATGCTAACTATGTCAGATATCTAACAGAACCTTAGTATATATGGTAGCTATGTCAGATAACTAACAGACCCTTAGGATACATGCTAGGCATGTCAGATATCTAACAGACCCTTAGTATACATGCTATGTCAGATAACTAACAGACCCTTAGGATACATGCTAGGCATGTCAGATAACTAACAGACCCTTAGTATAAATGCCAACCATGTCAGATAACTAACAGACCCTTAGTATACATGCTAGGCATGTCAGATAACTAACAGACCCTTAGGATACATGCTAGGCATGTCAGATAACTAACAGACCCTTAGAATACATACTATGTCAGATAACTAACAGACCCTTAGGATACATGCTAGGCATGTCAGATAACTAACAGACCCTTAGTATACATACTAGCTATGTCAGATAACTAACAGACTCTTAGTATACATGCTAGGCATGTCAGATAACTAACAGACCCTTAGGATACATGCTAGGCATGTCAGATAACTAACAGACCCTTAGTATACATGCTATGTCAGATAACTAACAGACCCTTAGGATACATGCTAGGCATGTCAGATAACTAACAGACCCTTAGGATACATGCTAGGCATGTCAGATAACTAACAGACCCTTAGTATACATGCTGACTATGTCAGATATCCAACAGAGCCTTAGTGTACATGCTAGCCTTGTCAGGTAAATAAACATCCTCAGTATCAGTGCTAGTGTTACCAGCTCAATAAATCAGCCTTGTTATCAGTTTTAGCTGTATCAGATAAATAAATGCCTCAGGTATCAGATCAATAAATGCCTCTAGGTATCACTATTAACTTTATCATATCGCTCAGTGCCCTGATATCAATGCTAGTAGTGCTGTCAGATGACTTAATACCCCTACCATCAATGCTGGCTCTGTCAGATCACTAGTAACCTCTGGTATCATTATTACTTGTGCCATATCACTAAATGTCCTGGTATCAGTGCCAGCTGAATCAGACCACTAAATGCCCCGGCACCAGTTCTTACTGAATCAGATCATTAAATGCCCCGGCACCAGTGCCAGCTGAATCAGATCACTAAATGCCCCGGCATCGGTGCCAGCTGAATCAGATCACTAAATGACCCATCATCGGTGTTAGCTGAATCGGATCACTAAATGCCCTGGTATTAGTGCCTGCTGAATCAGATCACTAAATGCCCTGGTATCAGTGCCAGCTGAATCAGATCACTAAATGACCCAACATCAGTGCGAGCTGAATCATAAAACTAAATGCCCCAGCATCAGTGCCATTTGAATCAGATCACTGAATGCCCCAGTATCAGTGCCAGCTGGATCAGATCACTAAATGCCCCGGTATCAGTGCCAGCCGAATCAGATCACTAAATGCCCCAGCATCAGTGCTAGCTGAATCAGATCACTAAATGCCCCTTTATCAGTGCTAGCTGAATCAGATCACTAAATGCCCCGACATCAGTGCTAGCTGAATCAGATCACTAAATGCCCCAGTATCAGTGCCATCTGAATCAGAGCACTAAATGCCCCAGCATCAGTGCTAGCTGAATCAGATCACTAAATGCCCTGGTATCAGTGCCAGCTGAATCAGATCACTAAATGCCTGGCATCAGTGCTAACTGAATCAGATCACTAAATACCCCGGTATCAGTGCCAGCTGAATCAGCTCACTAAATGCCCGGCATCAGTGCTTGCTGAATCAGATTACTAAATGCAATGGTATCAGTACCTGCTGAATCAGATCACTAAATGCCCTGGTATCAGTGGAAGCTGAATCAGATCACTAAATGCCCCAAAATCAGTGCCAGCTGAATAAGATCACTAAATGCCCTGGTATCAGTGCCAGCTGGATCAGATCACTAAATGCCCTGGTATCAGTGCCAGCTGGATCAGATCACTAAATGCCCCAGTATAAGTGCCAGCAGGATCAGATCACTTAATGCCCATGGTAGTAAGTGCTCGCTGTGTAAATTCACAAAATTACTCTTGGTATTAGTGTTTCTATTACTGTAGTACCAATTTTTATTACCCATCTAGTCTGTACTTATATTGCAAATCTATGATTAAAAAATGAAAGATGCTTGAAACAGTTGTACACAAGTCCACAAGCCAGTTTTTGCAGTGTTTACCTAGAGCCCCTAGGCTAGTGACACAATGCTATGGAAAACTGCACATATAAAAGAATAGTTGTTCTTGTAGGAGCTCAGTAAGAACCAATGTTGTTGCCTGGGTTATGCGCTGCAAAGGTTGGCTTGGGATTACAAAGTTATTACCGTAACTTTAGATGCAGTATATTCTGCAACCTGCAATGAGTTAATGAATGGTGTGTGCAACTATGTACCATGTAGTGGAAGGTGCCTCCCACATTAGCTTCTTTCTGCAATTCATCTTGACATTTTATGGAATACTTCAGCATTTCCACATCTGTGAATACTCATAATACACACTGTGCAAACACTTTACCCTACTTCTTTTTTGTAATAACCATGGCACACAATACCAGTCTTCACCACGAGCTTAGAAATGTCCCTTGAGGTAAATATTGCAGGCCTACTAAAGGAGAACTGATTTGTTCTGGCTGAATGAAAGTGTTTTGTACTTTTACGTGAGAGAATGGGATGGAGGTATATGTTTATAATGTTCAAAAATCATGTCTAAAATACACAGTGCCAGCTCTTTTGGGAAGGATGGTGTCAGTGCTTGCCATTCTGAACTTCTTTCCATCTGCCAATCTAAAAATAATGATGTGTAAACTTTGTCTTCCACTACATCACCAGTCTTCAATAAATCTGTTTCAAGATTATTTTCATATCAGTGTGAAGCAGAGGGAACAATGTGGCCAAGTGGGACCATTTACTGAAAATAGGGCAGATCAGTATAGAAGATAAATTCTATTACTTTTGTTTTCCTTTTAGTTTTTATTTGTTTTATTTTTAAAAGCTATTCATTATAGTCACCTAATATTTCCACACACCTGTGAAGACTGACCTCATAGTTAAGGATCTGTGAACCTATTTTGACAATTAACTATCCTTTGATTACCATATATCCAGTATGGAAAACAAGTCGTTTTTCATCACACAGCTTGTATTTAAAGGTATTTCATCCCAATCCAGGGATGTAATCGTTCCATATTACTCGACACTTGTAAGGCTCAGCATTGAGTATAATGCCCCTTTCAATGTGTACCTGTCCAAACGATTCTCACTGCTGGAACAACTACACATTCTCATTAAAAAAATCAAGGGCCTGAACTGCAAAAATGATGCGGGCTATCCCAAAGCCTTGTCCCTCTTCTTGTTATCATGCATATTACTAACAGGGGACACCTAGCTTGCTGATAGAACTTCAACAGTGTCTTTTCTGTCAGACCTATTACACATTCAAAAATCCAATAGTATAATAAATACCCACTCAAAGGATATCAATCTCTTTGGCAAAATAAATAGAAATTGTTGGAGGCATAGTTAAATAGCACATAGTGAATATCACTTAAGTGCAACCATCTTCCACTCCACATAAAACAAAGTACTTTTCTTATTCTGTTTGAATATAATTTGGACGAATTTATGGGTAACAACAAATTCACCTGTGGTATAACACAGCTGTGCCTTATAGACAGAGGAAACATGTAAATGTCCCAACATATTGTTGTTTGACCTATCTCGGGGGTGTTTGTATGCAAAATATAAGGGCTAAAATATATCATGGGAATGTAAGGTTAAACTTCTTAAGATCTTCACAGATCATTAGTGTAGTAATTACTGATATAGTTATACATTCATAGGGCTGATTTCAGTATAACGTGAGCTCTGCTGTTAGGGTGCATACTGCATATGCATATCTATTTATCCATATGTTTTATCTATGTAGTTTATGTATATGTGCACACACTTGTTTATATATGTATATATGAGAGAGAGAGACAGACAGACAGACAGTGTTATGGTTTGGCCTCTGATCATAAACAACATGTTACATGTTTATATAACAGACACTGAGATGGGCACCTGATGTAAGGCTAACTGCCTTTGTAGGCCATTTTTAAACCTAGTCAGTTTCCCTTTTGGTAATTGAATAAACTTGTCCCATTTGGTCTTACCCATCTCATGGTCGATAATTATATATCATCCTTAGTGATAATAACTGGGATCTTACCATAGATAATTTATGGTGATTATTGCATGGGATAAAGCATTTAGGAGTGGCTTCTATCCATTAGTAGTACAGGGGACTGTCCCGGGCTAAATTTTCTATTATCCATATAAAGATCCAATTTGTGTTCGAATATGGACAGGGATGAGCTTTGTTTTACATGGATGGTGAGTTTGTTCCAGAGCAGTATGTGAGATATACCGGCCCCTCCAAACAATTCTGTTGAAGTTGGAGAAGGGGTTTAGAACCAAGGACCAAGTATTTCTGATGCCATTTGACTTGCTGATGTGCAGTAGATCCATCAGTACTGGTTCGGAGAATATCTTATGTGCCAGACACAGGTCACCTCATAGTAGTCTGTAGGGTACTGAGTATAGTGACAGGGCTTTGTATCAATCCACGTAGGACATATTGTTTAGGCCTTCTATCCTTTGAATAAGGTATCTCTATGGGCATTTCAGTTGTTACATGAGTCTGGACAAATATATACCAAAGGGGGCATTATACTCAATGCTTGGCCTAATGAGAGTTGAGTAAAGGAAGACAATGGCATCTCTGGATCTAGTCAGAATCTTTTTGTTTATAATCTATACAGCATAGAAAAACTTTCTTAGGACAATGGACACATGGTAGTTCAACGTTAATTCATTGTCAACATAAATTCCCAAATCCCTAATAATTATGTCAACTCTCAGGGTCGTATTGTCAATGAAGAAGTTTCTGAGGTAGTCATCTTCCCAAATGTATATGATAATGCATTTTTTGACATTTAGTTTTACTCCCTGATTCTGGCACCATTTATTTGTTTGGGGTAAACATTTCTGCAAGATGGCGAAGTCATTTGGGGATTTGATGACTGCTCCTAACTTGCAGTTGTCTGCAAATTTACTGAAACAGTGCCCTTTAGTATGTGTTTCTGTGCTTTTCAAGCTGTTTACATTCCAGTTTTGCTGCTACAGTCTTATATTCTGCTTATGATTAATGTTAGTGTTAACAGGCAGTGTTCAGAAGAGAAATATACCTCACTGTGTACGAGCTTTGAAAGGTGCAACACACTTCTCACTGTCTCACAAAGGCACACTAAAGTAGTTCGGCAGCCTAGAGTGTATTAGAGCTGTTTGATCATACTGTTGCTTTTTAGTGGGGTGTGCTATTTATGCTCTAGCATGAAAATAGAATTTAACAGTGCTAAAAGATGTATAACAAACTTAGATCAGAAAGGTACTTAAAAACTGTCTTCTCGAATTTATTACAGTAATTGTTGCACTCCATGTACAAGACACGTACACACACACACACACACACACACACACACACACACACACACACACACACACACACACACACACACACACACACACACACACACACACACACACACACACACACACACACACACACACACATATCCACCTATCAGTCTGGCTCTCTCTCTCTATATACATCCAAAATATAGTGAAAAAATTAAACCATAGACCATAAACTGCATTCTGTCTGTAGAGCCAATCACTTCCTCTTAGACATTAAGAAAACACATCGCCTTTTCTCTCCTCTTGTCTACTCGAACATATTCTGTTCCCATCCTTAACATCCAAGTGACCCTGCTAAACAAACTTGAGCGATGTCACTATAAAACAGCATGATTCACTACCAACCTTCCAAAGAGAACCCACCAATATGCCAGCTTAAGGAGATTACAGTGGCTGGAATTCCCACATTATCTAACCTACTCACAACTTCCAGAAATCCATAACATTGTGAATAAACTTAACTGTCCATCCATTTCCAACCTCATACAAATGTATAACCCTTCCAGGCCACTATGTTCATCGGACAAATACCTATTACATGTGTCAAAACCCAACAGTTCTGCTGGCAAATCACTGCCCCCTCACCACCTTGCTAAATCCTGGATCTCCAACCCACTAGCAGTACCACAAGAACATACCCTAAAAATCATTTAAAACATAACTAAGTCCTACCTACTCAGTTGCCAGCTCTGTACATGTGAAGTTCCTGGATAATCTCCAAACCCTTACTGTCACCACTCTTACATGTAACTGGCTGTAATACAGCTACTTCTTCACAGTCTCTAACTATCTGACTATCATCATACCCCTCTCCACTGCTATCTTTATCCCCCTTTTACCTGGACCTCCTCAATATTCCCTCATAATTTGTAACCATCTTCATCCTATAATTACTGTGTCTCCTACTAAATAACTCCTTTCAGCTGATTCCATTTAAAAGTAACTAGACTCTTATAAGCTTGATATTATCTGATATTGTACTGTATTCTTCATTTAACTATCACATTTTCATTAATTGTCACATCATTGCAATTCTATGTATGTTCTTTTACTATTATATGTTCTTCTTTTTCTTTCGGCTTTTCCGGTTAGGGGTCGCCACAGCGGAACTCCGGTCCGCTAATGATTGGCAGTAGATTTTTATGGTGCCGAGGTGCCAGCTCAATGCCCAAGCTTCAATGAAGGCACACCCATTCATGCACGTCTTTCGAATGCCACTCGACTGCGGGGAGGACATGCAGACTCCACACAGAAGGCGCTCCAGCCGAGAATCGAATGGGAGAACCTCTTGCTGTGAGGCGACAATGCTACCGCTGCATCACCACGGCTATACTCTTTTACTATTCTATGTATGTGCATTTATTATTTTTTGATTAACTGCAATATCATTGCTAGTCTATATATGTATGTGCATTTATTATGTAAATCTTATATAACTGTCTTCTACTCATTCTGTAAAACTGAACGTTTATTCCTGGGCCTCCACTGAAAATGGGACTTGTGCCCTGCAGGACTTTCCCAGTAAACAAATGCAATAAATAAATAAATAAATAAATAAATAAATATATGTATATATATATATATATATATATATATATATATATATATATATAGTGCACAGAGCATGAAGCTCATGCTCCAAACTCAGAAAAAAAAGCAATCCTGTAAATCATTTTTGTAGTGCGAGATCCAATTGTAACAGTGCTTTCACAGGTATGTAACAATTGTTACACACCCCGCTAGGCACTGTTATGGGTGGGTCTTACAGAAGGGATGTTCCTTCAGTCTGAAATTTCCCTGAAGTACTTGCTTCATATTTTCCTTCTGTCCAAGGAAGCGTAGAGATGTCAATTTATAAGTACTTTAGTTAACTCATACCCTCCAGTAGAGCTCTTTTAAGTGTGTACCTTTAACTCCCAATGGGTGTGGCTTCAGCCTTTAAAAAAACAAAGTTATCACCTTACAGTTCTAGCAAATACTAATTGACAGAGGTCGTATACCAATACATTTGTGTTTGCCATCATGTATGTTTCAAGATAAAATATTCTGATACCTTGTATGTAGCTTGGTTTTGGAATTATTAATGCAAAAATGAACAGATAATATTTGATGCCTAGAGGCACAGTAGGAGGTAACTGCAGAAATGCCTGGAGACATCACTCGGCTGTAATGAGTTAAGGAAGAACAGAATTGAAAAACTGTCACTGACTGTTTCCTTATTAAAATTTACTTACTGTCTGTGGGAAAGCACTCGCTAGGTTCTTTACTGGCTTTCAAAGACAGTGAAACACATCGCACATTTTTTTTATTTTGTAACTGGTTGTACATGGAGTAGATAAAACTCCATGCACTACAAAGAATTATAACTGGGTCTCACTGATCATAAACAGGTATGTGTTTCTGATATGGATGCCAGGGGTTCACCTTGATCGCTTCTACCTGGCATCGATGTCTTGAACGCATAATAATATGGTTACAGTCAGAGACCTAATCATAACCTGATATAAGATGCGTTATGTGACTTTATCTGCCTTCTGTTCAGCTGTGAATTTAGTGACTCCTGACCTACGACCTAGATTCTGCATCAGAGGATTATCTTGTAATTCAGAAAATAGCTACCACAGTAGGCAAAAAGACTTGCACACAGTGTAACTAGCCAGTTGTTAAAGCAATAATATTCTTACTTTCTTATGCAATATCCAGCTGGTTTAGATTGTATTGTAGGTAGTCTATCTTATGTTGCCAAGAGATCTTTCTTACTAGCTGGCGTGTGCCCTGTGTTCATGCACTGAATGTCCTAGAAAAGGATATTTGCAGTGGACAAGGTCACAAATGCAGACAGCTCTGGAAAGATTTGCAGCTGGTCAGACTGTTGGGTTGGGAGGGGGCGGCAGGACTTGCTTTACAAGCAGTATAATTTTTTGGATACTTCTGACCTTTTGAGAACTGACAGGATCTATTAGGCAACTTAGACTGAAGTCTGCTGTAAAAGTCCAGGAAGAGTTCCATTCTGTAGTAAGATTAGAAACAGATGGACTGGCAAGCCTTTTGGAATTTAACAGCCCAGAAATTCCTTGGGATATCAGCAGCCCTGTTGCTTTCTATAACAGAGAATGTACTCTGAATGTTTAACATTTAAAATATAGATGAACTAAAGCCAAGCAAACCACACTAAATGTAAAATACAGCTAGAGGGCAGGGAGAATGACAGCTTAAATATCTTTTGGTACATTAACGGAGCTGAGGAATGTTGAGGAATGTTGATTTTGGCAAAATAATGCAAGCATCTACTATATGAAAAAAATATGTTAACTCTGAAAACATACCTAATGTTTTCAGTGCAACAAAGAATAGATTAATGCTTAGCAATATAAAAAAATTGACTTCAGGCTGGTCCTTTAAAAGCATCCGTGTTGCAGCCAAGACATATTTCAGCTTTATTTGCTACATTTGAAAAAATTAACATTTTAAGATTGAGGAGAAAATAGTTATTATAAAAGCAGTTTAAGACCAGGATAACCAAGTAAATCACTAATCCAATTTTCCTGAAAAAGAGAAGCTTGGCATACATTGCATTAGGATGATAGATTGCTGTTGAGTGTAGTATGCATAATTCTGGTGAAGTGACAAACCATTATATAGTTAGCTAACTCAAAACTGAGTGAGTCTGTGCATGTGCACAAGCATTTGTGTGTATGTATGTGTCTATATTTGCTCGTATGAGTGTGCTCGTGTGTGTGTTTATGTGTGTATGTGTGTTTGTCTGTTATGTGTGTGTGTGTGTGTGTGTGTGTGTGTGTGTGTGTGTGTGTGTGTGTGTGTAAGAGTAAATGATAAATGAAACATAAAGTGGCACAAACTGCAGAATGAAATCACATTACTTTTTGAAGACAAATATTGCAGATTACAGAATGAAATATTAAATATGTTTAGCAGTATTAATTGTTAGACAGCTGTGATTGAGTGTAGCCATTAGTACAAACCCACTGAATATTAACTTTAAGGTTTCTGGATATCCAATTGCTTTTGGAATGTGTTTCCACAATTTATTGACAATGATGGACAGGTCTGTGCCACTGTGTAATTTGTGTGCAGGGAAGGACAAGGTAATGTCTGAAAAGCAGCATATCAAGAGTCTTGGAGGAAGTCCAAAATTAGTGTGGCAAAGAATAAGTCTTATAAGATGAGCAGGATGGCAGGAGTGACCTGCCAGTAAGGAGTACCAGACCCACATGAGTCAGTCATGCACAAAGGTTTTCTCATTGATGGGAGTGGGAGACATATTAGGATAGTTTGTTGAGGTGTATTAGCGTTATTGTTGGTAATGGAAACCTTTATCAGTTCTAGAAGATATAAACAGCTCAGTGTCTTGAGTACTGTTTTGTAGATTGTCTCTAACAACTGTTAATGTTACATACCAAATTTATGCCTGGGTTTTTAATGGATCTGCTATCAAAAGTCAAGAAATGCTAGCATGCTACAATATTTGTTGTTCTGTTTGGGACATTACATTTGTTTCAATTGACATTCACTGAACTACCTATAAGGATGTATATATGAATTTTATGTGAATGGCTGCTGATGGTTAGTTTGCACATTTACTGTCTGTGGGAGGGATCCCATGTGTAAGAACCCCAGTCTAAAAATATTTAATACATTTCTTGAACAAAACATTGAATAGCCTTCAGTCATCCACAAAGAGAAGAATAATTGTGCTCATTTTTACCAGTTTAAGAAAATAGCCATATTTACACAGCTGGGAGATAATGATATTATTAAATGAAGGATAAGAGAAAACATTTCTTACTTTCTGGTGTTCTGATGAGATTATCCAGTTATGGCTATTAGAACAAGAACATTGTTATGACAAATGCATACATTCCTAAAGCTTGTGCCATTATGGAAATTGGATTTTTCAATTAGTCCCAGATGAGACAAAAAAAATATTACTTTGCAAAAAGAAATTTTGTAACTGCGTAAATGCAGCAAAAGAGTGAGAGTACAAACATTTTGAGAAATGGCAAATTTGATCTATCAGTAACCTTTTTTAAACGAGGTTGTGGTATAATATAACATATCCATATATTAATATTTCTTCTCACAAATATGAGAAATATGAACAATGAATTGCCTTTATGGTATACAAAGCTGAAAAAGGTGAATAGAAATGTTAACATTAATTAAAGAATTGTGGGAAAATATGTACTGTCTCAACAAAATCAATTGATGAAGGATTTTAAATTGTAAGCCAAATATAACCAGAAGAGCAGGTTGGCGCATCCATCTATGCAGAGAGCAACAGTACTGTAGAAAATATTTCTCCATTTAAAAGCTCAGCTAACACATATGATAATGTAGTAATTATTTTACAATTAAATGGAATCTTCAGGAAACTAACCCAGTCTCATACATCCTGTGGATCGTGTTACTCAGTGGTGCATACAAAAACTGATGTAGGATAAGGGCATGTTGAGAAGGATTTGTAGAGTAACATTAACAGAGAAGCAAAGCAAGAACTCATGAGGTGACCTTCAGTTTTCGATATCAAATTAACCAGTAGCCCACCCACTGCTCTTCAAAAGAGGAACCTGTACTAACATTAACCCTTTGTACAAATAGCCTTACTCCCCCAGCACACAGTTCTAATGCTGATACTGTTAATATTTATAGTTTAATGGGATCACTGCTGTTCACCGGTAGTAATTCACAATAAAGAATGTGTGATGATGTGAGGTATCGCCAGTTAGGCAAGGAGAGGTAGGGCAGTGGATATGTACCATATGCCAGCATAGCTAGCTGGAGTTTTGTAAAGAGTTATATGTCATTTGTACATCAAACTGATTTGTACAGATGCTTGTGCTGAAAAATGCATTTGTAAAGCTGCTAAGGTTAAAAATGTACCAACAGTTCGTCCTGCTGGATAGAAAAGAAATATACATGTATGTTAGACTGCACTATTGCAACTGATTAAACTGTATATATTATAACAGAGAATACTGGAAGAGAATAAGTTAAGTTCAGCCCCAGCTAACTTTTAGAAAAATATCCTGAAATTCAGTTACCTGGTTTAGGACACAAAGATTATATCTTACAGTTCTGAGTACAGCCAGAAAAGAAATGTTTGTGAAAACAAAGACTAGGAATCCTGCTGTATTGTCCTTAGGAGTGAATTAATTGCTACTCTGGAAGGACTGAAGTGTTGAAATGGGTTTATGGCTTCCAGATGCTATAACACATCTTAGCAAATATTTATCTGTGTGCATGGTATCACATATGTTCATAGGTTCATAGGTAGGTACTAGGCTATCAGCCCAAGGGCCTACGTAAGCCTAGCCAACAAGGTTCCCTGGCTTACGCCACCCAAAAAAGTTATTTTCCTGTGCCACTGTCGAGCAGAGACACAGAAGTGATCCTCGGGGTGTATTTCCTATTTCCCATCCACTCATCAAGATTTTTCTTGAAGAGTGCAAATGGAGAACTTTGCTTGACATAGATGGGTAGCCTGTTCCAGAGTATGGGAAGTCTCTGGGACAGGAATCTATACCTCCAGCATGTCTTGTTTATTGTGGTGACAAGGTTTAGCTCGGAGGGATTGGGATTTCTTTAGGTGTAGCATGTCTAACAGCTCTGGGTTTGACACAGCTTTATATGTTAGGCAGAGATTACCTCGGAGTAGGCGATGTGCTACAGAATAATGCTGGAGTTTTTTGAGATGGTCAGTGTAGGGCATTTGTTTGAGTCCAGTAATCCTCTTTGTGAGGTACTTCTGTTGCCTTTCCAGCTGCTGCAGATGTCTTGTGAGGTACATTCCAAAAGGGGAGTTGCATTCTATAATGGGTCTAATGAGTGTCCAGTAGAGGGGAACGATGACCTTTTTTTTCCTGGATGAGAACCCTTTTATGATGAGTTGTGCCACGTAGAAGGACTTCCTGTCTACTGTGATGATGTGACTATCAAAGGAGAGACTACTGTCCACCTGGGTCCCAAGGTCTCTTGTCACGCATTCGGTGTTAAGTAGATTGCTGCCTATGTGGTAGTTCATGGGTACAGAGTTTTTACCAAAGGGGATGACACTGCACTTTTTGGCATTGAGCTTGAGGCCATGGCTCTGACACCAGGCATCTGTCTCAGAGAGGCCCTTCTGTAGGATGTTCACATCATTTGGGGACTTGACTATGGCTCCTAGTTTGCAGTCATCTGCGAACTTCATTAGTCAGAGGCCTTCTGTGTTAGCCTGTACTTCAGAGAAGTAGATACCAAACAGGAGCTGCCCCAGGACGGAAGCCGGTGGTACTCCACTTGTCACTGGTTTGAGGTCAGATTTGGAGTCTGCAACTTTTACAGTGTGGGTTCTGTCAGTGAGCCAGTTGGCAACCCATGTTGTGATGTAGGGATTTATGCCTAGTTTATAGAGTTTAGCTATAATTCCAGAATGGGGGATGGTGTTGAAAGCCTTGGCAAGGTCAAGATAGTCTGTGTGAACCACCTTACCTTCATCTACGGCTTTGGTGACTGCCTCAAAGAAGTCGATCAGGTTCAGGAGGCATGATCTACCTTTC
This sequence comes from Protopterus annectens, assembly GCF_019279795.1. Lineage (NCBI taxonomy): Eukaryota > Metazoa > Chordata > Ceratodontiformes > Protopteridae > Protopterus > Protopterus annectens. The sequence continues at coordinate 64,335,395 of NC_056733.1, forward strand.
ACAAACCTGAACTGGGTGGGATCCAGAGTTTGGAGGTTACCAATGCCTTTGTTTATGAGTTCCATGATGATACGTTCCATGGCCTTGCAGACCAGGCTCGTCAGGCTAATAGGTCTATAGTTCCCGGGATCAGTGGTGGCTCCCCCTTTCTGGAGTGGGATAACTGTTGCTGTGCGCCATTCAGTGGGCACAAAGCCTGATGCGAGGCTATTATTAAACATGGTGCTTAAGTGAGGAGCCAGTTCATTCTGAAGTTCATGTGAAACGCAGCCTGGGATGTTGTCCGGTCCCATGGATGCTGTGTTTTTGGCTTTAGAGAGTGCAGCTTTCACCTGCGTAGTTGTGATTACAGGGACTCTGCATTCTTCATGTATAGATATGGGCCCTTTAGGGGGTGAGGGGGGGTAAAGTTAGCACTGAACCTATCTGCCAGGATGATGGCAATATCAGTTGGTTCTGTAATCTTTGTGCCTTTGTGCTGTAACTCAGAGCAGATCTGGGTGTTGCCATTGAGATTCTTGACATAGCTATAGAATGCTTTGTGGTTGTCCTTGGAATTAGTGGTGATTTTATTTTCATAGCTAGCTTTGGAGGATCTTATAAGGGATCTCATCTTCTTACTGAGGCTGACCAGGGAGCTCCTCCACTCATGGGATTTTACTCTCTTTTGCAACAGTTTCTTCCTTCTGTTGTGCAGTTTGTTTATGGCAGGGGACCACCAGATCGGCTTCCTGTTTTTGTAGGATAGAGTCTTGGTTCTGTTTGGGATAGCACGATCCATGCACTCATGTAGGTGGTTATAGAGCACATTTGTGTAGGATTCAGCAGTTGTAACTGTATTGTCCATCTGCATGGGTGTCATGAAGTTCACTACTTCTGTCTTAAGACGCATGAAGTTGGCTTTGGAGAAATTTTTTACTGTGGTTTCCTTAATGGGGGGTGGGGGTGGGATGTGGATATCAAGGGTGATTAGCTTATGGTTGGATCGGACCAACGAAGAGTTGACTTCAGGTGTGGAACACCGGTCACTCATGTTGGTAAGGACTAGGTCTAGGATATTGTTGCCCCTGGTGGGGGTGTGGATAAGTTGATCTAGGGCATTGGAGTTTATGAATTCCAGAAAGCGTTGCGCTAAGGAGTTGCTACATGAGTAGGTTTCCCAGTTAATGGTGGGGTAGTTGAAGTCGCCCATTATTAGAGTGTTTGGTTGAACCCTACTATTTTACAGTACATCAAGAAAAGAGGAGTGGGAATCCTGGGGCATGGTGGGGGATCTGTAGCAAGCTACAATTTGGATTGCAGTTTTGCCAAGAGTTAGTTGCACTTGGATAACCTCGGATGCATTATGCTGAGCAACTAGCCTGGAGGTGTGGACACCCCCCCACCTTTGGTGTTTCGGTCCAGGTTACATGGCCAAAAGGTGTGGTATGAGTTATGGCCTGGTAGTGCAGGGGTGCTCTCTGGAGCCTTGAACCAGGTCTCAGTCACTGCACAGATATCGATGTTCTCCATTTTAAGGAGTGCCTCGAGTGAGTGCATTTTTAAATTTATATTTCTAGCATTGAGTAGCAGTACCCTCAGTTTTTGCTTGCTTGCTCCTGTTATGGTGGTGAATTTGTTACTTGAACCCTGCCTAAAAAAGGCACTATAGGGGCAGCAAGAGCCTTAGCCAGTATCTGGAATCCCAGGTGCGACAGGTGCAGGCCATCTGTGGCAAAGCATCGTGGTCTGTTGACCATGTCATCCCAAGCAGACAGATACTGGATCCCCTTAGAATGACACCAGAAGCTTAGCCAATTGCTGAAGTCAATCATTTTGTCCTTGCACTGCGGTATCATTCTGGGCGATGGCAGAATGCTACTCTGGGCTAGGGTCATACCTGCCTGGGCTACAAGATTGGAGAGCTCTTCCATGTCTCTTTTCATGTAGTCCAGGGAGGTACATCTCAGGTCATTCACACCAACATGGACAATGACAGTGTGAATTTCTGGTTCAGTTTCTAGTAAAGGAGGGTAGTATGGGAGCCAGAAGTCAGATGGCCAGATGTACGTGATGTCATTATGTAATCCAGCACTGAAATTATGTTTTAATATTAGATAAGACACATGTCTCAGAGCAGTTTGTTTTTCTGGAACTTGATATAGAAGGATCTCTCACCCACTTCATCTTGCCTTGCTTTATTAAGTAAGTAGGAAACAGTAATTCTTTAGATCAGTCAGGAAAATATAATGAGATTAGTTAAATACTGTTTTTCTGTAGCTGTGCAAATCTATGTATCTGTGTTATTTAAATATTTCCTGTGGATGAAACTCTGGTGTTTATTGTAAGTAGATATTTAATATTTTCATGTTCTTTTATTATTTACTATTAAATGTATTTTAACTTTTCATTGCGGTTATTTTCTTAGAGAATATTTTAACCTTTGAGAGTACTCATATTTATTTGGTGACAATGTAGCCACTCCTGGAAGCTTTACTTTATTGGTCAACTTTATCATTTGTATTAATTTTACTCAGTGCAATTGGGTACCCTTGTAAGAGCCTTACATTTGCTGGCTTTGAAGAGTCCTGATGGAAGTATCTACCTTACAGTCTGTGCAGAGTGACATAGCTACTAAATCTGTGCCAGCCTTTCCCAGGTGTGTGTGTGTGTGTGTGTGTGTGTGTGTGTGTGTGTGTGTGTGTGTGATAAAGTCAAATTTCAAAGAATGTGTGTGTCAGCTACTTAGAGCACGGACACAAAGCACTGGTTTCCCTGACAGAGTGGTGGGGGACTTGGCTTAGGACACTCACCTGAGGACTCAACTCTATAACTGTGCCAGTGGGGAGTCTTACTGCAGGCCTAGAGATAGAGAGAGAGAGAGAGAGAGAGAGAGAGAGAGAGAGAGAGGAACCCAGACTTTGGACTGAGAGTTTTTTGTTTGTGTTCTTAAGGGAAATTGTGCTTGGAGAAAGCTGCATCTGGAAATACTGTCTGTACCTATCTTTGTTCCAAGTGAGCATCCATCAATGGTGTCAGTGGTAAGGATTCAGGCTCTTTGATTCTTGGCCCGGGGGGGTGGGTCAGAGTATGATTCAAGGACTCGGGAGTTTACTTAGAAAATAGCTCTTTCATTCATAGTCATTTACCATCTTTATGTTTTTTTCAGTGTATAGGGATGATGAAACCTGTCTCAGCAAACAATAGGCATAACCAAGCTACTGCAGAATTTACCTACAGATACAGACAAATGAAGACATTTTGCAACTGCCTAAATTTAGGAAGAGACTGATAGTACAACAATTTTGAGAAATGGCAAATTTTATCTATCAGTAACCTATTTTAAACAAGGTGGCAGTGTAATATAACATATCCATATATTATTTCTTCTCACAAATATGAGAAATATGAACAATACATTGTCTTTATGGTACACAAAGCTGAAAAAAACTGAATAGAAACTTTAATGTTAATTAAAAAATTGTGGGAAAATTCATACTATGTCAACAAAATCAATTGATGAAGGATATTAAATTGCAAGCCAAATATAACCAGAAGAGGAGGTTGGGGCATCCATCTATTCAGAGAACAACAGTACTCTAGTAAATATTTTTCAATTTAAAAGCTCAGCCAACACAAATGATAATATAGTAATTATTTTACAATTAAATGGAATCTTCAGGAAACTGATCCAGTCTTACACATCCTGTGCATTGTGTTACTCAGTGGTACATCCGGTAATTGATGTAGGATAAGGGCATGTTGAGAAGGATTTCTAGAGTAACATTAGCAGAGAAGGAAAGCAAGAACTCATGAGGTGTCCTTCTGTTTTTGATATCAAATTAACCAGTAGCCCACTCACTGGTCTTCAGAAGAGGAACCTCTACTAACGTTAACTCTTTGTACAAATAGCCTTACTCTACCAGCACACAGTTATAATGCTGATACTGTTAATATTTATAGCTTAATGTGATGACTGGTGTTCACTGGTAGTAATACACAATAAAGTATGTGTAATGATGAGAGGTATTGCCAGCTATGCCACGAGAAGGAGTGCAGTGGATGTGTAACATATGCCAGCATAGCTAGCTGGAGTTTTGTAAAGAATTATATGTCATTTGTATATCAAACTGATTTGTACAGATGCTTGTGTTGAAAAATGTATTTGTAAAGAAAGTGTACCAACAGTGTGTCCTGCTGGACAGAAAAGAAATATTCATGTATGTTAGACTGTACTATTGCAACTGGTTAAAATGTATATATTATAACAGAGGATACTGGAAGAGAATAAGTTAAGTTCAGCCCCAGCTAACTTTTAGATAAATATCCTGAAATTAAATTACCTGGTTTAGGCCACACAGATTGTGTCTTACAGTTCTGATTGCAGTCAGAGAATAAATGTTTGTGAAAACAAGGACTAGGAATTCTACTGTATTTTCCTTAGTAGTGAGCTAATTGCCACTCTGGAAGGCTGGAAGTGTTGAAATGGGTTTATGGCTTCCAGAAGCTATAACACATCTTAGCAAAGATTTATCTGTGTACTTAGCAATACATATGTCTGAGATTCTTGTTCAGTTTCTGGTAAAGGAGGGTAGTATGGGAACCAGAAGTCAGGTGACCAGATGTATGTTATGTCATTCTGTAATCCAACACTCTAATGATGCTTTAATAACAGATAAGACAGAAGTCTCAGAGCAGTTTGTTTTTTGGAACCTGATATAGAAGGATTTCTCACCCACTTCATCTTGCCTTGCTTTATTAAGTAAGTAGGAAACAGTAATTCTTTAGATCAGTCAGGAAAATATAGTGAGATTTTTGAAATACAGTTTTTTTTGTGTCTGTGCAAATCTATTCATCTGTTTATTTTAATATTTCCTATGGCTAAAACTCTTCTGTTTATTGTAAATAGATATTCGATATGTTCATTTTCTTTTATTATTTATTATTAAATATATTTTAACTTTTCATTGTGGCTGTTCTTTTAGAGAATATTTTAACCTTTGAGAATACTCATATTTCTTTGATGACATAGTAGCCACGCCTGAAAGCTTAACTTTAATGTCAACATTGCCATTTGTATTAATTTTACTCAGTGCAAATGGGTACCCTAATAAGAGCTGGCTTTCTAGGGTTCTGGTGACAGTATCTACCTTACAGTTTGGGCAGAATGACATAGCTAGTAAATCTCTGACAGCCTTTTCATGGTGTGTGTGTGTGTGTGTGTGTGTGTGTGTGTGTGTGTGTGTGTGTGTGTGTGTGTGTGATTAAATCAAATTTCAAAGAGTGTGTATGTGTCAGCTACTTGGAGCAGAGACACAGAGCACTGGTTTAACAGACAGAGTGGTGGAGGACTTGGTGTGGGACACTCACCTGAGAACTCAACTCTAAAACTCGGCCAGTGGGGAGTCCTACTGGGGGCCTAGAGAGATAGAAAGAGGGTAACCCAGACACCGGACTGTGCTCTCTCTGTGCTCTTAAGGGAAATTGTGCCAGGTGCAAAGCTGCATCTGGAAATACTGTGTGTACCCATCTTTGTTCCAAGTGAGCACCTCTTAACAGTTTCAGTGAGGAGGATTCAGGGTCATAAATTACTGGTCCAAAAGGGGGGGGGCATCAGAGTATGATTCAAGGATTGGGGATTTTACTTAGAAAACAGCTTCTTCATTCATATTCATTTACCATCTTTATCTTTTTTCAGTGTATAGGGAAGCTGAAATCTGTCTCAGCAAGCAATAGGCATTACCAAGCTACTGCAGAATTCACCCACAGATATAGACAGACAAAGACATTTTGCAACTGCAAAAATACAAGAAGTGAGTGATAGTACAAACATTTTGAGAAATGGCAAATTTGATCTATTAGAAACCTTTTTTTAAACAAGGTTGTAGTGTAATATAACATATCCATATATTATTTCTTCTCACAAATATGAGAAATATGAACAATACATTGTCTTTATGGTACACAAAGCTGAAAAAAAAACGAATAGAAACTTTAATGTTAATTAAAAAAATGTGGGAAAATTCATACTATGTCAACAAAATCAAGTGATGAAGGATATTAAATTGCAAGCCAAATATAACCAGAATAGGAGGTTGGGGCATCAATCTATTCAGAGAACAACAGTACTCTAGTAAATATTTTTCAGTTTAAAAGCTCAGCCAACACAAATGATAATATAGTAATTATTTTACAATTAAATGGAATCTTCAGGAAACTGATCCAGTCTTACACATCCTGTGCATTGTGTTACTCAGTGGTACATCCAGTAATTGATGTAGGATAAGGGCATGTTGAGAAGGATTTCTAGAGTAACATTAGCAGAGATGGAAAGCAAGAACTCATGAGGTGTCCTTCTGTTTTTGATATCAAATTAACCAGTAGCCCACTCACTGGTCTTCAAAAGAGGAACCTCTACTAATGTTAACTCTTTGTACAAATAGCCTTACTCTACCAGCACACAGTTATAATGCTGATACCGTTAATATTTATAGCTTAATGTGATGACTGGTGTTCACTGGTAGTAATACACAATAAAGTATGTGTAATGATGAGAGGTATTACCAGCTATGCCACGAGAAGGTGTGCAGTGGATGTGTAACATATGCCAGCATAGCTAGCTGGAGTTTTGTAAAGAATTATATGTCATTTGTATATCAAACTGATTTGTACAGATGCTTGTGTTGAAAAATGTATTTGTAAAAAAAGTGTACCAACAGTGTGTCCTGCTGGACAGAAAAGAAATATGCATGTATGCATCTGGAAGTACTGTGTGTACCTATCTTTGTTCCTAGTGAGCACCCCTTAACTGTTTCAGTGGTTAGGATTCAGCGTCCTAAATTACTGGTCCAAAGGGGGGGGGCATCAGAGTATGATTCAAGGATTGGGGATTTTACTTAGAAAACAGCTTCTTCATTCATATTCATTTACCATCTTTATCTTTTTTCAGTGTATAGGGAAGCTGAAATCTGTCTCAGCAAGCAATAGGCATTACCAAGCTACTGCAGAATTCACCCACAGATATAGACAGGCAAAGACATTTTGCAACTGCAAAAATACAAGAAGAGAGTGATAGTACAAAAATTTTGAGAAATGGCAAATTTGATCTATAAGAAACCTTTTTTTAGATAAGGTTGTAGTGTAATATAATATATCCATATATTAATATTTCTTCTCACAAATATGAGAAAAATGAACAATAAATTGTCTTTACGGTACACAAAACTGAGGAAATTGAATAGAAACTTTAATGTTAATTAAAAACTTGTTGGAAAATACATACTGTGTCAACAAAATCAAGTATATTAAATTTCAAGCCAAATGTAACCAGAAGAGAAGGTTGGGGCATCCATCTATTCAGAAAACAACAGTACTGTAGTAAATATTTTTACACTTAAAAGCTCAGCCAACACAAATGATAATGTAGTAATTATTTTACAATTTAATGGAATATTCAGGAGACTGACCTAGTCTCACACATCCTATGGCTTGTGCTGCTCAGTTGTACACACACAAATTAATGTAGGATAAGGCTATGTTGAGAAGGCTTTGTAGAGTAACATTAACAGAGAAGCAAAGTCAGAACTTATGAGGTGTCCTTCAGTTTTTGATATCAAATTAACCAGTAGCCCACTCACTGGTCTTCAGAAGAGGAACCTGTGCTAAAATTACCTCTTTGTACAAATAGCCTTACTCTCCCAGCACACAGTTCTAATGCTGATACTGCTAATATTTATAGTTTAATGTAATCACTGGTGTTGACTGGTAGTAAGACACAATAAAGTATGTGTGATGATGTGAGGTATTGCCAGTTATGCCAGGAGAAGTATTGCAGTTGATGTGTAACATATGCCAGCATAGCTAGCTGCAGTTTTGTAAAGAATTATATGTCATTTGTACATCAAACTGATTTGTCCAGATGCACGTGTTGAAAATGTATTTGTAAAGCTGCTTGTGTTAAAAATGTACCAACAGTATGTCCTGCTGGATAGAAAATAAATATACATGCATGTTAGACTGCAATATTGCAACTGATTAAAATGTATATATTTTAACAGAGGTTACTGGAAAAGAATAAGTTAAGTTCAGCCCCAGCTAACTTTTTGAAAAATATCCTGAAATTAAATTACCTGGTTTAGGACACAAAAATTATATCTTATAGTTCTGATTGCAGCCAGAGAAGAAATGTTTGTGAAAACAAAGGAGTAGGAATCCTGCTGTATTTTCCTTAGGAGTGAACTAATTGCTAATCTGGAAGGATGGAAGTGTTGAAATGGGTTTATGATTTCCAGATGCTATAACACATCTTAGCGAAGATTTATCTGTATGCATGGAAATACATATGCGTGAGATTCTGGTTTAGTTTCTAGTAAAGGAGGGTAGTATGCGAACCAGAAGTCAGATGGCCAGATGTATGTGATGTCATTATGCAATCCAGCACTAAAATGATGTTTTAATATTAGATAAGACAGATGTCACAGATCAGTTTGTTTTTCTGGAACTTGATATAGAAGGATCTCTCACCCACTTCATCTTGCCTTGCTTTATTAAGTAAGTAGGAAACAGTAATTCTTTAGATCAGTCAGGAAAATATAATGAGATTAGTTAAATACTGTTTTTCTGTATCTGTGCAAATCTATTTATCTGTGTTATTTAAATATTTCCTGTGGATGAAACTCTGGTGTTTACTGTAAGTAGATATTTAATATTTTCATGTTCTTTTATTATTTACTATTAAATGTATTTTAACTTTTCATTGCGGTTATTTTCTTAGAGAATATTTTAACCTTTGAGAGTACTTTACTTTACTGGTCAACTTTATCATTTGTATTAATTTTACTCAGTGCAATTGGGTACCCTTGTAAGAGCCTTACAATTGCTGGCTTTGAAGAGTCCTGATGGAAGTATCTACCTTACAGTTTGGGCAGAGTGACATAGCTAGTTAATCTCTGCCAGCCTTTCCAAGGTGTGTGTGTGTGTGTGTGTGTGTGTGTGTGTGTGTGTGTGTGTGTGTGTGTGTGTGTGTGTGTGTGTGTGATTAAATCAAATTTCAAAGAGTTTGTGTGTGTCAGCTACTTGGAGCAGGGACACAGAGCACTGGTTTCACAGACAGAGTAGTGGAGGACTTGGTATGGGACATTCAGCTGAGGACTCAACTCTATAACTGTGCCAGTGGGGAGTCTTACTGGGTGCCTAGAGAGAAAAAGAGAGAGAGAGAGAGAGATAGAGTAAACCAGACTCTGGACTGAGTGTGTTCTCTCTGTGCTATTAAAGGAAATAGTGCCTGGTGCAAAGCTGCGTCTGGAAATACTGTATGTACCTGTCTTTGTTTCAAGTGAGTATCCCTCAACTGTCTGAGTGGTGAAGATTCAGGCTCCTCAATTACTGGTCCAAAGGGGGGACATCAGAGTATGATTCAAGGACTGGGGATTTTACTTAGAAAACAGTTTCTTCATTCATATTCATTTACCATCTTTATCTTTTTTCATTGTATAGGGAAGCTGAAACCTGTCTCAGCAAGCAATAGGCATTACAAAGCTACTGCAGAATTCGCCAACAAATACAGACAAAGACATTTTGCATCTGCATAAATACAGGAAGAGAGTGATAGTACAAATAGGTTCATAGGTTCATAGGTTCATAGGTTCATACTAGGCTATCTGCCCAAGGGCATTTATAAGCCTAGCCCATAGTTATGTGGCTTTCGCCACCCCTTTAGTTTGAATAAAAACTATGCCTATCATTTTGCTGTGCCTCTGTCAAGCAGTGACACTGAAGTAATCCCTGGGGTATATCTGCAATCTCCCATCCATTGGTCAAGATTCCTCTTGAACAAGGCCAGAGAGGTGCTCTGCCTCACATGTACCGGGATTTTGTTCCACAGCATAGGGAGTCTCTGGGTGATGAATCTGTCCCTCCAGCACGTTCTATTTATAACCGTGTCAAGGTTTAAGTCTCCGCCCTTGTGGTTCTGAGGGATCTAGATTTTTGAGGTGAAGCATATTCATCAAATCTGGGTTTGACATGGCCTTATATGTCAGGCACAGGTCACCTCTGAGCAAGCGGTATGAGACTGAATAGAGCTGGAGTTCTTTCAGTCGGGCAGCATAAGACATATTTTGAGACCCTTTATCCTTTTGGTGGGGAACATTTGGGGCCTTTCAAGCTGCAGCAGGTGTCTGGTCAGATACATTCGAACGGGCATTGTACTCAATCATAGGTCTAATGAGTGATGAGTACAGGGGGACGATGACCTCCCTTGATCTAGATGTGAATCCCTTCATGATCAGGTGGGTGATATAGAAGGTTTTCCTAACTACTTTAGCAACATGAGTGTCAAACGAAGGCTACTGTCAACCTGGGTCCCCAGATCCCTGATGACTTTTTCTGTGCTCAGTGGATTGCCATCTATATGGTAGCTAGGGGTAACCTTGTTTTTCCCGAAGGGTATGACTATGCATTTTTTGGCGTTTAATTTCAGGCCATGGCTCTGGCACCAGTTATCCGTTTCTGTGAGGCCCTTCTGGAGGATATCTGTGTCAGATGTGTTTTCGACTATGGCGCCAGTTTGCAGTCATCTGCAAACTTTGTCAGCCATAACCCTCCTGTGTTTGCTTGTACTTCAGAAAAGTAGATGCCGAACAAGAGTGGACCCAGGACTGAGCCCTGTGGGACACCACTTGTGACAGGCTTTGAGTCTGACATGGCTCCAGCAACTCTGACCCTGTGGGTTCTGTCACTTAGCCAGTTTGCAACCCATCTTGTGATGTATGGGTTTACATTCAAGCTGATGAGTTTTTCGATGATACTTGAGTGGGGTATTGTGTCGAAGGCCTTTGCCAGGTCGAGGTAGGCTGTATGGACTGCCTTTCCCTCATCAATGGCCTTGGTGACAGTCTCGAAAAAGTCAACCAAGTTTAAGAGGCAGGATCTGCCTTTGACAAAGCCAAACTGGGTTGGATCCAAAGTCTGCAAGTTCCCTATGTCTTTATTTATGAGTTCCATTATGATCCTCTCCATGGCTTTGCAGATAAGGCTTGTCAAGCTAATGGGGCGGTAATTTCCAGGGTCTGTGGAGGCACCGCCCTTATGAAGTGGGACCACAGTCGCCGTGCGCCACTCCTTGGGTACGTATCCTGAGGTGAGGCTAAGATTAAACAGCTGTCCTAACTGTGGGTTTAATTCCTCGTTGAGTTCGTGAAGCACACAGCCGGCGCACCATCCGGTCCCATGGATGCTGTGTTTTTGCCTTAGTGAGGGCAGTTCTCACCTGGGCGTTGGAGATGTTTGGGGGGCTACAATCCTCTGGAATAGATATCTCTCCTTTTTTGGGGGGGGGGAGTTTGCACTGAACCTGTCAGCCAGTATGTTGGCAATGTGTGTAGGTTCAGTAATTTTCACATCATTTTGAACTAATTCTGAGCATATCTGGGAGTTTCCTCCTAGGTTTCTAACATAGCTAAAGAAGGCCTTATGATTCTCTTTAGAGTCCTTGGCGATTTTTCTCTCAAAATTTGCCTTGGATGATTTTATGAGAGCTCTTAGTTTTTTTACTTATAATGATCAAAGGTGTCTTACCTTTCAAGGATTTTGCTCTATCTTGTAGTAGCTTCCTCCTTTTGTTGTAGAGTTTGTTTATGGCTGGGGTCCACCAGACTGGACGCTTGCCTCTGGTACAGAGAGTCTTAGTTTTGTTTGGGATTGCCTGATCCATGCAGTCCTGTAGGTGCTGGTAGAAGGCATTTGTAAGTGATTCAGCGGTTTGAGTAATGTTTACCACTGACTCAGGGGCCTTAAAGGAGACCACACTAGTTTTTAGAAGTGTGAAATTGGCTTTTGAGAAGTTTTTCACTGTGGTCTTTTTTGTTTCAGGTGGGGGCGGGATGAGGACCTCCAGCGAGATTAGTTTATGATCTGATCTCACTAGTGAGGGGTATACTTCCGGTGTTGAACATTTTGATCCCATGTTCGTGATGATGAGATCAAGTATGTTTTCTCCTCTTGTGGGGATGGTGACTAGTTGTTCCATGGCATTTGAGTTTATGAACTCCAGGAATCTTTGGGTTAGAGTGTTCGGGCTTGAGTAGTGTTCCCAGTCTATATTAGGGTAGTTGAAGTCACCTAGTATGATGGTGTTTGGAGATATATTTATCCCCTCCAATGTTTTCAGGCAGGCCATGTGAGGTTCCTGAGTTTGAGAGGGTGGCCTGTAACATGCTACAAATTGCAGAGCAGTCTTGCCTATGGTTAATTGCACCTGGATGGTCTCCGATGCATCGTGCGTTGCCACCAACCTTGAGGTGTGGGTGTCCTTTATGAATATGGACAGCGCCCCTCCTTTCTTGGTGTTGTCCGGATTTTGGGGCCGGAACGCATGATATGAGGTGAAACCTGTTAGTGCTGGGGTGCTCTCAGGAGCCTTGAACCAGGTTTCTGTCACAGCACAGACATCGATGTTCTCCATATTGAGAAGGGCCTCGAGTGCGTGCATCTTGAGATTGAGACTTCTGGCATTGAGCAGCATTACCCTTAGTTTTTTTCCTTTTGGTGTTCTAGGGTGGTAGGTTTAGAATTTCAGCCTTGCCTAAAAAGGCACTATGGGGTGGCAAGAGCCTTTGCCAATATCCGGAAGCCCAGGGTGACAGGTGCAAGCCGTCCCTTGAAGCAGCGTGGCTTGTCCAGCATGTCATCCCAGGCAGACAGACAGTGGATCCCTTTGAATGACACCAGAATTTAAGCCAATTATTAAAGCTGGTCATCTTATCACTGTATTGTGGCATCATTCTAGGTGAAGGTAGGATACTGCTCAAGGTCAGGGTCATACCTGCCTGGGCTACATAATCAGAGAGCTCCTCGATGTCCCTTTTCATGTAGTCCAAGGAGGTACGTCTCAGGTCGTTGACACCAGCGTGGACAATGACTGAGTCGTACTTGTACCTGCTGTTGAGAGACCTGAGTGCTTGCGTTATGTGGCGGATTCTAGCGCCCGACAGGCAGCTTACTGTGACCTTCTCTTTACTCAGTCTGGTGAGCGGGACGTCAGTGTGTCTGACTATGGAATCACCAATGACAAGTGTGTCTGGCATTTTGTTTGGCCTTAAGGGCTGTGACTGTTTGACACTCTGACTGTGTGGTCTATGTGTTGCATGTGTTGGGTCGTGAGGTGGTAGTTGTTTGGGTGTCTGCTTTGGTGGCCTCTGCTGTTTTGGTAAATTTTGATCAGAGCCTCCGAGTATGTCTTTGTGTGAGTATGTGTATGATTTGAAGTTGTGATGGTACCATGTGTGACTGGGTATGTATTGTGTGTGGTTACCTTCTCCTCCTGTCTGGTCTTGCCAGTCCTATGTTGAGAGAGCTCAGCCTCCAGTTTGGCCGTATAGTTGCATCTCTCGCATGTATTTGTGTTTTGTGGGAGAAGGAGAGGATTGTCTGTGTACATGAGGCAATTGTAACATTGCCTCAATATTCCCAGGTTCACCAGTTGAGCTGGAGAGGACACTAGCAACTGATCCCTCAACATACTAGAAGTAGTAGATAAAGAGACTTTCAACGGACTCCGGGGGAAGTGGGTTTTAGGCTGGTGGGGTACTATCTATAATAAGAGTGCTTTATCAAGGTGCAAGTACTGTAGGAGTAAGTGCTAGGCTTTACAGATAGAGAATAGTCTACTTGGGAATCAAGTAGAGATGAACTTTTCAGTTATAGGATATGCTGGTTAGATCAGCAGTACAGCTCGAGGAAGGTAGTTTTAAGGGAAAATTGGAAGAGTGGAATTTAGATGGCCCAAATAGTTTAACCTTGTTTAACCGCCGCTGCTCTTGTGTGCAACAGTGGTAACTCGTGGCTAAATCGCGCTTATCCGCGTTTAGCGTGTTTTATAGCAGGGGGCTGAAGGGAGCTAGGAATTGGCCCAAAACGACCAATGGACTACTAGTTTCTGGCTGAAACTTCACCAAATCAGACCAAAAGGCAGCTCAGTGCTTCCCACTCCCACTGGTAAGCAAAGAAACTTCCCTCCTTCCTAATAAGGCAATGGATCAGTAACAGGAACTAAAAACAAAGCCCAGGGATCAGCAACTCTGAAACTGGACTACTCTAGTTCAGTAAGGTGGGAAAACAAGAGATTTTTTGTTTTATTACAGAGACAAGGAAAAACAGACAGTAAATGCTATAAATGCTGTAAATCGGCTAGCACACTTTAGTGTGTAGCCTACAGAAACAATTTGCAACAATTAGTAACTTAAAGTGCAATAAACAGTGTAAAATGCAGAAATCACTTAAAGTAGCAGTAAAACAGGTGAAATGCAGTCACTAGCTTAAATAACAGTGGGAAAGCCACAAAAAATACTTATATCTGGTAGAAAGTCACTCTTTTAGCTCTCTGCTGCTTGGATCACTCTGCAGGCCACCACGAGGATCTGTGCTGAGTTGGTACAAGCTGGAAAACGCGTGTTTAGAGTGTTTTATAGCAGGGGGCTGAAAGGAGCTAGGAAATGGCCCAAAACGACCAATGGACTACTAGTTTCTGGCTGAAACTTCACCAAATCGGACAGAAAGGCTGCTCAGTGCTTCCCACTCCCACTGGTAAGCAAAGAAACTTCCCTCCTCCCTAATAAGGCAATGGATCAGTAACAGGAACTAAAAACAAAGCCCAGGGATCAGCAACTCTGAAACTGGACTACTCTAGTTCAGTAAGGCGGGAAAACAAGAGATTTTTTTGTTTTATTACAGAGACAAGGAAAAAAACAGACAGTAAATGCTATAAATGCTGTAAATCGGCTAGCGCACTTTAGTGTGTAGCCTACAGAAACAATTTGCAAATATTTTGAGAAATGGCAAATCTGATCAATCAGTAATCTTTTTAAAATAAGGTTGTAGTGTAATATAACATATCCATATATTAATATTTATTCTCACAAATATGAGAAATATGAACAATAAATTGTCTTTATAGTACACAAAGCTGAAAAAAAACTGAATAGAAACTTTAACAATAATTAAAAAAATTGTTGGAAAATTCATAGTATGTCAACAAAATCAAGTGATGAAGGATATTAAATTGCAAGCCAAATATAACCAGAAGAGGAGGTTGGGGCATCCATCTATTCAGAGAACAACAGTACTCTAGTAAATATTTTTTAATTTAAAAGCTCAGCCAACACAAATGATAATATAGTAATTATTTTACAATGAAATGGAATATTCAGGAGACTGACCTAGTCTCACATATCTTGTGGACTGTATTATTTTTTGGAACCTGATATAGAAGGATCTCTCACTCACTTCATCTTGTCTTGCTTTATTAAGTAAGTAGGAAACAGTAATTCTTTGGATCAGTCAGGAAAATATGGTGAGATTTGTTAAATACTGTTTTTCTGTATCTGTGCAAATCTATTCATCTGTTTTATTTTAATATTTCCTGTGGCTAAAGCTCTGATGTTTATTGTAAATAGATATTTAATATGTTCATGTTCTTTTATTATTTATTATTAAATATATTTTAACCTTTCATTGTGGCTGTTCTTTTAGAGAATATTTAAACCTTTGGGAGTACTCATATGTCTTTGGTGACACTGTGGCCACTCCTGAAAGCTTTAATTTATTGGTCAACCTTATCATTTGTATTCATTTTACTCAGTGCAATTGCGTAGCCTTGTAAGAGTCTTACATTAGCTGGCTTTGTAGGGTCCTGGTGAAAGTATCTACCTTACAGTCTGTGCAGAGTGACATAGCTAGTAAATCTGTGTCAGCCTTTACCAGGTGTGTGTGTGTGTGTGTGTGTGTGTGTGTGTGTGTGTGCATGTGAGCTATGTGGAGCAGGGACACAGAGCACTGGTTTCACAGAGTGGTGGAGGACCTGGCATGAGACACTCATCTGAGGACTCACCTCTATATCTGCGCCAGTAGGGAGTCTTCCTGGGGGCCTAGAGACAGAAAGAGAGAGAGAGGGGAACCCAGACTCTGGACTGAGTGTGTTCTCTGTGTGCTCTTAAGGGAAATTGTGCTTGCTGCAAAGCTGCATCTGGAAATACTGTGTGTACCCATCTTTGTTCCAAGTGAGCATCCCTCAATGGTGTCAGTGGTGAGGATTCAGGCACCTTGATTACTGGCCCAGAGTGGAGGACATCAGAGTATGATTCAAGGACTGGGGATTTTACTTAGAAAAAAGCTTTTGCATTCATATTCATTGACCTTCTTTATCTTTTTTTCAGTGTTTAGGGAAGGTGAAACCTGTCTCAGCAAGCAAAAGGCATAACCAAACTACTGCAGAATTCACTCACAGATACAGACAAACACAGACACACACAGTCACGTACACACAGTCACGTACACACACACACACACACACACACACACACACACACACACACACACACACACGCACACAGACACAAGCACACAAACACACACACACACACACACACACCTACAAACGCATGCACAAACACATAGTGCTACATCCATGGACACATTTACTCTTACACACACACACACACACACACACACACACACACACACACACACATATGCACAGACACTTAAGTGCTACAATGACGCAGACACACAATCTCACACACGCGCACACGCACACACACACACACACACACACACACACACACACACACACACACATGTACACACACACACACACACACACACACACACACACACACACACACACACACACACACACATATGAGTGCTACATCCATGCCCTCACTTACACACACACACACACACACACACACACTCACACACTCATGCAAACACGCTCATGCTTACAGGGACTTTGGAATATCAGCACTTCATCTACTGCCATGTGGTTTGGATGAGGGAAGAACTAGAAAGCCCTGACAACATCATTATCAGATGAATATGCAATCTCTGCACTGAAGGCATGCCAGCCAGGAACTGAAGAACTGAGTACCTCAAGATAGCAACACAAACTTCAACACCACAGTGCCATTTAACAACAGCTTCAGCCGATTTACTTAAAACTATGTTGTTTCTGAGGAAGTTAGCTGAAATAAGCAGGTTTTGCTTGGCCTGCTTCAGAGCAGGACTGTCTTAGTTATGTACCTAGAAGACAGACACATTCTATGAGGTGGCATGATGGTATAGCTTTGAATGCTGGTAATAAAACATTGTTCTGCAATGTTGAGTCAATAACTTTGTAATAGAAGGCTCTACAGTGCTGACAGCTTAACTTTTTAGAATCCTTTTAATTTTAAAGTCAGCAAAATGTGACTTGAGTTGTGATCTATGGAGATCTTTTGTTTGCAAATTAACTGCAGAAGGCTAGTTATGCTGAAAATGATACATCTGCTGAAAATTAAGGTTTGTACTGCATCTAAATTTGCTTCCAAAGCAGCTTAAGTTTAGAAAAATTATGTGTTTTGTAATCAGCACAGTAAAGGTGGGTCTGTATATAGACATGGGGTGATATGGTATCAGCATTCTACTTACTCATCCAGGACTGCACTGAGAAGTACTTTCATTATTAACCAAACATGCTCCCTGGAGATAGTTGTCTTTTTTTTTTAATTGTTTCCTTTTTGCTTCATTCTTTCCAGTTATCCATGTTCCCCCATCCATCTCCAATTTTACCAGCCTATCCTACTACCCCAGGATGATTGCTGTTATGAGGTATGGGGCCAGCACAAAATATAAGGGTGTATGGGGGGGGTCATACCACTTGACTGCTTCCACTAGATGATTTTATTTTTTTAATTTGTAACTTACCCTTTGGAATCCTCTTCTCCTGCATTTGCATGTTAGATCCAAGGGCTATTCCTCTCTATGGACCATGACTCCTTGCAGGGAATTCCTTGACAAAAGCCCTCACTCCTTTCTGGGATGGGCACACCCATACCTCCATACCACACCTTTGATACCTGAGCCGATAATCAATCTAAGGTTGCTGGGACCATAGTTAGGGCTTTATCCCTCATCCTCTTGGTCCTGGCCTCTGGGATTGGTTATCTTGATACTCAGATTAAGTACAATAATTGGACAAAGTGAATAGAGTATTTGGTGCATCATTTTTTTGGTAAATTGTGTCAGATGGTTGGATAGCAGCTGGGCATATGCCAAAAATGTAAATATGTAAGGAAGATATGCTGATAATATTTAACTGATCTTTCTTTGTGATTTAAATTCATCATCCACCTCTAGAAGAACTTCTCTCATAAAGCAGGGAGGATAGAGACCTGGATTCCAAATCGACCCCATTCAAGACTTCAATAACTGAGGTGGTTAGAAACAAATATGGCCAAAGGGTGAGCAGTTCTGGCTATAATAGCAATCCTAGGACTTGCTGGACTTGCTAGTTGGCAAAATAGATAAGGGAGACCATCATATCAAAAGCATGTCTGCCAAGGAATGTTAACCAGGATCTCAGTTTGGCAGAGAGGCAACATTTTCCCTTCAGTTGTTCCAGCTTCAAGTGCTTTGTGATATGTGTGACCCGGTAATGTATAATTTTAACTGATGCTAAAATGGCAATGTCTTAGAGAAAAACAGATGCATTTTTTCCTTGACTGAGCACTCCTTCTACACATTGGGGCAATCTTGGAGTAAGAATATCTAAATAGAGAGGGAGGGGGTGTGTCGCCCTGCAAAATGTTGATGTCAGTATTTTCTGTTTTCTTTTTTTAAAATCTCAGTTTTCCTCTAGTACATATACTTCAGCCATTTGTATATGCAGGGTTGTAAGTTTTGTGACATTGTGTATGACACTGCTTAAAGTTATTTGATTTTGGTTAACTGCTGGAATATCAGCTGTGGTAGTGATCTAACTTTAGTTCTATGTGTGGCAGGAGTTTGGTGAGGCCATAAGTAATGATTTCAGATGTCTTCCAAAAGATTCTGGAAAACCATCTGGCAGTTTGGAAAGGGGTCCAAGACTCCACAGTACTCCAGGAAGATATGAAAACCATTTTGGATGTTTTCTACACACAGTAGGGCTCTAGTGATCACTGTTCTACTCCTGAGTGTGCCACATTTTCCACACAGTGTGGAAAGACCCTTGGGGTGCATTTGGTGTTCAGTGAACTTCCTTTGACCACATTTCTGTTAAACAACTGCAGAATAATCAGACACCTTAGGTGATGCACTCAGTGTGCAGTAGGGATCTACTGCCCACCATCCTGCCTCAAGGTACAGAAAGGACATCCTAAAGTCACTTCAGTGTTCATTAAGTTCCAGAATGAACTACACTGCTTATCAGTCTGCTTAATATTCACTTGGCAATGCCACAGTGAACAGGAAGGTTTCTATTCTCACCATTCTACTCAGCAATTCATCTCAGGAAATGCAGCTCATGGGGTTGCATTCAAAGTTCAGCTTGGATCCTGTTCTGCTTCACAGTGGATCACAACAAGTGTAGATAGCCTTGAAACCAAGTTCAGTGTGCATCAGGGTTCCAGTTAGTAATCTAGTAATTTCCTGCTCCACAAATACAAACGGCTTTGCTATAATACAGCTTGAAAACATTCCTTGGCCTTAACTGTACCAAATTATTACCTCAAATGCACAAGTTCTCAAAACCAACCACTCAAAGGAAAACAGTTTTGTGTAAGTAGAGTTACCCACAAAAACATAAACAAGTGTCTCTTTGGTGTGGTAAGTTCTCTTTCCATTTGTATTACTCTTTTACTTTATTATTCAGAGTCCAAGGTCATTGCATTTTGGAGAAAGAGCTAACAGTATAAAAAAATAAATGCCTTGCTCTTTCTCTGAGGCTAGAGATCTTAAGAGTACAGTGATCATAAACTAACACAAACTTCAACATCACAAAGTAAAATGTATTACTAGCATCAACATATGTTTCAGACCCAAAATAGCACTGTAATTTGTCAAGATCCTAAAGAAATCACACCATTCTATAGACTCATCCAAATGACTTTATCTTAAACAACCAATACATACATACATACATACAGATGATTAAAATTAATTAAAAGAAAATACTGATCTCTGATTCAAACAGAGCACCCGTTTGAACCATTCATTTATCTAAGATGAAATGTGCGGTGCTAATATATTTTTCCATTTGCTTGCTAAATGCTCATTATGATATAGGCAGCTGTTTTTGGGAGGATGTGGGCATGTCTGCCCAAGTCAGTGACGGCAGCTTCTGTCAATGCATATGGGCGGATCATGCATAAGTTAACAAAGGGGCATAGGTGGCCTTTGTGGTGATGAAAATACACATATCACACTTAAAGAAAATTAGAGTAGAAAAGTAATAAACTCCTGTTCTGGTCAAAGGACATTTCCAGCCTTCCCAAGTCAGAATCATTGTTGGAAAATAAATGATTTCTTCTGATATAGAATATGACATTTTTGTAATAGCTGTTGCATTCAAAAAGAATCGCATTACTCTGCAGACCATAAGTAATTCATCTGTAGATTCATCACCTTTACTCCTACCACCTACCTCCTAGCACCATTGCCTCACCTTAGCAAGAGCAAAATGTGCAACCTTCATCAGCAAGACTCTACAGCATATCATAGATTCACTTCTACAGATTGTCAAGTTCCTTGTTCTCTACAAACACACCATCATCATTCCACTTCCTAAAGCACAGCCTAAAAAGTTTGTTGAATCATATTGACCTGATTATCTGTTTACTCCCAAACATACCTCTTAACTTACAGATTTTTGCAGAAAGTCCAGATTTTTGCCTCATATTTTGGTCCATTTTCATAAAATTGGGTTTTTCTGGCAAATCACTGACAAATCATTAAAGAATGAAGTCAGAAACTAATGAAGACATTTGAATTTCAGACTTCATACACTTCAGAAGCATTCATACTAATGCAAAACCTATTATCCCATCAACTTTCTAAGTTTGTAAGAGCAATATTTAAAATGCTCTTATTTCTGGACCTTTGCCCCCCCCCCCCCCATTATTTATGGATTTCTCCAGATTTCTTGTTCTAAGAAGTTAAGAGGTATGCTTCCAAATTAAACATTCTTGAGAGAGCATCTGAAAAAATACATGGAGAACAATATTTTTCCACAGAAAAACAGCATGGTTTCAGGAGAGTGTATAAGGTGCAGTACCACTGCAACATCACTGTCCATAGTGACAACATATCTAAAGGCAAGGAACACAGTCTCCCTCTGTAAATTATTTGATGGTGAATTAATACAACAAGTAATTCCACTCCCCAACTGTGATATCTGTCATAGCACTAGACTCATTACTTATTCCCAGATGTTATTCAGTAGTTTCAGAGCTGCCTCCAAGATCCTACTGAGTCAATACTAGTAAAGACCTATCAAATACTCTACCCATAAAATCAGTGGTTCCCAATTGTCAGTGTCACTGGGACATTTGGCATTTTCATCAATAGTCTCTTAACTAAGCAAAATGATGTTTTAATAAATAAAACAGGGCCTTTGCTGAAGACACATCACTCTGTTTTCATCTTATTCTGCAAGTACCTCAGGTCATCCAGAACTAAATCTTTAAATTAATTTGCTAGATCACAAAAGAGGGAACATCAATACCTAAGCTTATAGAAGTCATACTGCCTACTGGTCCTTCTCAAGGTATCATTACAAATGTTTGCCCTAATCTTCAAATTCTTACTTGCAGATCAGTGCTCAATAGACTTAGATAATCACTCCAGACTAGAACTTGCCTCAGACATTTTCTTTTTCATCTCCTTCATTTGAAGCTGGAACACTTGAATATACTACAGTAACTGATAACAGCACAGACTTTAAATTGTTTTTGCACACCACATATGGATTCATTTCTTCCTTTAATATATATATATGAGGCTGCACCCCCCACTCCCCGCTACATAAATATACCAACTCCGAGATCACACTACATTGTGGTAACGGGAAATCTTTCCGTTCCACACTGTATGGAGATCTCCATTCAGATCAGTTGAGCTTTTAAAAGTTCAATCATATGGTCCCGGCCATATGAAAGTCGAACTTTTAAAAGTTCGATCATCTGAAGGGGACCTATATATATATATACATACATACATATATTGACACCCAGCCTAAATCATATTGCTACTCAAAAGCAAATTACTAATGCTACAGGACTGTGATTTATCCTATTTCATAGGCTTTAGGTTATGTGCAGTTGTTACCTGTATTTGATTGTCTAATCAACCTTAGGAAAAGCAAGCTGATCTAACTGTAAGCTGAATATTATAGATATATCCTGTCTATCTTACTGAATTGTAATGTACTGGGTTGCTTGTAACTATGTAGGTCTAATGTATTTAATAGTTTCATGATTCATGACTATTATACCATGACCCCCCCATTAATATTCCAAAACGTGCACGCTGATTGGCCAGCGTGCACGTTGTAAATCGACTTATACTAATGGAAAAAGGTCCGGTCGCCCGGACTTTTTCCATTAGTATAAGTCTCTTTTAAAACACTGTCTCGCTATGTTAAAAGACTTTAACATAGCGACACAGGTTTAAAAAAAGCAACGGAGATCTCCGTTGCTTTTTTTAAAGCTGTCTCGCTATGTTAAACTCCTTTAACATAGTGACACAGTGTGTAAAAAGCAACGGAGATCTTGCTTTCTCCGTTGCTTTTTTTTAAAACTGTCTTGCTATGTTAAATGGGTTTAACATAGCGAGACAGCTTTAAAATAAGCAACGGAGATCTCCGTTGCTTATTTTAAAGCTATCTCGTTATGTTAAACCCATTTAACATAGCGAAACAGTAAAAAGCAATGGAGATCTTGCTTTCTCCGTTGCTTTTGGTCACAGCTCTGATGTACTGCGTAGGCATGCGCAGTACATCAGAACTGCCGCGGATACCAGACAGCTGCGGAAGGGCAGCAAAGAGGCATTATACAATGCCATTATTTAAGAAAAGTAATTATTTCTTTTCTTAAATAATGTCATAGTATAATAGCAATAACCCACTTCTGGGTGTGGGTAATGCAGGATTTACCCACGGTTGTCTTTGTTTGGTCCCTTGGGCTTCGCCCTTGGGACCAAACCACACCAACCGTGGGTAAATCCCGCATTATCCACACCCAGGCGTGGGTTATTGCTATATTATTGGCACATTTTGTGTATATATTAATGATGCTTAGTTTTCTCTAGCAAGTCAAAGCTAAAACGAAGAATTAGGTCAGTTCATCTACTTATTAAATAAGAATAAAATAAAAACTATGTCCAGTGTATGGATACAATGATTAAATTGTGCAGTGCTATGAACTGGTAATGTGTGTCGAGAATGAATTATTATAAAGATATTCAAATACCTTTTTGCTGATTTATGAAATCAGTGTTGTGGACTTTTTTTATCAAACAAAACTTCAGTGGCAAAAATGAATTGACCATTCAGTTCATTACACATTGAATGTCACTCACTGAAGAAAAGATAATCAAAATGATATTTGCTGAAAAAAGTTAAGTATAACACCCCCCCCCACACACACACACCAAGCACACCCCGTTTCAAGCAACTGTGCCACAACACACTCTGTAATAATCAACTAGGCGACTCTCCTATAACATGGGCAAGGCCTAATTGGACCAGTAGGACCAATGCATATGTTTTCTAATCCAATTCTAGTGATGTATATTCACGGAGACTAATCAACATTTCCCAACTAGTTCACTATCACTCATTTATCAGTTGAAACATTTGAAGAATAAGTGTTGAATCTGTCAATAAATAATGTTTTCTTTTCACTGAAAAGTAAAACTAAAAATGTATGTGACAAACTTAAAGATGAGCATGAAGTCAGGCAACCTTGTACCAACATATCAAGATAATGTGAATCAAAAGTAATTTACCCTTTAAAAGGTAAATGGAAAGCATAGAAAGTATAGCAAGCTTTCAGGAGTTTTCTCCAAATGGAAGCTGTCAGCAAGTCATCTTTGTGATGGCCCTTAAAAGTGGTTTTCTTAATAGTGTTACTGAGTTTGTGTTGCCAGGTGATGTAACTTGGCCAAGAACATCCACCTGTATGCTAATTAGTGCACCTGCAGGAAAGCAGAATTAATAGCAGAATGACATCATGGATTAGATTTTACTGCTCCCGCAGCAGCAGCACCATCTTGCATCCCAGATCATCACTTTATACCTGCTCATTCTAGACGGCAGGAGGACAGTTTTGCACAGTGTATGGACTAAGTACATGAAGTCTTGGGGGGTACTAACCACATATTTGAACATAAGCAAAACAAATGAATGTTGTTTCTGTTCTAAGTTTCAATTTGCACTACCAGCATGTTATAGAACTGATTATGTGGCTGATATTTTAAGTAAGCAGCTTCCTGCCATTTAAAGGCATTCATTTAGTTCTGTACTTTTAATGTAAACAATTAGACGGTGCTACAGTAACATGTTTTTTTTCTATTTACTGTCTGATTGCCTTTAACAATATTTCCTTCTGATGCTATGCAGAGATTATACTTAAGATGACACTAACAACTATAATTTTTACTCTAATTTGAGTTGGCATTTCTAGCCACCACTCTTTACTATTCAACCCTTGGAAAACAAAAATAATAACCCCTGTGGTTCTTGTCAGAAATGCTATCTCCACAAATTAGGAAGAGATGCATACAAAATAACACTCAGGCTCTACTTTTAAAGGGAAAAATGTTACTTATGGCTTTAGACAGCTGGACAATGAAACACCTAGCTCTGTACTCAAAGTACTTAGCAGTTTGAGGGTACATTTGTGGCTACTAGCATAGTTTCATACAACTTACAGACACGTACTTACTTTACATTCCTTTTAATTAATCTACTAAACTCTATTTGTAAATTAAATTTAACTATGTATCTTGGAGCATCAACATACAATCATTCACATCTTTCTTATTATTAATATTTTTGATGGCAGGTAAGATTTGTTGCACTTACTTATTTACCAGATAGTCCACAATACTGCAGATTTATGGAATTTGCTTGCAGTCACAATACATGCAAATGGAGGTGACAGCAGTTAAATGTAAGTTTGGTAAAGTAATTAGTCTCATTCACTACTCAGCACATTGTTTTCCAATCTGCAAAACTAGCAATTTTTCTCAACTTTCTTTAAGATGCATTACAGTGAAAACATGTATAAAATAGCAGGGAAAATGTAACATATTCCTTTTTGGTTTTGGAATCACACCCTTTTGCCTCAATTTGCCATAACTGCAATTCATATAATCAATTTAGAGTTCCAGTTTAAATATAACTTAATTTAAATTGCCATCAAAATTATTAGTTATATACTCAGGGAGCGTAATGCAAAGACAAATAAAATTAGCTCTTTTGCTTAAACTTATCATGTACAGTGATAAGGGGTCAGTGTCATATTATAATTTAACAGTTTCTGAAATGAACCACTGTTAGGAAAACTTTATTAACCAATGAACCAACTCCACAGTTTCAGCATGGTAATCAATACAAATACAAACTTATAAGAAAATATCTGTCAAATTAAAAAAAAAAAATCAGCCAACATTTTACCTTGCACTTGATGAAAGTGAAGCATTTTATTTCTGTTTCTGGGCAACAATGAACTCATAACCTATGCAACATGGACAGTTTGTATTCAGCAAGTTTAGGCTCAATACTTAGAAGGATGATTCTTTTAAGAACTAACTGACAAGTAAACATCATCTTGGGCTGCTTGCACTGTCAGCTATACCAAATAACATCTGATATATCCAATTACTATCATAAATCTCCAGCATTTCAGTGTAACCTATATCAACCTGTCACATTTTTCTGCCCTGAAATGACAACTGGAATGGCACTTTAAGCTTTAGTAGTATGCCAGTATCCTATTTAACCTATGCACATTGAAAGTGCAGACGCTCAGCTCCTATCCCCTCACCTTATGTAGGTCATCAGGTTTAGATTATGATTTAATGCTGGTTTAGGGTCATAGGAAACCATTAAGAAGAATACACATTCATAAACACTGCCATTGTTTGATTATTGCCATACAGCTCAGGCATCTTAGAAACATATTCTCTAACTGTCAGCTGCAAAAATGAACTGAATAACATTTTTGAAAGGTTTGGAAAATATATATCCATACTAAAAAAAAGATACAACTGAAAACAGTTTTAACAGTTTTCAGTAGCAGCTAAAATGATAGATGTGGGTGTGATTATTGATTTGGTGGTGGTGGTATGGGGAATGAGAAGTTAGTGCAGGGCTCTGGTAGTTGGCAAAGAGGATTAAGGCTGTGAACTAATAATGAGCTGCTTCTTGTAGTCCACAGTTTGATTCCCTCAGCCTTCATTTGCCCTAATGCGTAACTTTAAGCAAGTCACTTAACAACACAGTGCTTTAGGGAATTGTGCTGTAACCATTGGAAATGTTGGGGCACGCTAGAACAAGTTTTGAAATGCTAATACTAAATGGCCAAAAGATTAAACTTACATATACTAAAAACTTACATACACAAAGTCTGAGATGCCATTTCTCAGAATATTCCCGATCTTGGAGTTGGTATATATAAGATTGGGATGTGTGGGGGGCTTTAAGGAGAAGAGCATTTTTCAAAATTTGCTCTTCTCCTGTGTTTTTGGTCTTTGTTTTTTTTGGCTTGTCAGCACTCAGCGTTTTGAGTGCCGACATTTCAATAGGCAGCCAATTGTGCTAGGCTCATCAATGGCCTCCTACACCTCATATGTAATAAGTACTCACATACCATATGTGTAATAAGTGTTTACATACCATATGTGTAATAAGTACTCACGTATCATATGTGTAATAAGTGCTCACATACCATATGTGTAATAAGTACTCACATACCATATGTGTAATAAGTGCTCACATACCATATGTGTAATAAGTGCTCACATACCATATGTGCCAATATAGCAACTGAGGAAGATACAATTTGCTCTAATTGCTAGATTTACTAAACTGATTAAAATTCCAGTGGTCTAATATTTAGTTTAATGTATTTTGTTACTTTTGGTTGACTGGTTTGGTTTTATTTATATTTACTGTATATTTTCAAGGAGATCCAAAGTGGTATTTATATAGAGTTGGGGAAATTTTGCCAAGACACCAAAGGAAGCCCCCGTACTTTCTGCTACAGCACACTGTGAGGGTCATGTCATGAACAGAGATGATGGGAGAATTATCAAAGATTACAACCAGTGAAGAAAGTATGAAAACAGAGGTTATTGTTACAGAGCTGGGTGTCAGCGGTCTTTCTACTTCTTAAGTCCTGGAAATATGGAAATATGGACAGATAGCAACTCACAGGCAGTGTCTGTTGGAAATTAATGAGCTCTGGCATTCACTGTATTAGAGAAAAATGAGACCTATGCGCAGAGGATGTTAAGTGGATTTTCTGAAAAACATTTTATGCAAAATGATTGTGCTGGGCATGGCAAACAAAAGGAGATCAGCTGCAATATGAATGGTGCTGAATGCTGAGACCAAGGAGGTGAACCTCATACATATGAGACTTTCATGCTAAAAACTGCCAGCGATGCAATGAAGAACAGAACATTTGAAGAAGTGACTGTAGAAAAAAAAGAGAGCTGATATATAAATAGGACAAAGGAGATATGTTTGGAGTTGTGGTATTCTGCTGCCCTTCTCATTTTTTTAATTTTAACACCATTGAGATGAGATAAGGGAAGTCATACCTTAATGAAACGACACGGCACTGATTATTTTAGAATGACATCTTTATGAATGTAATACTTCCTATTACAAAAACATAACTTCACTTATTAGTTCTCCTGTAAAATCCGTATAATTTAACAACATCTCCTAAAGTGTAAGTGCATGTAAATTTAATAAAAAAATTCTTTGAAAGTTGGAAAAATGCATTAAAGCAACAGATATGTTCATATAGACCTTATTTGTCAGTGCTACTCAGTGTTTCAATAGCCGCTTCCTTGTGTTTATGTTTAGCAGGTTGCATTCATGTTAGATCACACATAGTGATACTCCAGAAGTCATGTGTTCTGTTTATGTCCCTTTTCAGTATGATCCATTGAACACAGCATTATTCTGACACCGTCTTAGTCAAACATTGATGACAGTTGCACACCTTTCAGGATATTCTCAATTTTCTTGTCCTGTCATTCTGTTTTAAGTTGGATAGATTTTACATTTGTGAAAAAGATGCTATGGCAACTAGGCCATACATACATTGTGTTTTATGTACATGACAAGGAAAACAAATTCAAATTATAGATTCTCCAAATGTTTGCTGATGAGGTAGAAGACGTAATCTGCTTTTCTGAGTAGTGTGGGCTGTATGTAGAATAAGGAGTAGGATTAGGATGCCCTGTGTTACACAGTGTGACACACAAGGTCTACTGAAATCAATTTACAATTTAACCCTCATGGAAGAGATGGTTGTATTTTGTTCACTGTAGATTCTCTGGAAAGATACCAGACGAGGAAAATGCAAAGCTCCTGAAATACCTTTATATATGTTTTGGCTTAACTGAGATATAGCAGTTATATGAGCCATTTCACCACTACTGTGTGTTTTTTCCTTTCCCTAATTTTGTGTGACTTTGTAAGTAATGTCTGGGGCATTTTCCTGCAAAAAAATAATGTGTTAGCAACTTTACCCACAGAGTTTGACTCAGCCTGTGTATTAGAATCATATACTATCTATGTGCTAGTTATAAGCCTCCACCCAACATGATATATTATAGGCAGAGGAGAAATATTTGCCAAATCTTAAGGAATACATCTGCAGAAGTAAAAAATATTTTTCTGTCAAGAGAATCTGTGTTTCACACTGCTAAAGTCCGATTTGCATTGGAAATATGCCTCAGTAGCAGATACCAGGATTTCTTTCACTTCAAATAAATTTTGTTGAAACCTGGACGTGTAGGATCCAGATTTATACCTCACTGCAAATTAATTAGCTGAGAAACCTGAAAAAGTTCAGTGTACGGTGTTCCTGCATACTGCTAGACAGAAGCCATTAAGCTATTTAATTATGTTTCTTGAAGTGAAAATAACTAAATAGTAACAAAGATAAATTCAGTAAGTATTGCCAGCCAAGAAAGAGCTTGCTATGTATTAGAAAATCTTACAGCCACTATTAAATGTATATATCACTAAACCGAAGAACAGGTCCAATGTCTGAAAATGTGGTGAACTGCACGATTCTCTAATATGTGATAGAAGAATCTGTGGTTTAAGAAATGGAACATGAAACAATGGAAGGCTTTTAGAAGAAACAGACCTGATCATATCAAATGCCATGGATATGTGCAGAGCAAGTGAGATTACTAGAATGTAGTTAAAAGCATTAAATAATTAAAAGAATATATGCAAGATAAAAGGAGATTCCAGTTATAAGGCAACGTGAAAATAATGGCATGATGTGTTATAAGAGGAATGGATGTAAAACAAAAAGCTACAGGGCAATATACACATGTAAAGAAAGCACCAAAATATAGGTGCATACATTACTATAGTTAAGACTAGCAATAAATGTGCTATAAGCATATCAGGAGTAATCCAGTGGGCAATCATTTCTACATAAATGTGCTAGAACAGGGCATTTTCATAAGAGTGTAAAAAGCAAAAATAAATATATTCAAAAGAGGATACATGCTGAAGAAAATATGAATATGAACTCTTTGTGAATACAGTAGAAGTGAAAACACTTAATACTGCTGTAGCATATTGGAATCGTTTTCACCTTCAGTTGTCGTTGTTGTGTCTTTCGGCTTTTCCCGGTTAGGGGTCGCCACAGCGGAACTCCGGTCCGCTAATGATTGGCAGTAGATTTTTACGTGCCGAGTTGCCAGCTCTGATGCACAACCTTCAACGAAGGTACGCACATTCACGCATGTCTTCACACAGAAGACGCTCTAACTGAGAATCGAACAGGACAACGTCTTACTGTGAGGCGACAACGCTACTGCAGCACCACCACCGCCTTCAGTAATAGATAAAATAGATAAAATGTGAAAACCATACTATGAAAAATATGCAGCAAAAGCTTTACTTCTGAAAACTAATTTCCAAACCCTACATTTGAAAACTAAATTGCAAAGCATAAATCACTACAGCTGTCCTTGGTTAGCTTCAGACATACCATTTATGCAAACCAATTAGTAGCATAATCACATTTAATTAATTAGACTGCACAGCATCAGTACCATTATGACTTGTACCATTTATTTATATATTTATTTATTTAATTATTGACATAGATAATTTTATTCATTTTTCAGGGGAGGCTCAGGGAGAAAACTCCGTGAATAAAAGAACATAATATAAACAAATACAGATAAAAATTGATATCATATTACAATGTACTGTAACTACATGAATTAATACAGGTATTAATACATGTGCCATGTAGACTAATACACACATACCATAAATAAAACAAGATAAATACAATATCATGTAGCATTGAAACACATTGGCCTGTAATAAGTGTGAGTGTTTAATATTCACTCAAAGCAAATGCCAGAGTGGAAAATTCAAACAGTGTGTATCAAAAGGAGGCGAGGAAGAGGAGGGAGAGAAAGAAGTATTTCTTAGAGGTAATAAGTGGGAGGCATGAGAAATATTGAGTAAAAGCAAGATTAAGAGTAAGAGAAATAAAACAAAGAAAAGGAGTGATAGGATGCACATAGGTATTAGAGGAGAAGGGAAGTCCCAAGACTGGAAAACCTCCCTTATCAGCCTCAACAAAAAGTTGAGATCCCTCAGCAAATCCTCTAAAGTTAGCTATGAAAACAGAATTCCAGCAGATAGTAAAGACAACCATAAGGCCTTCTATAATTATGTAAAGAATCTCCATGGCAATACCCAGATTTGCTCTGAGCTACTGCACAATGGTACCTCCTATACCGAGCCAACAGATATTGCCACTATGCTGGTCGACAGATTCAGTGCCAACTTTACCCCTCCCCCCAAAGGACCAATCACAATACCGGTAGATTGCCAGGCACCCAGTATTACTGCTGCACAGGTTAAAACAGCACTGTCCAAGATCAAGAATACAGGGTCTATGGGACCTGACAATATCCCTAGCTGTTTTCTACATGAACTACAGAGTAAACTGGCACCTCACCTGTATGCCCTGTTTAATCACAGCCTCACCTCAGGCTTTATCCCTACCAAATGGTGCACTGCTATAGTCATCCCTCTCCACAAAGGAGGAGCGACTACAGACCCTGGGAACTATCGCCCCATTAGCCTGACAAGTCTGATATGCAAAGCTATGGAACACATCATCATGGACCTAATAAACAAGGATATAGGGAGTCTCCAAACTATGGATCCCACACAGTCTGGTTTTGTGAAGGGTAGATCATGCCTATTCAACTTGGTTGACTTCTTCAGTCTACAGAGATGTGGATGAAGGCAAGGTGGTTCATACAGCCTACCTTGATCTGGCCAAAGCCTTTGATATCATTCCCCACTCAGAATTGATAGAAAAACTCACTAAGCTAGGCATCAACCCCTATATAACTAGGTGGGTTGCAAACTAGCTCACATATAGAACCCACAGTGTGAAAGTAGCTGACTTCCAAGTCGGACTGCCAACCAGTCATGAGTGGAGTCCCACAGGGAAAGGTCCTGGGTTCTTTTCCTGTTTGTTATCTACTTCTCAGAAGTCCAGGCCAACATGAAGGGACGACAAAGTTCGCAGACAATTGTAAGTTGGGAGCCATTATTAATGGGTCTATATTAGATCATCGAAAGTTTAATAGTTCGAATCATTAAAGATCGACCTTTAGTGATTGAACTTTGAATGTTTATAAAATATATATTCAAAACAAAAAAGAAAAAACTAAAAGGGTGTAGGCAGGGGGGCAAGCTCCTTGCACCCTCCACACCCCCGCTACTTAAATATACCAACTCCGAGACCACACTATATTGAAGTAAATGGAAATCTCCCCTTACAGAGATTTCCGTTTAACCGTTCAATGTTCTGCACTTTTGCTATTCTCTTGTCGACAATATCAGCTTTGATATTCTTAGTCTTTGAGAAAATAATATAGACCTATTATTAACTCCCCAAGTGATGTTGGCATCGTACAGAAAGGCCTCACTGAGACCAATGACTGATGTCAGAACCATGGCCTTAAGCTCAATGCCAAAAAATGTGTCGTCATCCCCTTTGGAAAAACCCAGTTCCTATGAATTACCACATCAATGGTAGTCCACTGAACACAGAAAGTGTTATAAGAGATCTGGAAACACAGATTGACAGCAACCTCTCTTTTGACTAGCACATTGCCACTGTGGTCAGAAAGTCCTTCTATGTGGCACATCTCATTACTAAGGGTTTTGTATCCAGGAAGAAAGAGGTCATTGTCTCCCTCTACTATTCCCTCTTTAGGCCAGTCATCGAGTACGATATCCCATTTGGCATGTACCTCACTAGACCCTTGCAACAACTGGAGAGGATGCAAATGTACCTCACAAAGAGGATCCTAGGCCTTAAACACTTGTCCTATATGGTCATCGAAAATTTAACAGTTTGAATCATTAAAGATCGACCTTTAGTGATCGAACTATTAAAACTTTGAATGTTTATAAAAATATATTCAAAACAAAAAAGAAAAACTAAAGGGTGTAGGCAGGGCGGCAAGCCCCCTGCACCCCCCACACCCCCGCTACTTAAATATACCAACTCTGAGACTGCACTACATTGAAGTAAATGGAAATCTCCACTTACAGAGATTCCCATTTAACTATTCAATGTTCTACAACTCCAACTATTCTCTGTGTCATATCGCCTACTTAGATGCGATTTCTGCTTGACTTACAAAGCCATGTCTGACCCAGCTCTGTTAGAAATTCTACATCTAAAGAAATCCCAATCCCTCCACACCACTTGCTCCAGAGACCTCATCCTCATTACCACAATCAACATTACATGCTGGAGGGACAAATTCATAACCCGCAGACTGCTCATGCTATGGAATGGACTTCCTGTACATTTCAAACAGAGCACCTCACTGGCCCTCTTCAAGAGAAATTTTAATGAGTGGACAGGAAATAGAAAATTCACCCTGGGTATCACTCCAGTGTCTCTACTCCACAGATGCACTGAGAGCTAAGGTTGGGTGGCACAATGCCGGGGTAATCCCATGGGCTAAGCTTGTAAATGCTCCAGGGCCATTAGCCCAGTAAACACCTATGAAATTATGAACCTATGAGAGATGCAAGTGTAAAGCCAGGAGTCAGAGAGGAATTCTTTTAGTTGCAACTTAAAAAAAGAATGCTATGTATAGCCCTGAGTGGCACAGTGGTGCAATGGATGGCATTGCTGCATCTCAGCAAGAGGTTCCCCAGTTCAGTTCTTGGATGAAGTGCCTTCTGTGTGCAGTCTGCATGTCCTCCCTGTGTTTGCATGAGTTTCCTCTGGGTGCCTCAGTTTCCTTCCACATTCCAAAGACATGCAGCATGTGGACTGGCCACTCCAATTTGGCCATAGGTATGAGTGTATGTGCGAGTGTGTAATGTGGATGAATTACCTCAGCAGGGGTAGTCACCCAATGGTGTAAACCTTGGCTTTAGATGATTGTCAGTGTTGAAGTGACATCCCGACCCCATGTGCAAAATGGAAAAAAGGGGCTGTGGGTGGATGGAAGTATTGCTCTGACTGATGCAGGGATTGTATTCCAGTCTTTTGCTATGTAGTGTGAGTACAGGCTTTGACCGTGCTTTTTGTAAGGCTTATACACGTCAAGTATATTTTTGTCAGAAGATTGAAGGTGATGATTTAGGAGGTAGTGGTGGAAAATTGTAGTTATAGCTGGGCAGGAATCAGAATTAGATATAATTCTGTGTGTTAAGAGAAGTTAGGTACAATTTAGTTAGTGAGATAATTCCAGCCTATTTAGAGTTTTTAGTGCAGAACATAATGTTTTCTGTGACATGTATGATCTGCAGATCTAGCTACCTTTTGTAATACTCTTTTAGTTTAGATTTTAGGGTGGCCTGGAAGTTACTCAAAATGGATTATCTAGCCTATTACGTATTGTATGCACTGCAGTTAACAGTATATAAATCATTTAGCTCTGGTGTTCACTAATCAGTACTTACTTTCTCTTAATACTTAAATTATTTCTTACTACACACTTGTCAGTTTAGGTGAAATGGTCACTTATTACTTAGCAAGGCAGAGCAACTGTACCCTAAAGTGCCAGACATGAAACTCCCTTATTCAGGCTGAGTTCCAGTCTGAGTTATTTTGTAAGTAACTCATGAAGCTACTTATTAGCCTAAACTTTTGTATAGTTAAGGGAACCCAGATTGAGTCTGTGAAAGGGTAAAAGCTGTCCATTAGTTCAGAGTGCAAGGCTTCTCATTTATATTGCATTCTAATAAATATTCAGATGTACTGATCATTTCATTTTGCTGCAATCATAAAAAAATTATAGACTCTGACAGTCTGAAAACTGAAACATTTACATGCCTTATAGATGTACCTCTCAAGATCAGTTAAAAACCATGTTGTGTATTTATCTAGCAAAGTCCTAGCAGGATGGAGTGGGAGGTTTATGACACGTTGAGGACTGCAAGCAGCACTCTACTAATGTTGGCCACTCACCCATCGACAAACAAATGCTAAGGGCAGCATACAGTGCAGCAACTTCTAATAAGAAGTGAGCCCTTGCCATAAAACTGTTGTGGATTGTATTGTTTACTCCACTCTCATTACTGTTGACTGTTCACCGGCAATAAACAATGGCTAAGGGCAACAGATAGTGGAGTGGTTTCTAGGAGGAAGTGTGCCCTTCCCTGTAAAGCTGCTTTGGGTTGCCTTGTTTATTCCACTCCTACATCATATTAAGTAGCATCCTTCTGTAGTTGTACACTCATGCAACAAAAGAAGCTAAGGGCAGATTCCAGTGGAGTAGCTTCTGGAAGAAGTGAGTTTCCATATAACTGCTGTGTGTGTTTTATTGGTTACTCCACTCCTGATGCATGTTGGGTAGTATAATGAGCATCAGTGTTGATATCCTGACAAGTGCCACATAAACCTAAGCTGATTTGGTGTCCTCACTGGTAGGGACCCCCCTTGATTTACTACTGTTATACCCAGTATAGTCAAATAAAAAGTGCCCTAGCCTCTCAATTCCTGTAAGAGAATGCCCTGCAGGACCACAGTCCTTCTGCCAGAGGTAGCACTGTCACACAATTTCCATCATAGTTCCATCTGTTTTCTTTATTCCCTTGTGAGTAATTGCTAAGGTTCAGGCCACAAGGTGAGCATGGCTCCCCTCTTATGACCAGACAGATGGCTCAGGACAGCATACATAACTTTCAGCAGTTTCTCCACTGCACTGTGAACTGGCAAACAGGTACAATTCTCACCATTTCTCTACAGTACTGTGCATTCTTTCCCATTTTAAGTCTGAATCTTTATTTTAACTGCACTTTCCCACTCTGCTTCTCACTTTCTCCAACATGTTATGACTTTCACATGTCTGCATTTAGTTGCACATCCACCAGAACTGTTGCCACCTGCATGTGCAAAATGATTGGCTACCTCTGATATTAATTAGTAACCAGCTTTACTCCTCTCCAATCCTCACCATGGCCATCAGCAGTGGTAGTACATTTATAGATCACTAACCCTACTTACCTAAATATTAATTACCACATAAAAAATACAGAGTCACAACGACAAAATCAATCTTTCACAATCATCCAATACAGTTCTACACTGCAAAATAGCTGACATTAATGACATATGAAATAGATATAGCCATACATTGGGGATAACCCTAAAGAAAACTTGCTCATTTCAGTGTAACTACCTTCACATAATTAGTTATACCAGCTAAACAACAGCCCTGCACCAAGCTACTGGTATAAGCTTACACACCCTTTAATATCTAGCCATCTTGGCATCTAATGCCCACACCTCTTCTATCTGACATCCTCAGAATTAAATACTTTAACATTACAACCAGCAGGACCTAATGTGTACAGACTCAGTTTCTTTATACTGCCAAGCTAAAGGAAAGCAAATAGAACAACCCAGCACTTCCCTTCCCTCACTCACTAAAACCATCTTACCCCCCCCAAACGTCTACAACAGTCAGCAGTACATTCATCCCTATAGCAGGGGAATAAAGCCCTGACTGCTGTGAGGGTAACCAGGGTTCACATAGCATCTCCTTCGGCTGGAGGGTGGGATGCATAAATGGTTCACACTAACATGATTGACTTCCCCTGATGCAGACTAAGAAAACAATCATGAAGGTGCTACTGGGGGTAACTGTGGCATCCTGCTGACATGAGCCTCTTGCAAAAGTGAGGAAGAGTTCAGTGTCGACACGCATTTCATGTCTCACCCTTATCAGTGTTGTTGAGAACATGTTTGTGTGCAAAAGTACTCTCTGGCTGGAAAATGATGCAGCATCAGTGTCCTCAGTCCCACTCTTCCAGGATGTGGGTCAGGAATAGCTTGAGGAGGCTCAGGTGGGTCTGGTAGACCCACTGAATAAGAAAAGAAATTGGTGGCAGTTAAAGGTCTGCTGCAGGTAGCCACAAAAAAAAAAAAATACATTCCATTAACAGATTGAAGTTTGAAGCCCACAAGAGCTTTTCTCTCACTAGTAAAATCCCTTTACAGGTATCATATTAATCCTAACCACTGTGTAACATACTGCAGATCTACTCAGCAATAATTCCACATCTTGCCAAAATTCCTCTTTATTCTATCTCCTATCCTATTTAGTAACTACTCCAAGGAAATATAGGACTAATATAGAACCTGATATATAACCCAGTCCTCTTCCAAAAGCACATTTAGAAATGGTAGCATTCCTAATACAAATACAATTAAATGTGGTATCATGAAGGTATGGAATATTAAAAATAAATTGGAATAAATAGATGCCGTCATAAAAATCTACTTTAATAACATAATAGGTATAACAGAATCCTGAGTGAAAGATTGTATCCTACCACTCCATTTCTACATTCCTGGGTACATGTACCTCATAAGCAACACATGAAGTTGTAGAATTGGAGGGGAGAAATGATTCTATAGATTGTTCACCTACAACTAAAATTACACTCGTTATCAGAGTATGACCCTAACTGGCTACTGGTACAAATCCAGTAACAAAAATGTCCACAGCTTTTTACATCTTCAGCCTACTTGCCACCCCACTTCTCAAAGAAAGGTACAACAGCTAATAAAAAATAACAAAATGCATGCCTATGGCTAAGCAACTACTAAATATGTGAAACTTCAACGTAAACCTAGTCAGTAACAACCATGACCTAAATGAATGACTAGACAGCCTTGATTTACTCCAGATCATTTCAGAAAATACAGAATTAAACATTCTATCTAACAATCACTCCCTTTTAGATCTAGTGATTACAAATAGCTCTGAAAAAGTTACATCCATAACAACCCTTGCTCCCTCAGTGAACATTGCCATATAATATTCATAATAAACAGTGCACAGCTCAATGCAAATCCTAACCTAATAAGCTTTAAACCAAAATCTGAACTATACCTTTGCGAAGCTCGATAAAATCCTATTACAACCTTACTGGACACCAGTTATGTCAAGCCAAGATGCAGAATTGGCAGTCATTACCATTTACTGCACTCTTTCTCAGGATCATAGCTCTACACCCAAAATCAAAATAGATGGTAAGCAAAGAGTAAAGGCCTACTATAACTAAGAAATGAGACGTGGAAAAACCTGGAAGGAGACCAACTCATGAGAATCCAAAGAAAGATTCATTACCCTGCATAACCTTGGTAAAAAGAGCATTAAAAGTCCCAAAGTAGTATATGTGATAAACATCAGGCTCCTTTCTCCCTACCACTATCTCTGTCTCTAAATACTTCTCACGCTCACTCTCCCTGTCTCTTTCTCTCTATTTAGTATGCCTAAGTAATTATGGGCTCAAGAAACCTGAATTGTTGGCAGAGAAAAAAAAAAAAACATTTTCTCCAACATTTAACTGCCAAAGGACCATTGAGCCTATAATACATTCTCACAGAATTCAGTCAAGTTTCCACCCCCCCCCCCAAATTTACAGATCCATAATTATATTCTAATGACTTCTTCACTCTGTTCTATTTCAAAGCAGTCAGAACAAAAAAATGGGAAAAGGAGTAAAAAAAATCTCTCACGACAGCCTCATTTACACAGATGACCTACTGCCCTGTTTGTAAAAGCATGCTCCAAATATTTATTTTCTTAAATGCATTTATAACCTTATCTTCTATAAAAAATACTTTCCCTATAATTTAGAAAGATGACATAAGTAAACCAGTTCCAAAAACAAACAAATAAATCCACAGTCCCTTATAGACTTTAGACCAAACTCATAGATTCTAGCATTTGGGAAGAACTTGAAAAAGAATACCTACAACCAGCCGTGTGAGTATAATATACCCAAGCTGTACTACTTAGGAAACAGCATGGATTCTGAGCAAACTGTTAAACCATGACTGCTGTCTGGACTATAACTCATGACATACTAATGGGGATGAGCAAACTTAAACTTTCCAGAGATGTATATAACTGGCACCTGAAAGCATTCAGCATGGTACACCACCAAAGCCTCCATGAATATCTGAGAGTTGATGGAATTAATGACAAAGCATCCCGATGATTCAATAACTACCTTTCCCCGCACTTCACTGTTAAGGTAGGTCTCTCCTTGTCCTCCAGTAAAACTCCCTCATTGGTGTCCCACAAATTTCAGTGTTGTCTGTGTTGTTTTTTTTCCATTGATATGAACAAACTTCCTCCTGACAATCCCCAACTGTCTATTGTTTTTTTTTTCGGCAGATGGCAAGGTCATCTATAGACCAGATCCTCACAACATAACATAACAAGAAATTACAGCCCTATTCAACTGGCTAATGTCCAGAAAATTAATGTTGTTGTTGTTCTTTCGGTTAGGGGTCGCCACAGCGGAACTCCATTCCACTAATGATTGGCAGTAGATTTTCACAAATGCCGAGGTGCCAGCTCGACGTCCAACCTTCAATGAAGGCACGCCCATTTACGCATGTCTTTTGAACGTCACCCAACCGCGGGGAGGACATGCAGACTCAAATCAAAAATCACCTTGAAACCACCAACTCCATCAAATATCTTCAAATATGTTGGACTCTAGTTAGATCAAAAGTTACATTTCTAATTAAACATTCATAATATCCAAAGCTAGAATACATCAGATGATTTTGGAAGGCATAGAAGATCTTCCACTTCCAGACAAGTAGAGAAGTCTTAGGGGAAGGGAATCCTAGCACCACAACCAGTGTATCCTCTTAGCATTATAACTTCAGCCTCTGAAAAGAACCTTACCTCACTACAAACTACTGCAAACAAAATGTGATGATTCCTTTTGTTAACACCATGGGCAGAACATAAATGCTCAATTCTCAAACAAGTCAAACGTTTCTTGAAAAAAGATTAGATCTTCCTCTGGCCTCCCTCTCTTATGAGGTTTTAAACCAAAACTTCTTCTCATATCCTGCTGGAAGACTCACAAGAACAGAAAGAACATACAACTTTCACATTCTATATAATCTCAACTTGTCTAACAAAAAATAGAGTCAGCACAGTCTCCCCATGTTAGGTTCAAAACTTTATATCCTCCAACCATCAGAGATTCAATTTCACCAAATTCAGAAAACAAATTACACACTAGCTAATCAAAAAAGTGTAATGCCATTGTCTTAACAATGGCAGCCTAACTTTATAACATAACTCCCATTAGGCACTCTCTCTTTTGCAAACTTATTATACAACACTTTCAAGTCTTCACCCAAAGAATTGCAAAAAGATCTACCAACATAGAACATAAGATCCATTTCCAATTCCACCTGGCACTTATTTACTTCTTTTTCCAAACTAAAATGCATCAACCATGCATTTTTCTTACTTGTTGCCAAGGTAAGCAAATCCATTCATGACAATATTAAGTTTATCTCAATACTCAAAAACGCCCAAAAAGTATTGACATTTTCTCTTCAAACAGGCTCACTGCAAATACTTCCAAAACAACTCAGTCACCTAATTCACTACTACCTTGGCATCTCTACTACCAGTCACTAATGTCAATCCATTAAATGACATCGCCCTTTTATTTAAACATTTGTTGCTATGTTGGTAGGTTTGTCAGTGCCAAACTGGCAAACCTACCAACATAGCAAACCAACTCAGCTGAACCTCAAGGTGTTATTGCTCAATGCCAGGAGCCTAATACAAATACATTCCCTCCAAGCACTCCTCACACTTGAG
Organism: Protopterus annectens; assembly: GCF_019279795.1. Taxonomy (NCBI): domain Eukaryota; kingdom Metazoa; phylum Chordata; order Ceratodontiformes; family Protopteridae; genus Protopterus; species Protopterus annectens. Next base: position 64,375,598 of record NC_056733.1, read on the forward strand.
AATATAAACATCCATGCAGTTACTGAGACATGGTTTAAATCGGCATAGAGTACACTGGCAGAACAAAATTTCAGTGCCTTCCACATTTTTAGACCAGACAAGGACTAAAGGTGGAGGTGTTTCAATATACATCAGTGACAATCGTACCTCTCGGTAGGTCAAACAGGATGGCATGCTGGAGTTCCTCCATGTGCAGATTACCACAGACAGAATCCTGTACCATATCCTAGCCAGCTATAGGTCCCCCTCCATGTTCCAAGAAGCTCACAATGCAAACTTGGACCTACTGGTGACACTTACCATCCAATGTAACACCCTACTCATGGGAGACTTTAATTACCCCCTATAGACTGGGAATTCCTCATGGCCTAAAATCTACAGGCACAGAGATTCCTGGACATGACAAATACGAACATGCTTGACCAAATAGTGAATATGCCCACTAGAGGCTCCTACATACTGGACCTGTTGTTCACAAATATGGGAGAAAGCTGCAACTCCCAATGTTTCATCCTCAGTGGTAAGGTTTGGCCATAAGGCTGTCTCATTCAAAATCAAAATCAACTCTGTAATCAGATTAAAACCAGTAACAGTTAGGAGCTATTCCATTTCAAATAACTTTAATTAAGTGATGGTTTGCCAAAATTCAGTGTCCTGCCAAATTCCAGGAACACGGCAATCTATGCTGAATTGCTCTCAGAAACTCTGTTCAACTATGTCAATGTCTGCATAGAGGCTGCTGTATCTACCATAAGTAAGCCTAGGACTAGCCACAGACATAAACTGCCCTGGTGGCATCTCAAATTAAACAGGATATACAACAAATGGAAAAATTATGGCAAAAGTCAGGAAGGGTAATCCCCATCAAGATAAAAACTCTCTCATCAAGCTAAGAGGGCTAATTAGGTTATGTAAAGCCAACTTTGAGGTTAAGATAGCCTCCTAGGTGAAAGATAACCATAAATCTTTCTTCAGCAGTATCAGAAATCTCAAGGGCAGCACATGTGGTGGACTGGTGGTTAATGGTGCCACATTTACCAAACCTAGCAATATAGCAAACCTGTTAGCTGACAAATTCAGTCCCCATCCTTGTGAAGCAGAGTTTCTCCCTAGCCCTATTTAATTGCAACTTCAACCAATTGATGGGTAATTGGAAATTCACTCCTGTCTAGCGGCAATGCCTCTGATGGACAGAGGCAGTTAGTAAATCGCTCCCTATATAAATCAAACTTGTGGGTCACGTTTGGATTGCACAGCTAGGCTTATAATGGCTATGCCATTGACTACTTCTTCTGTAGATATCTTATAGCTACTGTACTGCTAGATTGCTTGCATTATATTGTTGATTGTTCTCACGTTTGGTTCTACATCCCAGGTTGAGCCTGAAAATGGTCAATGGAGATCAGCGTTCTACCCTGTGTCAACAAATGTCTAAATAAAAGAAATAAAAATACAATAAAAGTTGTCAAGCACATCTTTTAATTTCTTCCAGTCCAGTTTTTTAACTACCCTAGAAAGAATTTGTATAACATTGAGCTCTTAAGCACCTTTGCCTCCTACCTCCCATTCTGCTTCTAACTCCCTTCTTAGCTACTCTATACTCTGCATGGTTTTCTTTAATCACCCATTTTGTAAACATACAAGCAACACAGTCTCTGCAAGGCTCATTACTTTTCTTGTATATAACATAAAATGTTCTTTCTTTTCTCATGAATATTTACTGTACCACCTAACTAAAATAACATGGTTTGTATGGATTGCCTGACTATGCCACACCATTCATTCTAAATAGTAAATGCTGAATGTGTACATAATGTAAGCTGATTGTGCAATTTGGTCACTCCTAGTAACATAATGTCACATGCATGCATGATTGTCTGAATCTATTTGTGTGTGTGTGTGTGTGTGTGTGTGTGTGTGTGTGTGTGTGTGTGTGTGTGTGTGTGTGTGTGTGTGTGTGTGTGTCTCTTTATATATGTGTGTGTGCATGTGCATATGTGTGCATGTGTGTTTTGCTATGCACCCAGGCTGAGAATGAAATAAGTCATTGTTTATATCATCTCTCTAATCTGGCTGACATAGCTGAATAAAATCAAATCAAATAAATCGATATTGAAACAAGTAGCTTGGCTTGTTTTGGAAAAGAAGGGCTTTCATCACTGGAGCATACTTCAAACTGTGTAGGATTAAAAGCTCACATTGTCCTGTAACTTATATCTCTAAGCAGGGCCGGTGCCACCATTAAGACGAATTAGGCATTCGCCTAGGGTGCAGATCATGAGGGTATACAGCTGGGTGGCTCATAATGCCTCTCTAATTTAGTACATTGAGTATTCACGGAACTCAGAGCATAGTGCATGTGTGTTGGAGTCCCGCTTTAAAAAAAAAAACACCTTACAGTCTGGATTAACTAGAGAGACTGCAGGGATCCGAGTCTGATTGGACTGTTTAGTAAGCAGCCACGTATGTGACATGGCTGCTGATTGGTCCTATTGCTCTCACGCTCTCTTCCTGCTCTTTGCATTGGGTAAAGCAATGAGTGAGAGTGAAAGACCGGCAATAGAGTCTTCTTCTGAGGCATGTGTGAATTTTATTACTACTAATTGAAAACTAATCCACAGTGACAAGCAGATAGCTTCTTTTCAGGTAAGTTTGAAAAAAAAAATAATGGGTTCTTCTGCAATGTGTTTTGGGGACTGTTGATGTTTTTTTTTTGTAATACACTAGCGTGGTCAGCCAGGCAGTAGTGGTTTGTGTGTTTTGAGGGCTGTTGATGACTTTCTTTTTTATACTATGCTGGTAAGGTTGACCAGATACTGGTGATGCAGTTTTTTAGGAGACTGTTCTGTTTTTTTGTATATACTGTAATACACTTTCTGGCATGGTCAACAAGATACTAGTGGTCTGTCTGTTTTGGGGGCTGTTGATGACTCTTTTTACTATTATTATTATTATTAGTATATATATATATATATATATATATATATATATATATATATATATATATATATATATATGTATATATATATTTTTTAATTTAATATCCTGGTAGGAGTCAGAGATACTAGGTCTGAAGTATGTTCTAGGGAGTCATTTAATTTCAATTAAAAAAGTAACTTATCTGTAAAACAAGGGGCGCACTAATAAGTTTTGCCTACGGCGTAAAATAACCTAGCACCGGCATTGCCTCTAAGTCAAGAGCAGCTGCTTGCTTCAGAAAAGTAGTTCTAGTTACCCTCCCTGTCTCAACAGAGTATATTCTACTTAAATACTGAAAATCACTAATTAACCTTCTTAGTTAAGATTCTTAGACTAGATAATCCTAAGGTAATCTTGCAAAAACTAGCTGATGTTTCACACTATAGCAGCTGTGAAATCAGAATTGTTGGTTGGCATGGGCAACATGTGGAAACAGGCTTCTGTTTTGAATTTAGATATTACATGCTTATAGATTAATTACACAAAAGTTTCCTGAAACCCCATATTACAAAAAGCTAAGGAACATTTACTTATTTATTGATGTTTGATTACTGGGAAAGTCCGACTGGTTAGAAGCCCATTTTCGCAGAGGTCTAGGGAGAAAAGTTCCAAATTATTACAAACACATTTTAAGAAAATAATTTTTACAATCCTCAAAAATAAAACAAAATCACATGCAGTTTGAATAATTATAACAAATATACATAATATAAAAATATTGGTTAAGAACTGATACAAGGTGTAAGACAATCATTTAATATTTATAGAAATTTTAGAGAGTTTGTAGAGAAATTAAAGATAAGATAGTGTAATACAAATAGGAAGTGTAATATCACTTATGGTACATTTATAGAGATAATCAGAGAAGAAAATTAGACAGCAGTAAGGAAGTAAGTGACGAAAGGAGAAAAAGGAGGTATAAGGAATGAAAAAGTGCTTGTTCACATTTAGGGATATAGTTTATCCTGGCTTTGAGCAAGAATAGAGCCAGATTTTAGCTAGGAAGTCTTTCAGAGTGGTTTTAAAAGATGGGAGGGCGGGTATAGACCTGACAGATACAGGTAAGGTGTTCCAGGCCTTAGTTACTTTGTATGAGTTTAGACAATACCAAGCAGATTTTCTATGTTTATCGACAAAAGTTTTTGGTCACTGGATCACAATGACCGACTAGGAAAATAGTTGTGTTGAATGTTTTTTAATGCTGGACAGACAGATGGGCAATGGGTAATTTTATAGGTGGTAAGAGTTTGTACATATGTTAATTGATGTGGCAGTTCTAACCAATTTAGGCTTTTCACTACTATACAGTGGTGGGTTCTGAAAGGGGTATGTGCTGCAAATTTAGCAACTTTGTTATAGCATTGTTCAAGTTTCAGTTTTTGTGAAACCTGGAGGATTGTAAGGATGGGAGTACCATAAAGAAGAATGAGGAGGAAATAAGTAGTGGAAAGTTTAGTTTTAATTGCATCGGTCAGAAAGTTTTTGGCTCTGTAAAGCATTCCTAGTTTTTGATGAGTTTTTCTTATGCAATTTTGTATATGCAGGTCAAATGTAAAAGAGACTTCAATAGTTCTATTATCAAGAAAGAGGACTTTAAATTTTGTTTTTTCATGACAGAGGGGGTTTAAGGAAAAAAAAAGTAGTAGTTTGGTCTGTTTTGGATTGAGCATGAGTTTTCAGTTACGAAGAAACATTTCAGTGGCTGCTAAAGCTTCCTGAGTAATTTTTTGGAGGTGTACCATGTTGTCAGATATGCAAATGAGAGTGGAATCATCTGTGTATTGTATTAGGGTGGTCTGTTGTGTAAGTATAGAGAATGTTTGTGAAAATGTTAAAGAGGAGGGACCAAGGATAAAGCCTTGTAGTACACTGGTGGTGACTGGGAGGTAAAGAGAGGGCACAGAGTGCCATTTTACCGACTAATACTGATTGGATAGGTAGCTTTTGAACCATAGAAGGGTGGGCTGAGAGAGACCTAGTGAGGACATTTGAAGAAGACGTTTGCTGTGACAAACTGTGGCAAAGAATTTAGACAAGTCAAGAAATAAGAAAGAGACTAGGTTACCATTATCTCTAGCTTTATTGACAATATCAGGTCTATATTACAAGACTGAAACTTTAGTTAATCGAATAACTAAAGATCGATCTTGTAATATCAAAAGCCAAAAACCTTGAAAGGCTAATTTAACACAGGGAAACAATTCCCTTAGCTGTTATGTGGATTATGACCATTCCTCCAATGTGGAGCGATCTTGGAGTTGGTATATTTAGTTAGGGTGTGTGTGGGGGGCACAGCTCCCCATCGAGGGGTGTGCGGGGCCCAACTTGATTTGGGATTAAAAGGTTTTTTTCTTGCGGCCAAGGGAAATGTTTCCCTGCATTAAATCAGCCATTCAAGGTTTTTGGCTTTTGATATTACAAGCTCGAGCTTTAGTTATTCGATTAACTAAAGTTTTGATCTTGTAATATAGACCCAACAATATCTATATAGGTTAAAAGGGCAGTGCTAGTACTATGGGAAGGACAGAAGCCATATTGTTTAGATGATAGGAGTTCTTTCTGCAGGAGGTAGGCTAGGAATTGTTTTTGAATACATTTTTTTCAAATATTTTCCTGAGGGGAGATAAGATTGCTATACCTTTAAAGTTATTCATGTCTATTGAATTTCCTCCTTTTTTCAGAGAGATAATGTGTGACTGTTTCCAGAGAAAGGGAATGATAGAATTCCTGGATTGACCTATTTATAAGGACTTAGAAAGGATAAGCAATGCTATTGGCTGCTATTTTTAGGTACTCACTCGGAAGGTCATCAGCTGAAGAAGAGTATTGTTTAAGCTTGTTTGAGAGTAGTTTTATATAGGATGTGGGCACAGGGTTGAAGGTGAAGCTGGATGTGGTGATAATGACATGTGGCTGTTGGGAGTAGTTGGGATCAGATGTTGAAGAATCCTTGGTTAGAAATGCTATACTATCTATAAAATAAGAGTTGAACTGTTTTACAGTATCGAGTGGTGAGTTATCGGGAGACAGATTTGGACTGAATTTTTGCCCGGGATGCAAGATTTCTTTAATGGATGCCCAAAATTTTTAAGGTTGTGTTTAGTATTGTTTTGAAAGTTATTATAGTATTGTTTTTTGTCTTCAATTATTGTCTTTTTAGTATGATTGCGAAGCATTCCAAGTGTAGCAGAGCTAAGCGTAGCAGGATTTTCACCCTCAGTTCAATTTATAGGTCAGTGTATAACTGAGAGCAATCAACTTACAGTCAGAACAAAGCAATTAACAAAAATATGTCAGTAAAATAGGATTTCTGTAATTTTCTGAGACTAAATACCTGGCATATGCAGTATAGTCTACTGGTCAAGGTAAAGTAGACAGTGGCCAACTTAGAAAGGGGTCCTACTATTTCACAGAACAGGCATGTATTTAACACAGCAAGTTTCTTCATGTTAAATATGCTTACATAAAACAATGACAAAAGTCTTGGTAAACTTTTAGGTGTAGGGCATTGTGACAGGGCACCTGCAATATTGAAGTCAGATGTAGTGACCACAGGCTCTAAAATCAAAGAAGGAACAAATAAACTCTTCTAAGCTGTAAAATTATATTGAGGCAATAAAGTTAGTACTTAATATACGAAAAAGAGATGGAGGAAGGACCACAGTAAGTCAGACCAAGAGAATAGAGGGGAAATATAAGAGTCAGAGCAAGAGAATACAGGGGAAATACGAGGGTAGAGTGGGAGTAAAAAGTGTATGCATGTAAGCTCAAAGTAATTGTAGCAGAAAGCATACTGATAGAGAACCACAGTAATGCAGTGTAACTATATAGCTGTATTGAACAATTACCAGAACATGGCACTACACTGATAGACACAATATAACACCTTCACTTAGAATAATTTATCCCCTTCATAAAAGCGAAATCCCACTTACCCGACTTTCATAATATCGAGCCAAGAACACCGAATGTCCAACACACCAACCGCTCGGAACATCACCATTTAACTAAAGGTAAGTAACTGCTTGGTCAGCATGTTGACCTTTGCACCTGACCTCCATGGCAGTGCAGTCTCAGAATTAGTATATTTAGTTGGGGTGGTAGGGGGGGGGTGTGGGCCAAGCCCCCCATGTAGGTTTGTTTTCTTTGCTTCCATTTCAGTTTGTCAGGTTGGCCAACGGATTACTTACCTTTAGTTAAACGTCAGTGTTCTGAGGGGTCAGTGTTTTGGACTTTCGGTGTTGTTGGCTCCATGTTATGAAAGTCGGGAAGGTGGGATTTCATTTATATGAAGTAGACCCATACATATATATATATATATATATATATATATATATATATATATATATATATATATATATGTATATATATATGTATTTACAAAGCTTATCTGATCTTAATGAAATTGTTGCAAATATAACACACTACCAAACACTTTTCACTGTTTTACATAGTCTTAGAACAAATAGAAATGTAATAACATATGACACATACCTGCTCTATGAAGAAAGATATTGACTGAGTGCAAGAAGAAATAACAATAAGGTGATATTTAGCAATATACTGTACTATACTGACAAACCATGTGAAATGACTTGTGGTCTGTGACAGTTATAACTAACTTTATTCACCATATGTTTGACATAACCATCAACTGTAAAAGCTCTCCATGACTAGATTCTGCTTTTCTTTTCTGAAACAGCTGTAGTGAAGCACAATTCAACTATGCTGTGGTTACAGTACTGGTTTGTGGGCAAAAATCTCCCTGTAAGTAGTAGAGAGAGAGAGCGAGAGAGTGTGTGTGTGTGTGTGTGTGTGTGTGTGTGTGTGTGTGTGTGTGTGTGTGTGTGTGTGTGTGTGTGTGTGTGTGTGTGTGTGTGTGTGTGTGTGTGTGTGTGTGTGTGTGTGTGTGTGCACATGTGTGTGTGTGTCTGTGTTGTCTGTGAGTATGTGTTTGTGAGTGTTACATTCAGTAGTAATACCTAAAATAATATACACCCATGTTGAAGTAAACAGATGCTGTGGACATTCAATGAAAAACAATGCAGCATAATTTAAAGTACAGATGATCCAAGAAATTATAGGCTGATTAGTCTGGCATGTAGTTTATGTAAATGTTTTTGGGAAGATATTTGTAAAATGATTTTCCTCAGATATTCCCCAGTATATGGATGATAGCAAGCATAACCTTTCATTTAAAGTACAGATGATCCAAGAAATTATAGGCTGATTAGTCTGGCACGTAGCTTATGCAAATGTCTCAGTGCTAGGCTTGTCTCTCTAACCTTATTGATTACCTAAGGCCACACCTCTAAGATACTTGGGATTCTTTGTAAGTTACCTGGGTATTCTTTACAATCATTCTTCCTTGTCACTAAAATATCACTGAGGTGAAAGTGCACATTAAGAATTCCTTCAAGTACTTGGCTGTTGCCTGTAGCCAAACAGCAGGTAATGACTGCTAATATGGAGATTAACTGCTTATAATGCATATTATTGGCTACATTTCTTTAGAATTTTTCTGAAGGATATAAAAGTCTGAAACTCAAATGTGTGCCATCATTTTCTGACTTCAGTCCTCAATGATTTACCAGAAAACTACAATTTTATGAGAAAAAGACCAAAATATAAGGCAAACATCTGGACATTTTGTGAAAATCTGGACAGTTGAAAGGTGTGGTGTGTGTGTGTTTGTGTGTATGCACATACATTCTGTGTCATGCTTGTGTCATATCCAGGATTAGTTTCTCAGTTGGCTGCACAGCTCTGCATGTATTTTAAAATGTTTCATTCATCACTTTGTTTCTGTTAAAAGCAGGAATATGTCCTGCAGTTATAAATAGTGTGGGATGCCACTTTCATCTGTAAAGTCTGATGTACAATTTCTCTAAAGGATGGTTTTGCTGCTACTACCAAATTATGCAACAAACTTTAAGTTCTGGTAACCTTTACACTTGGCAACACTGACACTTTCCTATCCTTGGAAATATTATTTGATAATTAATTCAACTCTCTGTCTTCTTTGTTCTAATATTCTCCGTTTTAAAACTATAAGCATATTCATTCATTTTACTGTCTAAGGTTTCCTGACACAGTCCAAACCTGTAACCAAGAACTTGTTCACAAACTAATTTTAAAATAATTCTTATCTTTGTAACAATCCTACACAATCTTATGTCTATTATCTATTCTAAACACTGCTTCACACAATTCCATATTAACTAAATACATAAAAACTGTCCATTTAGTTTTATCCAACTAATGACAGTCACGTTTAGTTGGAAGTACTGTTCTTTATTTTCTTTAAACAGCCTTAGTTCACTTGAAACAATTATCCAAAAAAATGTACTCAATAATATGCAGATATGTTTGTTTTGCCTTTATACTATGCATCATATTCAATAAGCTCCCTCTGTTAGTCAGTTCTAGTGCTGTAAAGTGATACCTCCCTGATTACAAACCAGGTAACCTGAGTGGTATTAGTGGCACAGGCATCTGTTGGAGCTAGCATGGGGAGGATGGATGTGCGTGTCCTTGGAGGTGGACTGTGACTGCCCAATGCCACAATCCCTTGGATGAGGAGTTGAAGAAGGGGGGTAGAGATGCATACTTGTATCATTGGGTGTGCATGTTGTTCACCAATCCATACATGTTATAGCGGTCAATTAGAGGTGGGAGCATGCATTCAATTGGGGAAGGCATAGTGGCCCCTGGCGTTTCATAAGTCATGTGTCCTTCATCTGTGGGGCAGGGTTAGGTCAAAACAACTAGGAAAAAAATATGAAAGAATAGCCTTTTGAGCTATCTGAGCTAAGCTAACACATCAAGAAGTAGCAGTAAGAAATATTTCTAAATTAAACACCAAACAGTAATAAAAAAAAAAAAACTTGTTACGATCAAAATTTCTTCACTTTTGGGAATAAAACAGCTTCACATTCTTCATACCAAAACAACAGATCTTGTAGCAATTAAAAATAGCTTCACTTCTTAGCAGCAAAATAACAAATCTTTATTGGGTGAAACTTACATAAATAAATGTAAATTATTATCTTGCGAACTCTGATAGATATCAGGCAGCATGAGGTTAATACCTCCGTAGTCATGACAATAAGAAGAGACGTACAAAGGTTCAGTTTGTGGACATCTTTGTCATGGAATAAGACTTAATAACAGCTCCTGACCCTTCACATGCTTCTATCTGCATCATGTCCTCAAAACAATAAGAATGGCCTGTACTATCAGTCTATTTCAGACTCTTCTGTTTTGGTTAATAATATATGTGAAGCGGAAACAGATTCTCCATAATCTCCTTACCATCACACTTTATTCCTCCCCATTCAAGATTTCAAGACCTACAGAGCTATGTTTTAATACTGAATAATGAAAAAGGTGATTAGCCAACATTTCAGATCACGCTTGATTAATTTCAGCAAATAACTCAAGCTCAGTGTAATCTCTTTAAATTTACCCCCTTTTTATCTATCAAAAAGAAGAATTCTGTGGAGGAAATGTAATGAACAGCATGTGTGATCAGTGTACTAATTTATTGGAGGTGGGATATGTCTTGCTGGACTTGTCAGGGACTAGGAGGCCTACAGATTTGTTACAGCTTGGATAAGAAACAATGAAGGAAACACCCAGGTTAAAGATGCATTGTAAAATCTTATGCTTTGTTTAGCTGTTTGTAGCTCAGCTCAATCTAGTTCAGTTACATCATATAGCAAAAGATGTAGGCCGAATATTTTGAGCCAAGAAGGTCAAGAAGTATAGTTTTTATAATCATATAGCATTAAAGCCAGTTTTTCAAGTACTTAAGAATTTTTTTTTTAAACTTTAGAGGATGAATTGCTACAACAATACACAAGTAGAAAAAATGAAAAGCTCAGAGACTTCAAAGTCAAGTACAGACTGCCAAAGTTGCCAACTAATTCCCTATAGTCTGACCAACCAAAACTACTGGTGAAAAGTATTGTGTCTCTGTTGTAGAAGCAAGTGGTACATGAACCCCTAAATGATTAAGCACTGTACTTGAAGCATTAGATACGGTAATGAATCATAACAATAACAACAGTTGTCTAGAATTCTCAACCAGATAAATCATAATTAAAAACAGAAACATTGCATAATCACACTACAACGAATACATGAGTGCTTTGAATAATATACATCTAAAACAAACATGACAGAATGAACGCTATTAAAAGCTATGTTTAAAGTAAAGTAAGGATCTGAAGGGTGTTTTCTTCTTTCAAACTTTCTCTTAGGCTAATTCTAAGACTCTGACTTAGGAACTTATTTATGGTCTATAATACCTTGCTTGAAAACAAATCTCTGTCATTTAAGTAATTCTGAAATCATTGCTGTGACTGTTAATTGATGTTTCAGACTGATCAGTTAGCAAGAGTAGCATACCTCATACCACCCTAAAAGATAACAAGTACTGCAAACATGTTTATCATGCTATATTCTTACATGACATAACATAGAATCTGAAATAAAATGACTAATTTGTTTTAATATTGGCCAGCTATGTGTTGCTGTGGAAGTCTGCTTCAGACTAATCAAGCCAGGAGACAAAACTTATTGAGTAAGAAAAAAATATAGTCTTAAAATAACTTAAAATAAAATGGGGCATGAATAAGACAGTTTAAAGCAAAACTGAATAACAAGTAATGGCATCATTTATAATTTCCAAACAAGGAGGAGAGCCATGTTTGACAAAAATAAAGTAATCACTTAGCTAACAACAAAGGAATAGCAATGGAGAGGAAACTAACATGTTAAAAGTATTCTAACAATAGATAACAATGCAGAAGCTGAGGAAACATTTTACTGAATTCCAAAGCTTCCAGCAATAGTTTTTGGCATAGAAAATGACAGAGAACAATGCAGACTTGTTCCTGTGCCAAGAGGACTCCAGGCTTGCTTCCAGATACACAGTGTGTGTGTGTGTGTGTGTGTGTGTGTGTGTGTGTGTGTGTGTGTGTGTGTGTGTGTGTGTGTTTGTGCATGTGTGTGTCCCAAACTGCCAGTTTTATTTCTGTGGATGGTTAATGATAGCTGAAAAAAGTATATATGCAACAAAGACGTGAATCTATAAAATTAAAGGGGACACCTCCTTACATTGGAAAGACTTTTAAAGGCAGCAAGATATATACACGTTGTAAATTTTTAAGGACAGCCTATACAAAAATGGCTTAACCAGGAAATTATATTGCATGCATACAATAAAATGGAGGGTGTTTAGGCAACTGTACTATGACCAAAATTATAAATCACTTAAAGTTTGATAAGCATTGACAAACCCAATAAATACTTTTCCATTTACCCATGAAGTGTTGTGACCTCAGAGTTGATTATATTCAACATAGGGTACATGGGACTCTAGCCACTACAGAAAAGAATTTGGGGGGGGGTTGTCGGCAGCAGGTTTTTATTATATTATTGGCTATTGGCTGATCAAGACAACCAAGAATGAATGGGTGGTATATCTAATATTTGGTGAGGTCTGTTAACAGCACAGAGGATTAAAGCTATGATATAAGAGCATTCAAATCTGAGTCTTTCAAGCACCATGTACATAATATAGGCTGGAAACTTCATATAGATCCATGATGAATGACTGTCCAAATAATCCATTGAGAGAAACACTTTGTAGTCAAGAAAAAGTAGTAATCTTTGCCCTGCTTGACTTTAGTGATTAAATAAAAGACAAAGCAGATTTAATGTGGTATTCCTTGGGAACTGATAAAGAAATAGTCATTTTTAAATTTATAATGAATACATAAGACTGAAATGCAAAATTGCTAAGACTGGGTAGAATGATTTTATACTGGGGTTTTTCTGGGCTGCAGGTTTAGAATCAGTTTATGTCATCATTATCTTTAATGTGTTTTATTATGGCTGTTACTCTGATGTAATGTTTCCAACACATAACCCTTCAGTTTCTGGCATATGAGTGATTTTAAAAATGATGATGGTTATGTCAGACACTGTATAGTATATCTAGAATAGGACAATTATTTGGTCAAAATTAACTTGAATCCCAATTTTGCGCAAGGTAAACTGACCATTAATTCCCTTGTGGGAGTAAAGGGACTTGAGTATATTAGTGAAGGTCTTAAGCTACACCATGCAGGGCCAGCCAAAGTGGGTAAGTCATGGCAGAGAGTTCAGATGAAATATCAGCACTGGAGAAGATAATGGAAATCCAGTACTACTGCCAAGAAACCCCTATGGAAAAGAACAACTAGAATCATGTCGATTGACAATGGAGGAGTAGAGCTTCATTTCCAAAGGTGTCTGCCATACTACTTAGAAGGAGCAGGGCACAAGTAGGAGCAGTGCTGGAGGTTGTGATGCAGATGAATTAAAATCAAAATAGTATCCATCTGCTGACGTGTTCAGGGATGATAAGAGTCTGATGCTGCAAAAAATGTGTACTGTTGTTACTTGGAAAGTAAGAACGATAAACCAAAGTTAAACGTGAAGTAGTTAAAAACCCAACACCAAGCTTCTTGGCATCATTATTGATGAAGAACTAAAATTTTACACACACATCCACTCCACAATCAAGAAAACCCACCAAAAGTTAGGTATCCTCTACAGGCACAACCGCTTCCTAAGCTCCTCTACCCATCAAACTCTGGCATCCACCTTTCTACTCCCCTCCCTTATGTATGGTGCCCCTCTTTTCACCAATCTCCATTTTGTCCTTCGGTCCAAACTTGAATCCTACTACCACAAGATCTCCAAATTTGCAACCAATTCAAAAAACTCATCCCACCACTGCCACTCCCTCCTCACCCTCAAATGGCTTGAACTACCTAACTACCTCAGTTACCTACAACTCACCATTGCCCACAAGCTCATCTTTAAACCTGCCAACTGCCCAGCTCTCGCTACTTCCTTAAAACCTTACATTCCCAACTGCTCACTCAGATCCAAAAACCCAAATCTCTGGTCCACAAACCTGCACGGCCTCCTGGCCATCTGCTGATGTCCCACTCCTTAGCTAAACAGTAGAACTCTCTCCCCACACACCTACACAACCTACCTAACCATACAAATTTCAAATCTCAGCTACTCTCATACCTTTCTTCCAAATGGGAGTGCCCTTGTCACGCTCCAGCTTAAACCCCCCTTCATTCCACCTTGCACTGACTCATCCAACTACCTCTACTATTACTTCATCCCACCCAAAACAATCCCTTCCCTACCAAGAACCATTTTTTTCTCTAATAACTATTGTATTATACTCTCCAGTCTCAAATATACTATTACCCTCTCCATACATAATATTTTCCCAACCTACTAATGGCTAGTAGCTATATATTTTGAAATGTTAAACTTACAATTAAGTTTATAACAAAAATATTCACTTTATGTAAATGTTGAAATTTCTGTATTGAATTATGTCTTTTCATTTTTGTAACATTGTGACATGCCAATTACAAATATCATGGAGCTTATCTGTAAATGTTTAACTATGTCCTTTTGTAACATGTGAAATGTAACTTGCAATTATTATGGAGCTTTTCTTCCCGGGACTCCACTGAAAATGACTCTTCTTGGCCCAGTGGACTTCCCCGGTCATCAAACTTAAATAAAATAAAATAAAATAAATAAAAAGAATGGCATTGCAAAAATCAGCTTTGACATCCTGGGAATTAGTGAATTAAAATTATTAGGAATGCTTCATTTTATATCAGATAGTCATCAAATTATCTACTGTAGACAAAAAAATTTGCTGAAGAAATGGAATAGCCGTCATAGTTATAAAAGGGTGCCAAAAGTGTTGTTTACTTGTTGTTTAGTTGTGTCTGGCTCTTCAAGACATAAAGGACTTTAGCACACCTGGCCTGTCTGCCAACAGCAGCTTCTTCAAGCTCTTGCCAAAGTGCTCAGTTACCACCCCACAAAACAACAGAATGATTTCACTGAGACTCCAAGACAAGTTGTTCAACATTAGTGTGAGGTAAGTTTATGCTCCAAATGCTGAAAAGGAGGAATTTCAAAAGTTTTATGAGGCTCTATAACACCTTTTGGAAATAGCACCAAAAAGAACAATGCTGACATTGTTAGTCAAAGTGAAACTGGAATAATGCACAAACTTGGTCTAGGAGTATTAAATGAAGCAGGACAGAAGGTAACAGTGCTTTGTCACAATAAGTCATTGTTCATAGCAAACAAACTTTTTCAACAGTTGAAGATAGGGCTTTAGAGAAGGATATCACCAGATAGTCAACACCAAAATCAGATTGACTATATAATTTGCTGTCAGAGATTCAAGTCAGCAAAAATCGAGTCCTGCTTCTGACTGTGCTTTAGATTATCACAAAGTTTAGGACTAAATGAAAGAAAACCAGAAATGCCACCAGGTCACTGAGATAAAAACCCAACATTATTCCAAATGAATATATGGCATAAGCAAAGAACAAGTTTAAGAGATGGGATTAACCTGACTGTTAGAAAGTCTGAAGTATAACAAAACAATCAAAGAATAACACAAAAATTATTTAATGGGGTAATGATAAGCACTTTTCTTCTAAAACAGAACTTCATCAGACAAAACCCTTTACATCAGTCCACCATTTTAACACCCAGTCTTCAATCACATGACTCATACATACAATCCAAATGTTCTTGCAACACATGTTTAGCCAAAACACTGCCTGTATTCACTTTTTCCACAGCCTGCAAATGTTCTTATATTCTAGCACTGAATTCTCTAGTAGTTCTCCCTATATAGAAAGCATGACATATTAAATGTAAACTGGGATATACCACAAATCTGGAATTACATGAGTATTTATTGAATAGGTTAATAACATAATTTCTACTTTTAACATAAACTTGAACTTCGTCTAAAACAAGCCTACAATAATTCCAATAATAACACTTACACATTCCCACATAAGAAATCCTTGTACTTAAACTAGGTTTCTTTGTGAAAAGATCTTTGAGATTCTTACCCTTTTTGGTGACAAATATTGGAACTTCTCCAATTACCTTTTTTTAATTTAGGAAAATTCATAAGAAATCTCTAAGTATTCCTAACAAGATCTCTGATCTTTTTTTTCTTCTATACAGTTAGTCAAAAGACAGGCCTTTGCAAAATCATTATTTTCAGACCTCTTAACAATGTTACAAGAATCACCTGCAAGTTTATCAACAGGATTATAATCTATTTCTCTTTTCTTAATTACTTCATTTGTACAACTTTTTCAGTAATGCTCTGGGATAACCCTCCCACCAAACTTTTGCAATCCACATTCATTATAAAAAAATCTCAAAATGATCAGTCAGCCTGCTTGCCCTTATAAACTGCCCGTTAACTAAGTTTTCCTTCAACTTTACATGATGCTTGCTTTGGAAATGCAAGTAGCATTGCTTTGGACATCTTTTTTATGCATTTTAACATTTAAAAGATCTTTACTTGCATTTTTATAAACTATAACATCCAGAAAATTGATGCTACTAGCATTCACATTAAATGTAAACTTGAAATATAGTGAAACATTGTTAAGATAAACAATAAAGTTATTTAATTCTGTGAGATTGCCTTTCCAGAATATAAACACATTTCTATAAAGCATTTATAAAAAAATATGAATTTAAAAAACTTTGTGGTATACATCATTTTATGTCTGATATGTCATACTTTATCAAAGATTTTATGTCCTGTCTTAATGTTTTAAGAATTTTTAACTTGTTTACACCATTACTGTGTATTATTTGTAACTTCCGTTGGAGCTTTTCTCCCCGGGCCTCCACTGAAAATGGACATATATCCAGCTGGACTAGCCCGGTCAACAAATGTAAAATAAAAATAAATAAATAAATAAATACTTTCTATGTAGGGAGAACTACTAGAGAATGTAGTGCTAGAATACATGAACTTATGCATGCTGTGGAAAGATGGATACAGGCAAGGCTTTGGCTAAACATGTTGCAAGAACATTCAGATGAGATCGGTACTAATACTAATAAAAATTTAGTTTTCAGTGTAATAGATCAGGTTAGAAATTATGAATATAGGTTTGAAGTGGAAAAAGAATTAGATTAGAAGGAATACTGCTGGCAGATTAGATTAGATTAGACGTCTGCAGCTTCCCAGCACTTAATGATAAAGAAAATTTTAAGATTGTTTTAAGAGGGAAAAGGATTAAAACACTGAATTTATATGTAAGTCATGTGATTAATGACTATGTATTTAAATGATGGATTGATGTAAAGGGGTTTGCCTGATGAAGTTATATTTTAGAATGAAAGTGCTTGTCATTACACCATTCAATCCTTTTGCGTTATTTTTTGGTTGTCTTTGTTATATTTTTAATTGTATTGCGGCCAGTGAGTGAGTTGGTTTCTTATCTTCAGAAACTCTGAAGTACTATGAAAGGAAGTTTATGATATTGTGAAGAAAGTAGTAACAAAATAATCTAAATAAAAGGCAAAATGTTGGTCTGTGGAGGATTTGGTAGTGGCTGCGGAAGGTAAGAGAGCAATAGACAATGGAGATAGGTGAAATATGTTAAACTTGAATGCAGAGTTTTAGACAACAGCAAGAAGGCATATTCAAATATGGAGTACAAAGAAATGAAAGTAGATAACAGAATGGGAAATAAAAGACATTCTTTCAAGTAGACTGGAACTATTAAGGGAAACTTCCAGACAAAATAAATGGGAGGGACATAGCAAAACCATAAGGTATTAAGACGTGATGCCAGGAATATACAAATGAACTATGTAAGGGGGACTCTAACATCAATTACACATACTATGGTATGTTCTCTGACCTAGAACCAAACATCCTGGAGAGTTTAATTAAATGGGCCATAGAAATCCTTGTATACAATAAGGATGTAGGAAGTGATGTAATTCCAAATTAATTATTAAAAAACTTCAAAATGATGCTATTACAGTGTTGCTTGGAATTTATCAGTAAATTTGGAAAAAAAAGCATTGGCCACTGGATTGGAAAAGGCGATTTTATATTTCAATCCTAAAAAAGGGTAATGTCATAGAAGCTGAAATTATTGAACAACTGCACGTGTTTCACATTTTAGCAAGGCATGAAATCTGTTTATAGAATGCAGTTAGAATGTGGTGAGGCCATGCTCCCTGTCATACTATACCTATCCTGTTGTCTAATTCTAGCAGGTATACAGGATGCAAAAAACACAGACAACTTGCATAACTCCATTGAGCATATTCAGAATACCACTAATTGTGGCCATTTATATACCCTGTACACCTTAACATAGGCAGTCATACCTATCCAGGCTCACATGTATGTATGCTGCAAGCAGAAAGCTAATTAATTTAAACACTGTTAAGATAATTATATTCACATAAAGAAATTGAGTAATAAGATCCCTGCACCTTGAACATTTTCTCAAGGAGCAGAGGCACCAGAGATTGTCAACATTCAGCAGGTATTTGAAATATCAAGAGTTCCAATAAAATATTTATTTACTCTTTCTTAACTATTGTAAAGTCTTTCATTGCATGGACCATAACAAACTGTGGCAAGTCCTTAGAGAAATGAGGATGCCATGCCACATTCTTTGTGTCATGATAAATCTATATGAAGAACAAGAAGCAGTAGGTAGAACTGAATATGGAACAAGTGACTGGTCCATGACAGGGAAAGGAGAGCAACAAGGCTTTTCATTGCCATCCTGCTTACTTAGGTTACATGAGTATATCATGGAAAGGCTGTGTTACATGTATTGAATGCTGCAGTCAAGATTGTTGGGAAAATTCAGCAAGTCATATATGATGATGATACCACTCTGATAGCCTGAAAGTGACAAATACTTGAAACGCCTCATGATTAAGGTGAAGCACAAAAACTGGCTTGCTGCTCAACATTAAAAAATAAACAAATGAAGCATGTTGCCCTATCGTAACAAAACATCAGTGGGCATGACTATGAGAGAACTGCCATAGTTCTATGGACTGAGACCTGGTGAATAGCCATGGCTTCCAAGGACACTGAGTACGCCTCTGTGGTACAGCAAGGAAAGCAAAATCTTCCTTTCTCTGCTGCATAGCGACTAGTGGGATTGCTAGATTGGGGACTCCCAGTGTAAAGTGGATGCCTGGTATAGTCTTCATACAGCAGTATCTGATGCCACAGAAATACCCCATTCTGGTGAGCAGTGCAGGCACCACTGTAGTGACCTGAGGAGGCACCATCCTGACCTTCTTAGTCAGTGGAAAAAAGAAGTCAAAGTAAGAACACCCCAGATGTATTGTAATACCTGTATTTCCAGTATAGACAATGAATGTATAATTAATAAATGTATGTGCTGTAGGCATGTAACTTACTGATATTTATCTTTTGTAGTTTTGGAACCCAAAAAGAATAGTCTTCTGTACTGGAATTGAAAGGAAAGACTTTCGGGGTGTAGGGATCTTATTACTTATTTTTTTTTTGTGATTATAATTACCTTAAGAATGTATAAACGAATTAGATTTTTGCCTGCAGCATGCATACATGTGAGCCTGGATAGGTATGGCTGCCTATGTTAAGGTGTACAGGGTATATATATATATATATATATATATATATATATATATATATATATATATATGGCCACAATTAGTGGTATTCTGAATATGCTCAATGGAGTTATACAAGTTGTCTGTGTTTGACCTTTGCAGTTTGCATTCTGTATACCTGCTAGAGTTAGACAACAGGATAGGTATAGTATGACAGGGAGCATGGCCTCACCACATTCTAACTGCATTCTGTGCATAGAGCAGTATTCATTTCCCCAAGTTTCACAGCCTCATCTACAAATGTCTGGATTTCTACCTGCATTCCCCCATTCAGAAAATGGACACGTGTAGAAACATTGGTATTATACAGTTTTGCAGTTGGGCAGAATGTTCCATTGTATGTATTACTTACCTGTATGTCATGCATTCTTTTTCTCTTTCCCCTTCCCTCCTTTGTTCCTGTTATTGTTTTTTTTTTTTTTTTTTTTTTTTTTTTTGCAATCATGTTCTGTTTATTTTATTTTATTTTTCTCCATTTCTGTTTTCATTTTGTACATCAGCTGCCATGGCAGTGCTGTTGTAGAGCAATGATCTTTACTCCCCCAGCAGGCCCTGCCATCCCCATCTGCATCCTGGGCTACCTTCCCCATAAGTGCTGCAGGGGACTGCCAGGAGTTAACCTCTCCTGCCCCTAGTAGTGCCTCACTGACTGGGAGCGCCATTGTTCCCTCTTGTGGCACTGCTAGGAGTCGGGTGCATGTCTCTTCTCCTCGTTGAACCTTACTATACCATACTCCTGTATTCCATACAAAACTTGTGTTACCATCCTGATCCTTTCACCATTTCTTTCTATAGACATACACATACTATTATCCTTAACTATCTTACTCCCTCTATTTTACTACCCTTAGTTAAAGTTTCAACTCCGAATCCTACAAAACAAAACTACAGCTTATTAGACTAATGATGACTTAATCTGCCCTTCTTGTAATGCATGATTATATCTAGAATCTTAGACTGCATTTTTGACTGTAAATTATCTATCCTGATGTTGAATTGTAATATGTCTATAACTGTATGTAAAGTGTACACATGCTAAAATGTAGTATGTCTAGAATTATATATAAAGTGTACACATGACTGTAAAATCTAATAATGCCTGTATTTGTATGGAGCATTTCTCCCCAGGCCTCCACTGAAAATGGGTTTCTTACCCAGTCAGACTTTCAGTCACCAAATGTCAATAAATAAATATAAATGTAAAGACGTTCAGATCTCTTTCTACTTATACTTGGTCTACTGTCTAACTATCCTTACAGCAATAAATTGGTGCATGTGATGTATCACGTCTCCTAGACATTTTGAATAAATAATGTGTGACTTATAATGAACTGCTTACACGATGGGATGCTATAATATACTAAAATAATGGACCATACTTAAGATGTAGGAATGGTATTTCCTAAGTAATTTGTTACAACATGAAGTTTTATTTCTAGGAACATTTTTCCAATGTGCTGTATTAATTCTTAGAAAAATGACTGCATATGCAAACTCTTCTTATGTCATTTCTATAATGTGCAACTTTAGCTCAAATGAAAATCCACATGTATCAGGTACTGTAGAGTCCTCTTTCTAAAACTTTAATGAAGTCATTTGATTTGGATGATTTTCCTTCTCAGGTTCCTTTCTAAAACTTTAATTAAGTCATTTGATTTGGATGAGTTTCCTTCTTGGGTTCCTTTCTAAATCTTTAATTAAGTCATTTGATTTGGATGATTTTCCTCCTCGGGTTCCTTTCTAAAACTTTAATTAAGTCATTTGATTTGGATGATTTTCCTCCTTGGGTTCCTTTCTAAAACTTTAATTAAGTCATTTGATTTGGATGATTTTCCTCCTCGGGTTCCTTTCTAAAACTTTAATTAAGTCATTTGATTTGGATGATTTTCCTCCTTGGGTTCCTTTCTAAAACTTTAATTAATTCATTTGATTTGGATGATTTTCCTCCTCGGGTTCCCTCAGAAAACAGGCTTGATCCCACTTTAGCTAACCCTGTTAACAAAAGAAGAAAAAATAAAAACAAAACAAGATAAATTAACACTTCTGCTTAACTGCCAAGTCAATCTCCCACATTCCCAGAGAAACGGCAATCTCAGAGAATGAATAATAACATTGGAGGGCATTGGGGCTTGCCTTCCAGAAGGGGATGCAGGAGGGCTTGCCCCCTGCAAAAAAATATTTAAAAAATGCATTTGTTTGTACTGTTCATGAGACAGAGTACTCATTTGAGTTTGTAGGTATTCAAGCCCATCCATTTTATTAATTATTGTCAAGACTTCGTATTATGGATTCTGTTACCTGTAGAGGTTGTATGAGATGCAAAGGATTTAGGCAAAATGTTTAAATGACACAGTTTTAATGCGCTTTAGACTGACATATTTAAGCAAACATTTTGACCCACTTTCTCCAGATGTCTTCAGTGTCTGATCCAGATTAAATATTGAAACAGTAAAGTACCCGAAGTTCAGAGAAACTTACATTTATACTCTATCCTTTATTTTGAATCAAAGTAATGTGAAATCATGTTTTATGTGAGGCTCAGAAACTAAGATATGACCCAGCCTGACTGGTCACTGACCTTATAGGATTTGTAGACAGTGCACTCTATTTTGTTACTCAAGATCCATGCTAATAAGCTTCTTTCATTTTAATAAAATATTTTTTCATCATTTATTATTGGAACATGCTCCATACTTTTTAAGTACATTAACTACAATGAATGAAACAAGTCTAGTTTGTTTCTAAGAAAATAATCCAGCAGCCTTTTTGTTGGTTGCCATCTTTTTGAAGAGAAAAGTGTGGCTTTTGTTACTGAGATGTAAAATTTTGTAAGACAAAGCATACCCTCAATTAGTGCAAAAGTCATACTTTCACTTTATTATCAACATGATTGCTCACATTTATATAATTTTGTCATTTGGATTGTTTTATTTTGCATTGAGGTGTTTCTGATATAGTATGATAGAGTTCTACAATATTTAGAGGAAAGTAGGAAAGTGTGTTTTGACCTAAAAGAATACCCACAGTTTTTCACATTTCCTTGCAGGATTCGGGCACCCAAATCAAGGCTGCCCTGCAAAAAGAGGGACAGATAGCATCCCTGGACTGCCATATCATTCAGAATTTGTAGCATTTGTTCCATTCCTTTTGCACTTACTCATTTTTTTGAAATACAAAAGTGCTGTTAGTTAATGAAGCACTTTTTTAACTTTTTGCAATAGAGGATTTAAACAGGTGCAGATATTTAGAAACATGGTACACTGTACAATCCTGTTTTTAGTAGGATCACACAGTGTGCTATCTGCTTAAATAGCATAGTCCACTCTGCATATTTCATAATATGATGAGCAATGATTTGGAAAGTCTGAACAAAGTTCAATGTGTTTATTGAAATTTTATTGAAATTTTGATATCTGATATGTTTGTTTGTCTTTTTGGCTTTTTCCAGTTAGGGGTCGCCACAGCGGAACTCTGGTCCGCTAATGATTGGCAGTAGATTTTTATGGTGCTGAGTTGCCAGCCCGATGCCCAACCTTCAGCGAAGGCACACCCATTCACGCATGTCTTTTGGAGGCCACTCGACCATGGGGAGGACATGCAGACTTCACACAGAAGGCACTCCAGCCAAGAATTGAACAGGAGAACCTCTTGTTGTGAGGCAACAATGCTACCGCTGTACCACCGTGGCTTATTATACAATGCAGAAAACATAAAATGAGAAGTAAGTAGGCAATTCCATGGGTGTAAGGTAGTGATGGTGAGGGACTAGATATGGACCAGGATTCAGAAAGAACAGTAATGCAACCTTGTTGGGACAAATAGAGCAATCTGAACTGCACAATGTGGTCTAATGAAAATTATGATTGCTTAAGATTTGACATAGATTGGACATGCATGGGATAGTGCTGCATAATGAAGACATGCATTCCACAAAATGGAAGTCACAATACAACTGGGTAGATCCCATTATGGTAAGTATCATGATCTGGATCCACCTGCATTGCAGCCTGTTGCAATGTGGTTCACATGCACATCAAAACATTACAGCTGTACAACACTGGCACATCAACACATCAAAGTGCCACCTGTGTTTATATTATACATGGGAAGGAAATGAGGTGATGGCACAGTTAGAAAGGGGAAAGAGCAAGCAATAGAAGACACAGAAGGGCAATGCAAAAGGAAGAGTGGCATAGGATGGGGAAGAAGGGGCATTTTTTTCTTCGTTTTGGTTACAGGTTCCCTTTTTATTTTTAGAGGGGGAAGGGTAGAGGGTGAGGGAAGCAGTGGGATGATGTGGGTAGGAGGCAGGGTATAGGGATGACAGCAGGAGTAGAAAGATAATCATAATATGGACAGACACTGGCAGGGGATGTGCTGATAGGAAAAAGAGCACAAAAGATATAGGCAGCCAGATGGTGGGCAAAAGGTGATTGAGAGCACTGGACAACAAACAGGCAAGAGTGAGTGACACAAAAGGAAGGAGAATGCTATGATGGAGGATAGGATGGGCTGAGGACCACCTGTCCAACTACTCCAGTATGGAACCCACCTAGAAAGAAGAAAGAAATATTAAGTAGAAGACAGAAGAAAATAGAACAGGATAAAAACAGCAAAGGTCAGAGGGATCATGGATGTGGTACACTTTCATATAACAGACCTTAAAGGAGAAAAAAATCAGCAGAACACTAGTGATATAAAATCCTCTGGAACTCCTAAAATGGGAGAATAATGCTGGGAAATATGACTAAATGTGCCCCAATCCCTGCTGGGTAGGAAAGTGAGACAGATACTAGGTGGTTCCTAATGTATATGTCGGGAACAATGAAGCAAGGGAGAAATAACCAAAATGTACAAATTAAATGCACAGCCGTGTGGGAAACAAGTGTATGTGGAGTCATTATGCACAGTATACCAAATGATGGGATGTGTGGCAAGGGTTATTGTATAGTACCATTCTGAGCATGCCTTAGAATTACCACAGGAATGGGCAGTGGACAAGTAATGACTGTGATAATGCTGTACCTCAAAAATGTAAAGGCAAAGGCAGTGGTACACAACCACAGGACATTTGTCAAACCTATACCTTGCCACACAGTGACTAACAGTGGCACAGCACAAATGCATTATGACATGGCAGTCAGACAAGGGCTGTGACAGCCTATACAGTTGTTATCCCAGACCTATGTAGCACTGAACAATAAAATGATGAAACAGCACAGAGGAGAAAAGGCAATGTAGTTGCATTTGCACACAAAAGGTCTATGAATCTGGCATTAAGATGGCAACGTCAATAATAAATGACAGAATTAAGTTCAGTAGCACAGTTACAATTGTATTTTCAACATATCAGTCATATAAGCAGTAAATAAATATGCAATGATTGGATTCTTAAACAGAAGTGCAAAATAAGGCAGTAATGTGCTAAGCAGGTGAAGCAGAGATACACAGGTTTGGAAACAATATGATACACATAACCCAATGCCAGGAGAGTCTGACCTGCCTCATCTGGCAGGTAATCTTGTTCACCTCAATTTCCTTTCAGGCTGCAAACACATAAAAGAATACAAGTAATGAGCATAGTATAAACATGCACATCTGAAACACCTATAGATGTCCAGTAAGGCCTACCATAATGTGCAAACCATGCAATACAACTTAGTATAGTAGTCAGGTTGTATTTCCCAAACTTCTTCTTTCCATTAGAGGGGAGAGTCAGGATGGCACCTTTTGAGGTTACTGTAGCAGTGTTTACAGTGCTCATCAAAGCAGATGATGCCTGAGTCATCATTCATCACTCTAACAAGCGAGTGTCAGGCATCCATTATGTTTACCCCACTAGGCTTTCTCAGTACTGCATATGCGACAGGTGGAAAAAAATATCTGTCTCTTTGTTGCACTATATGAGAACCCTGTCATGGTCAGCTCTTGCAGAATCCATACCCACTTGTAAAGTTGAGACCAGGAGTGAAAAAGACCACTGAACCATGCAACATGCACTGATGGGCAGTATGGTAGCATGTAACAATGTGATGAACATGTACAGTACTAAGGCCACATCTGACATGCAGTGGTGAGGAGGTTGGTGAAGTAGCATAGCCTTCATGCATGGCAGCATGGCTCTACCACCCAATACGCTGTCAACTAACATGGCAGCATGCTGCTACCTGAAGGCATTAACAATCCTCATGCTTATATGGTACCTAGCTTCATAAAACCACAAAGGCATGGAGGTTATGGACAGTCAGTCCATACAATAGACTACAACATGTGTTCATGGGCACCTATGGTTCCTGTAGCACAATATAGAGTTGACACTGCACTGCACTGAATTATATATGTGCAGTTCAGAAGCAGTCACAAAACATCACTTTATTATCATAGCAGTGGTGCTACAAGGCCAGCATTAGCACAATAAAAGCCAAACTTCTTTTTGGTATGCTGACTGCATTATAGAAAGTTACACCATACACAGCAATGGATTCCTCGGGATGTACTTCACTAAACATATCAAATGCCTATGAAGATCCCAGAGGCTTCCTGGAATGTACTCTGGAAATTGCTGACTATAATAACCAATAGAACTAACTTCAAGAGCTGTGATAAGGGGGTATAGAAAGGGTATCTGCAATGTATTGGGGGTGTGCAGCAGCAACCTGCATACTCAGAGGCTGACAATGTTATTGGGAGAAATGAGAACATAAAGGGTACAGGTCCTGGTTCCTGGCTTTGTGGAAACACACAGGTGGGCTGGGTGTGTGAGAAGTCACCATTTTGCTATAGAAGTTCAGCTGACATCCACAAGGACTTGGGAGGTTGAGACCTGTTACATGGGGCAGCATGAAGATGTGTGCAGGTTTGACACCCTTTAGTGTTACTTGGGGGCTATGGGTCTTCATAACACATCACAGGCTACAGGTTAAATAATGAGCTGTTTCCATATTGGCATCATTGGCATGCTATGGGGGTGTGGCTTGAGACAACACTGTAAAACAGACATGACACATGGTGAAGACAGAGGTGCAGCATGGATGGTGGACAGTTATATGGGATAGGGGCCATTTTAGTGCTCAGACACTGATCATAGGTGCATGCTCATGTGTACAAGTAATCCAATGGCACCCATACACAGACAGAGGCTGAAGAAGCTCATCTTAGCAGAGGTGGGTGTATCAAAGAGTTGGAATCCATAGGCAAGATAGCTGTGTTGTTGGATGTAGGTAGTGGTGTGCCCACCATAGCACTGTTGCTGTTGCTGTAGCTGGTAATGAGACTGCTTCCTCACACTGTGCTATAGTAAGGCTACCATCACTGTCAGTATCAGATTTAGCAGTGACATCAGGAATGCTCTGCTCCATGGATGAGGACCCCATAACCATAACACCTGTGAAAGGAGATAGACAAGCACCCTTAGGTAACATTACTAATATGTTGCAATTCCACCACTCTGTGATGTACCAACAATCCTGATAAGATCAATGCAAAGAATGTTAAAAAGCCATCATACTTGTATCCCAGATGTGTCTGCAGAGGAGATATGATGGTGTTGATGTGTATCCCTGACCTTAGGAAACAAGTGTGTTCCAAAACTGTGTTAATGACATAAGGTAATACTAGCCTGGTGCATTCCCAACAAAAATGTGGGATGGTGCATCCATTTGGCTCCCAGACTCAGGTGTTTGTGTCCTTTCTGTCTCCAAAGATGGGGACTACAGGAACTTCTCTGGTAGTGATGATGGTCTTTTATGCCAGATCCCCCCTCCCATGGACCTCCTTCCCATACAATGGTATGGGCCTTCTGCAAGGCGTTCAGAGCCACATCATTGACCCTGCAATGGACCTGATGGGCTACCCTATTGTGGCCACCAATAGCATTCATATCTACCACCAGCTCACAGCACACATTGTCATGAAAGACCTGGTCACTCTCATCTGTTTCCAGAATCCACTATCCATGCTCATGGAGGGCCTACACTGGTACTCCTGTTACCTCTGAGAACTTCTTTATGAGCTGTCCCTCCTTAGAGATCATGCCTTAACCTGTAATTGTGGACATACAACAATGATCAGTGAATGGACACATCCTATGCACTGCAACAGCTGTAGTGTTCATACAGCCATGTGGCAGCAACACCACCATAAAATACCATGCCTTCCATATTCCAATATTACAGGACAAGTATCTGAAGCATGCTGGTAGGGCAGGCATTTTCTAGCAACAGTCCCTGTCAAAGTCTATCATTCACTAACTTATGATTTTGTACCTTGCTTGTATATATATATATATATATATATATATATATATATATATATATATATATATATATATATATATATATATATATATATACACACACACACACACACACACACACACACACACACACACACACACACACACACACACACACACACACACACACACACACATATATATATATATATATATATATATATATATATATATATATATATATATATATATATATCTTCCATAACTGCATATATGTGCACCTTACTTGTAGCCAACCACCCTGAAACCACCATCCTTTCACCTATTTCACCATCTCACTCTTAATGCATCTCTAACACTATTCCTCTGCCTCTTCTACCTCTTCCCTTCCTCTGTCTCCAACCACTCTTAATTCTTACAGTCTCAAAACAACCTACCTGTCTAGTCTGTCTCCTATACTCTACCTCCCCTACATCTCCTACTAGCCATTCTTACTTTCCTTTCTTGTTTCCAAACTCCTATACAGCTAGATCCTACCCACTTTAAATAAGCATCTGCATAACTATTAACTCATTTTGCTCTAAGCAGCTTAAATAATATTGTAACTAGTGACATTTTCTTCTGCTGATTGTTTAAAACCTTGTTTGTAACAACTCACATACTTTTCTGCCAATTGTTAATACTCTATATAATTGAATTGCCTGAGGAGCTTTTTTCTCTCCAGGTCTCTCCTTGTAAGATCCTATAGCTGATTGTTACTACTTTGTTATTAAAATTTAATAAATTGTTTTCTAGTCCTGAGGAGGTTTTCTTCCCAGGTCTCTGCTGAAAATGAGCCAAAAGCTCAGCCAGACTAACCCGGTTAACAAATGTAAAATAAATAAATAAGTAAAAATAAATACATCTTCCAGGCCCAATCTACTTAACAGTTTACCCCAAGTTACTACTTTGTTTATCATATCATTATGCCTTCGGCCATTTTACTGAACTTTGACTGGGATTCAGAAACATTCACCACGTCATGGTAAGCAAATGTATGCAATGAGCATCAACTCATAGGGCACGTGAAATTCAGAGCCACACTGAGCAAGAATTGGGGAGACTGGGTGCAGTATATTCCAATGGTTTGATAATGGCATAGTAATGAGATACATTATAAAAATAAAGATCTCAGTGTATGCAAGTGAGAGAAAACAAGATGGTGGAGTAATTCAGGCATGTATAAAGTCTATGACGCAATGTGTTAGAACCAGTGATATTTTTTGCAGCAAAATCTTACTGTACATACAGAGCCCAGGAAGTAGTGGAACTGTGTCAGGGGTTGCTCCAGTTTTAGTGAACATGTACATGTAGCAGGCTATTATTTCTACTAGTAGCTACAGTGGTGCATATCATCACTGTTGGAGGTACCCTGTCATCTGATCACATGTAACATTTCATTGCCTTCATAACACTAACATTATACATTATTACTTGTGAACAGAAACATCATATATGAGCTCGTAAACATTCATTGGTCTCATATGCAAGCTTATTTGAGTTGTGGGTTAACTATCACAGTGGATACTAAGATATATGTGGCTTTACAAATTCTAGCTACAGTAACCTTTTCAGTGACCAACAAAGCACACAGTGGGAGTTTCCCTTGCATCACCATCTAGAATACTCCATCATTTTCTCAATCCTGTGCAACAGCATGTAGGAGGGGCACATATGGTTTCTTGTTCCACCATGTACACTCTATGAGCATTTTGCATTCTTCCACATCGGAGGTAGCTACCACCATGTGGAATTTCTATGATATAGTTTGTTTTCCTGAGGCACTGGGCACCTTCAACTGTGCATATATTGAAATAAAGGTCCCACCTGGTGAACTGGGAAGAAGGTGTGTGAACTATAAACAATACCACTTTATCAACTGCCAGGTTTTCTGTAATGCACAGGGTACAGAACAGTAGGAATAGAACATGCAGGTAAGTATTGCAAGGCTGTATGTGTGTGCGCTTGATTGTGTGTGTGTGTGTGTGTGTGTGTGTGTGTGTGTGTGTGTGTGTGTGTGTGTGCGCGCGCACGCGTGCGCACATGTGTGTATTTGGTCACCTTCAATAGGGCCAGAGGTAGAGCGACATCATGATGTATGTCTAGCACATGTACTAGGAGCACTGGATGTCCTGTGCTGCTCCAGCAGGTGATGAAATATGTTAATAAGGTCACGCATATGCATTTTTTATTCCCATAGGTCATCACACTCACCCTGTAATGCATATACCATCTCCATAAAGACAGATGTGTTGCAAGCCTGCACCTAAGAGATGGCTCTACACATTCTCTGCATTGCAGACATTGACATAGTCACTTCCTGGGGAAGGTAGTACTCATGACATATATGTTCACCTGCATGCATATGGTCATCTCCACATCCGATGGTGTTTATGGCAGACAATTACACCTGAACCACAGGGTCATTTTTGTGAACTACATGCGTCAGCAAAAACCTTCCCTCTGTTTGCAGTCTGTATATCTTGGATGGTGTCCAACAGCTCAGAGGCTATGCCCATGGCATGAGTAGGGAGACTGAGTTTAAAAACTCCCAGTATCCAGGAATGATGTCCTGCTTGCTGACTGTGCTAGCTGTACACTGTCATCATTGTCAGAATTGGGTTTCTGTCTCACATTAAACAGTGGTATATTCACAGTGGTAGCATCTCCTGTGAAGAAATTAAAGCAGAATATTTAGTAAAAGTATAACCCTTCATCTTTATTTTATTCCCTGTGCAGAAGTAATAGGCATGGTGGTAACAGAACTGTTAATTTTACCCACTTGTAGGCATGATGTAACTAAATAACAGTACAAATATGATTTCATTACCATGCACATCAATATATAGTACAGACATTATAGTGGCATCCATCCGTCCTCAACCCCTTTTCCCATTTTGTTTTTGCACATGGGTCGGGGTGTCACTTCAACAGGACAATCATCTATTGACAAGGTTTAAACCCCCATCAGGCATTACACAACTATGTAGTGCAATTATGTAGTGAAACAGAAAAATTCAGGATTCCATTTACTTATTTATTTACTAATTTACAACTATTTACTAACCAAGTGGGTAGGTTGAAGAAACAAACCTTTTCAATTACGACACATAGAGGCAAAACTGTAAAGATAACTTAAAATTAGAACAGTCGAACACAAGCAATAATAATAAAAATGTTATTTAAGAAGGATACTAAATTGTTGAGGTGGAAATCATAATATACGCTTAAAGAAAAAAGAAAACAGGTGGAACTTTACACAAAAGGAAGATAGAGCTGAAACTAGGAGCTTAATATGTGAACATGACTTTCCATGACAATGTGCAATATATACACTGTAGATATAAAATAGATCTCACTCTCTCTCTCTCTCTCTCTCTATATATATATATATATATATATATATATATATATATATAGGCACACACATATATACAGATGTTTTTCTCTCTCTCTGTCTATATATATATATATATATATATATATATACACAGATATCTATCTATTTATATATCTATATCCATATCTCTCTCTCTCTCTTTATATATATATATATATATATATATATATATATATATATATATATATATATGTATATATGTTTCACATTTCCTTTTTCAAATAAATAAGTAGCCCCTTAAAGTGAGACAGAAAAAACAAGTTAAAAGCAACAATACTTCTTAGGTTCTACATTTCATCTGGATCCTTTAAGGAAGCCTTGCAGTTGATGGTGCCATAGTAGCATTAAATATATGAATATATTAAATTAAATAAAAATCAAACATTTCCCATTGAGAAGTCATGCATAACTTAAAGCTGTTTCTACACTGGCCCATGCCTAATGTTTCTACATATAGTAAACAAAACCTTTTGCAAGTTTAGCTTTTGTATGTATGGTGTCTTTAGAGGACCATTTTGGACATCACCTTTTCCATTTACTAAATCCCAAATAAACTAATAACACCTGTATGCAGGACACTGAAACGGTCATAGTAGCAAACATCCATCTTTACATAGCAGCCTGTGCTGTACACAGCAGTCACTGTATGTCATCTCCTCATACCTCTCAACCTCTTAGAGTAAGAAATCTGGACAAAGGCATAAAAAAGTGGTACAAATAGGGACAATTTTGAAATATTGCTCTTACAGACTTAGAAAGTTGATAGAATAACAGGTTTTGCAATAGCATGAATTTTCTGAAGGGTATGAAGTCTAAAACTCAAATGTCTGTCATTATTTTCTAACTTCAATCTTTAATGATTTGCCACTAATTTGCCACAGTAATTATAAATCCCATGTCAGTAGGAGAAGAAAAAGAAAATATGGTGCTGCTTTATCTTTTTGTATATTAAGCTTGGTATTTATTATTTTATGAGACAGTAACTGGAGTGGTATACAAAACAAGATAGTCAATCAGACCTGTTTTGCATTGAAATCTCTGTTGAGCCGTGAGCAACAGCAGCTGACCCCTGTTGTAAGATAGGCAGCTGACACAGGCATACTGTGCCAGAAAAAAAAGACATGAATTAAGAGTTACAAATAATACTGGATTAGCCACTAGTGCAATGGATAATGGGAAATGTAGTCCTCTCCACTAACAAGATGTATAACCACAACCAGAACAGGACTACTAGCAGGAAAATACCATGCTCTTTGATTTAGTATCTCTCAAGCAAATCTCTGGGCCATCTAATGGCCCTGTTATAACCTAGTGTGGAATGTGTTGAGAGAGTGGGGCCCTATTATGTCAAATAGGTCTAAGTGGCCTAAGACCAGCCCTGGTGGTGCATTCCCATTGCTGCTTTTCAGCTGCATTTAACTGTTAGTTCTCAGGTAGGTAAGGTACTGAACACCCTGAAATAATAACTGAGATGTTTAATGAATTTATACTTAATATAGATGATTGAGTTATGTGTACATGAAACAGTTTTGCTCTCTGTGCAATACTGCACAAAAATACATTTTTTTTTGCATCTTTCGTCTTTTCCCGGTTAGGGGTCGCCAGAGCAGAACTCCAGTCCGCTAATGATTGGTAGTTGATTTTTATGTGCCGAGTTACCAGCCCTGATACAACAACCTTCAATGAAGGTACGCCCATTCACGCATGTTTCTACGCAGAAGACGCTCTAGCTGAGAATCTAACCAGACAGCGTCTTACTGTGAGGCGACAACACTACCGCAGCACCACCACCGCGGGTACTGCACAAAAATAAATAAATAAATAAATAAAAATAAAAACTGTGATGAGAAATATGTCATAATGGATTTGTTTTTTGGGACTCAACATGATTTGTTTTGACAAACAGACTTTCAAATAACACATGAAATTTGCTCCACATTTGAGCCATGTCTTTGGCATGATGTATGGCTGCCACAATGTATTGGCAATGCATATGGGAAAAAAAAAGAATTGCCATATACTGAATACTGATACCGAGGGACTCCTTTTCTTATTTCTCATGCAACACAAGCTGTCATATGACACAGACAACATACAGGAACACCACTGCAGTACAGCTTTAGCAGCTGAAGTCTGCAGACCTTATTCATTAGTCCTAGTTTTGAAAAATAAAAAGCTGACTATGGTCAGCTTTTAAGTGCTGAAGTAGACAGGAGAGAGGGTGCTCAAGCTTTTGTTTTGCTTAGTCTCTAACAGTGGTCCTAAGACAGTGCAATGCAATCAAACTGAAAACTTTGTTTCTACCTACCTGTGATGTTAGCATTTGTGAAGTGATCAGGGCAGCCATTTTGTGGTGTTAAACCATACTCTTGCACCAAGTAATTTATCTAGTACAGTAACGGCTGCAGCTCACTGTCACAGAAAGAAAGCGAATGAGTCTTTGCCACAAACATTTTCAGGGTTACCTCAGATCATACTGACCAAACTTCTTGATAAGAGCTGTTACTTAAAATATGTTTTACACGCATATATATATATATATATATATATATATATATATATATATACATATATATATATATATATATATATATATGTATATATAAATATATATATATATATATATATATATATATATATATACATATATAAATTCATAGGTAGGTACTAGGCTATCGGTAGCATCTCCTGTGAAGAAATTAAAGCAGAATATTTAGTACAAGTATCACCCTTCATCTTTATTTTATTCCCTGTACAGTAGTAATAGGCACAGTGGCAATAGAACTGTTAATTTTACCTATTTGTAGGCATGATGTAAATAAATAACAGTAAAAATATGATTTCATTACCATGCACATCAGTATATAGTACAGACATTATAGTGGCATCCATCTGTCTTCAACCCCTTTTCCCATTTTGTTTTTGCACATGGGTCAGAGTGTCACTTCAACAGTGACAATCATCTAAAGCCAAGGTTTATACCACCGGGTGGCTAGCACTACCAGGGCAGTTCATCCATTCCATACCACACACTCACACCTAGGGCCAATTTAGAGTGTCCAATCTACTATATGCATGTCTTTAGAATGAGGGAGGAAACTGGAGCATTTGGGAGGAACCCACATGAATTCAGGAAGGATATGCAGACTCCATACAGAAGGCATCCATGCTAATAGAATATGGTAACACTCCTGGTATATCCCCAGTGCACACTCTATGGGCATTTTGCAGCTCAGCTCCAAGGTCTAACTTTCCATCATGGAGAAAAAATGAATCTGATCCCACTCTCCTACAGAGTAGCAAGAAACTCCTCCATCTCCAACAGAGTTGTCTTGACTAACAGCTCATCTCCCAGTGTCTTATGGTCCAGTGCTCAGTGGGTAGCATTGTTTTGTGCAATGCAAATCATATCGATGACCATGTATTTGATCTACCCATAATTTTGGCCAGACCACAGACAGCATTTGTGCCTGCTACAGCATCCTGCTATGTGCAGTCACAGTAACATCATCAACTTTATCTGCTCAAACATCTGTCAGTTGTGGAGATGAAGAGACTGCAACAAGACCTCATTCTCAGTGGAGGAGAGCTTGCCTTTTCAAATATCCATTTTGCCAGGCATAATGCTGCATGGGAAAAATGGTTTGTGGGTGTATGTCAGTATGTAATGTTTGTCAAATGATCACCAGAACTGAATGAACTTGCCTGTGATCCTGCCT
The DNA here is from genome assembly GCF_019279795.1 of Protopterus annectens. Taxonomy (NCBI): domain Eukaryota; kingdom Metazoa; phylum Chordata; order Ceratodontiformes; family Protopteridae; genus Protopterus; species Protopterus annectens. Next base: position 64,410,537 of record NC_056733.1, read on the forward strand.
TGCAGAAAGGATTGTGCCACAGTTTGATAACCATCAATAATGTACAAATATTGGCAATACCCACCAACAAACAAAACACACACACACACACACACACACACACACACACACACACACACACACACACACACACACACACAGAGAATAAACCCCCATCAGACATTCATACAACTATACTCATGGCATATATGTTCACCTGTATGCACATGGTCATCTCCATACTCGAAGTTTATGGCAGACAATTACACCTGAGCCACAGGCTCATTTCACAAACTACATGTGTCAGCACCAACCTACCCTCTGTTTGCAGTCTGTGTATCTTGGATGGTGTCCATCAGCTCAGCCCATGGCATGAGTAGGTAGATTGGGTTTAAAAATTCCCTGTATCCAGGAATGATGTCCTGCTTGCTGACTTTGCTAGCTATATACTGTCATGATTGTCAGAATCAGCCTTCTGTCTGACATTAAATAGTGGTATATCCACAGTGGTAGCATCACCTGTGAAGAAATTAAAGAAGAATATTTAGTACAAGTATAACCCTTCATCTTTATTTTATTCCCTGTGCAGAAGTAATAGGCACGGTGGTAACAGAACTGTTAATTTTACCCACTTGTAGGCATGATGTAACTAAATAACAGTACAAATATGATTTCATTACCATGCACATCAATATATAGTACAGACATTATAGTGGCATCCATCCGTCCTCAACCCCTTTTCCCATTTTGCTTTTGCACATGGGTCGGGGTGTCACTTCAACAGGACAATCATCTATTGACAAGGTTTAAACCCCCATCAGGCATTACACAGTTATGTAGTGCAATTATGTAGTGAAACAGAAAAATTCAGGATTCCATTTACTTATTTATTTACTAATTTACAACTATTTACTAACCAAGTGGGTAGGTTGGAGAAACAAACCTTTTCAATTACGACACATAGAGGCAAAACTGTAAAGATAACTTAAACTTAGAACAGTCGAACACAAGCAATAATAATAAAAATGTTACTTAAGAAGGATACTAAATTGTTGAGGTGGAAATCATAATATACGCTTAAAGAAAAAAGAAAAAAGAAAACAGGTGGAACTTTACACAAAAGGAAGAAAGAGCTGAAAATAGGAGCTTAATATGTGAACATGACTTTCCATGACAATGTGCAATATATACACTGTAGATATAAAATAGATCTCACTCTCTCTCTCTCTCTCTCTCTATATATATATATATATATATATATAAATATAAATATAGGCACACACATATATACAGATGTTTCTCTCTCTCTCTCTCTCTCTCTATCTATATATATATATATATATATATATATATATATATATATATATATATATATATTAATATATACACAGATATCTATCTATTTATATATCTATATCCATATCTCTCTCTCTCTCTCTTTATATACATATATATATGTTTTACATTTCCTTTTTCAAATAAATAAGTAGCCCCTTAAAGTGAGACAGAAAAAACAAGTTAAAAGCAACAATACTTCTTAGGTTCTACATTTCATCTGGATCCTTTAAGGAAGCCTTACAGTTGATGGCGTCATAGTAGCATTAAATATATGAATATATTAAATTAAATAAAAGTCAAACATTTCCCATTGAGAAGTCATGATTAACTTAAAGCTGTTTCTACACTGGCCCATGCCTAATGTTTCTACATATAGTAAACAAAACCTTTTGCAAGTTTAGCTTTTGTATGTATGGTGTCTTTAGAGGACCATTTTGGACATCACCTTTTCCATTTACTAAATCCCAAACAAACTAATAACACCTGTATGCCAGGACACTGAAACGGTCATAGTAGCAAACATCCATCTTTACATAGCAGCCTGTACTGTACACAGCAGTCACTGTATGTCATCTCCTCCTTGACCAGGTGCTGTTGTACTACAACCCTGTCTATTGAGTCCATCCCCCCCAATGCATTGTGGCGTTTGTGCCCCTCACTTATAGCTTGAAGTGTAATGAGCTTCTGACAAACCAAGCCAGCTCTGGATTATTAATGTCCATCATCATTTTATCAGAAATGATTCTTCATATGATTATATCCACCATTGCCAGTAGAGAAGCTGTTCAGAGATTTCACATTTCTCCACATTTGCCATGGCTAATGCCTTCTATAATTAGCATTCCTTCTCTGATGTCATTGATTCTTAACTGTTAGTGCATCTCATTTGAAATGTCAGCGATGAATAACTGATGTCAACATAAAATGCAAAGGAAATAAAGCTCACAGACCAGACACTTTGATATACTTACAACACATTAACTACAACACAGACATCAAGGCACTTAGTTCGTAGTTACATTATTAATTCTTATTTCTGCATATGCTTATTTAATCTTTGCACAGTGTGGCAGTTATCTTTTGAGTAAGTCACATTTTGTTTAAGCAGACAAGCAACACATGGACAAAACAAGCACAAGGCACAATGAGCTTTGGTTACTGTGTATCAGCTGTACTCAGTAATAGTATAGGTATCATTTGAAAATTATTCACAATACATCTAAAAAGAGATAGGTAAGTGCTGTAGACAGTTAAATGTAAACTAGCAAGTTACCCATCTGTGCAAGTTAAGCACACTGCACACTCCAGCATCTTGTCTGTGTAAGTTAAGCACACTGCACACTCCAGCTTCACACTGCACACTCTGGCCTCTTGTCTGTGTAAGTTAAGCACACTGTGCACTCTGGCTTCTTGTCTGTGTAAGTTAAGCACACTGCACACTCCAGTTTCTTGTCTGCGTAAGTTAAGCATGCTGTGCACTCTGGCTTCTTGTCTGTGTAAGTTAAGCACACTGCACACTCCAGTTTCTTGTCTGTGTAAGTTAAGCACACTGCACACTCCAGTTTCTTGTCTGTGTAAGTTAAGCACGCTGTGCACTCTGGCTTCTTGTCTGTGTAAGTTAAGCACACTGCACACTCCAGCTTCCTGTCTGTGTAAGTTAAGCATGCTGTGCACTCTGGCTTCTTGTCTGTGTAAGTTAACCACACTCCAGCTTCCTGTCTGTGTAAGTTAAGCACACTGTACACTCCAGCTTCCTGTCTGTGTAAGTTAAACACGCTGTGCACTCCAGTTTCTTGTCTGTGTAAGTTAAGCACACTGCACACTCCAGTTTCTTGTCTGTGTAAGTTAAGCACACTGCACACTCCAGCTTCTTGTCTGTGTAAGTTAACCACACTCCAGCTTCTTGTCTGTGTAAGTTAAGCACACTGCACACTCCAGCTTCTTGTCTGTGTAAGTTAAGCACACTGCTGTTACTATTTTCACTGATTGAGACAAGTGAATCATTTTTCATATAATTTCTGCCAACAACCACTCAGCACACTTACCTCATGTTTTACATCCCTGGGATTAATTTGTGCCCATCTCTGACAGCAACAAGCATTTCTTATGCATACTGTTGAATAGTAACATTCTGTCACAAGTCTTTGTGATTAGAAGTTACCTCCAATCATAGCATCTGTTATTATTATTTTTATTTTTAATGCTTACTAGTGTTTGTTTTTATACTGTCTGAAATTCACTATTCCACAGTAATTATAAATCCCATGTCAGTAGGAGAAGAAAAAGAAAACATGGTGCTGCTTTATCTTTTTGTATATTAAGCTTGGTATTTATTATTTTATGAGACAGTAACTGGAGTGGTATACAAAACAAGATAGTCAATCAGACCTGTTTTGCATTGAAATCTCTGTTGAGCCGTGAGCAACAGCAGCTGACCCCTGTTGTAAGATAGGCAGCTGACACAGGCATACTGTGCCAGAAAAAAAAGACATGAATTAAGAGTTACAAATAATACTGGATTAGCCACTAGTGCAATGGATAATGGGAAATGTAGTCCTCTCCACTAACAAGATGTGTAACCACTACCAGAACAGGACTACTAGCAGGAAAATACCATGCTCTTTGATTTAGTATCTCTCAAGCAAATCTCTGGGCCATCTAATGGCCCTGTTATAACCTAGTGTGGAATGTGTTGAGAGAGTGGGGCCCTATTATGTCAAATAGGTCTAAGTGGCCTAAGACCAGCCCTGGTGGTGCATTCCCATTGCCGCTTTTCAGCTGCATTTAACTGTTAGTTCTCAGGTAGGTAAGGTACTGAACACCCTGAAATAATAACTGAGATGTTTAATAAATTTATACTTAATATAGATGATTGAGTTATGTGTACATGAAACAGTTTTGCTCTCTATGCAATACTGCACAAAAATAATTTTTTTTTTGCATCTTTCGGCTTTTCCCGGTTAGGGGTCGCCACAGCAGAACTCCAGTCCGCTAATGATTGGTAGTTGATTTTTATGTGCCGAGTTACCAGCGCTGATACACAACCTTCAACGAAGGTATGCCCATTCACGCATGTTTCTACGCAGAAGACGCTCTAGCTGAGAATCGAACCAGACAGCGTCTTACTGTGAGGCGACAACACTACCGCAGCACCACCACCGCGGGTACTGCACAAAAATAAATAAATAAATAAATAAAAATAAAAACTGTGATGAGAAATATGTCATAATGGATTTGTTTTTTTGGGACTCAACATGATTTGTTTTGACAAACAGACTTTCAAATAACACATGAAATTTGCTCCACATTTGAGCCATGTCTTTGGCATGATGTATGGCTGCCACAATGTATTGGCAATGCATATGGGAAAAAAAAAAAAGAATTGCCATATACTGAATACTGATACTGAGGGACTCCTTTTCTTATTTCTTATGTGACACAAGCTGTCATATGACACAGACAACATACAGGAACACCACTGCAGTACAGCTTTAGCAGCTGAAGTCTGCAGACCTTATTCATTAGTCCTAGTTTTGAAAAATAAAAAGCTGACTATGGTCAGCTTTTAAGTGCTGAAGTAGACAGGAGAGAGGGTGCTCAAGCTTTTGTTTTGCTTAGTCTCTAACAGTGGTCCTAAGACAGTGCAATGCAATCAAACTGAAAACTTTGTTTCTACCTACCTGTGATGTTAGCATTTGTGAAGTGATCAGGGCAGCCATTTTGTGGTGTTAAACCATACTCTTGCACCAAGTAATTTATCTAGTACAGTAACGGCTGCAGCTCACTGTCACAGAAAGAAAGCGAATGAGTCTTTGCCACAAACATTTTCAGGGTTACATCAGATCATACTGACCAAACTTCTTGATTAGAGCTGTTAATTAAAATATGTTTTACACGCATATATATATATATATATATATATATATATATATATATACATATATATATTTATATAGGTTCATAGTTAGGTACTAGGCTATCGGCCCTAGGGCCCATAGCTGAGAATCGAACCAGACAGCGTCTTACTGTGAGGCGACAACACTACATAGCACCACCACCGCTGGTACTGCACAAAAATAAATAAATAAATAAAAATAAAAACTGTGATGAGAAATATGTCATAATGGATTTTTTTTTTGGGACTCAACATGATTTGTTTTGACAAACAGACTTTCAAATAACACATGAAATTTGCTCCACATTTGAGCCATGTCTTTGGCATGATGTATGGCTGCCACAATGTATTGGCAATGCATATGGGGAAAAAAAAAGAATTGCCATATACTGAATACTGATACTGAGGGACTCCTTTTCTTATTTCTCATGCGACACAAGCTGTCATATGACACAGACAACATACAGGAACACCACTGCAGTACAGCTTTAGCAGCTGAAGTCTGCAGACCTTATTCATTAGTCCTAGTTTTGAAAAATAAAAAGCTGACTATGGTCAGCTTTTAAGTGCTGAAGTAGGCAGGAGAGAGGGTGCTCAAGCTTTTGTTTTGCTTAGTCTCTAACAGTGGTCCTAAGACAGTGCAATGCAATCAAACTGAAAACTTTGTTTCTACCTACCTGTGATGTTAGCATTTGTGAAGTGATCAGGGCAGCCATTTTGTGGTGTTAAACCATACTCTTGCACCAAGTAATTTATCTAGTACAGTAACGGCTGCAGCTCACTGTCACAGAAAGAAAGCGAATGAGTCTTTGCCACAAACATTTTCAGGGTTACATCAGATCATACTGACCAAACTTCTTGATAAGAGCTGTTACTTAAAATATGTTTTACACGCATATATATATATATATATATATATATATATATATATATATATATATATATACATATATATATTTATATAGGTTCATAGTTAGGTACTAGGCTATCGGCCCTAGGGCCCATAGCTGAGAATCGAACCAGACAGCGTCTTACTGTGAGGCGACAACACTACCGCAGCACCACCACCGCGGGTACTGCACAAAAATAAATAAATAAATAAATAAAAATAAAAACTGTGATGAGAAATATGTCATAATGGATTTGTTTTTTTGGGACTCAACATGATTTGTTTTGACAAACAGACTTTCAAATAACACATGAAATTTGCTCCACATTTGAGCCATGTCTTTGGCATGATGTATGGCTGCCACAATGTATTGGCAATGCATATGGGGAAAAAAAAAGAATTGCCATATACTGAATACTGATACTGAGGGACTCCTTTTCTTATTTCTCATGCGACACAAGCTGTCATATGACACAGACAACATACAGGAACACCACTGCAGTACAGCTTTAGCAGCTGAAGTCTGCAGACCTTATTCATTAGTCCTAGTTTTGAAAAATAAAAAGCTGACTATGGTCAGCTTTTAAGTGCTGAAGTAGGCAGGAGAGAGGGTGCTCAAGCTTTTGTTTTGCTTAGTCTCTAACAGTGGTCCTAAGACAGTGCAATGCAATCAAACTGAAAACTTTGTTTATACCTCCCTGTGATGTTAGCATTTGTGAAGTGATCAGGGCAGCCATTTTGTGGTGTTAAACCATACTCTTGCACCAAGTAATTTATCTAGTACAGTAACGGCTGCAGCTCACTGTCACAGAAAGAAAGCGAATGAGTCTTTGCCACAAACATTTTCAGGGTTACATCAGATCATACTGACCAAACTTCTTGATAAGAGCTGTTACTTAAAATATGTTTTACACACATATATATATATATATATATATATATATATATATATATATATATATATATATACATATATATTTATATAGGTTCATAGGTAGGTACTAGGCTATTGGCCCTAGGGCCTATACAAGCCTAGCCAAAAATGTACCCTGGCTTTCGCCACCCAAGAAAATTATTTTCCTGTGCCCCTGTCGAGCAGAGCTACAGAAGTGATCCAGGGTGAATTTCGCATTTCCCATCCAATCATCAAGATTTTTCTTGAAGAGTGCTAATGAGGAGCTCTGTTTGACATAGATAGGTAGTCTGTTCCAGAGTATGGGAAGTCTCTGGGACAGGAATCTATCCCTCCAGCATGTTCTGTTTATTGTGGTGACAAGGTTAAGGTCCCTAGAGCGTGTAGCTCGGAGGGATTGGGATTTCTTTAAGTGGAGCATGCCCAACAGCTCTGGGTTTGACATAGCTTTGTATGTTAGGCAGAGATCACCCCTGAGTAGGCGATATGCAATGGAGTAAAGCTGTAGTTTTTGAGACGGTCTGCATAGGGCATCTGTTTGAGGCCAGTAATCCTCTTTGTGAGGTATATCTGTGGTCTTTCCAGTTGTTGTAGATGTCTTGTGAGGTACATACCAAAAGGGGCGTTGTACTCTATAATGGGTCTAATGAGTGATGAGTAGAGGGGAACAATGACCTCTTTTTTTCTGGATGAGAATCCTTTTGTGATGAGATGAGCCACGTAGAAGAATTTCCTGACCACTGTGGCGATGTGATTATCAAAGGAGAGACTACTGTCCACCTGTGTCCCAAGGTCTCTTATCACATTTTCGGCATTAAGTAGACTACCAGCAATGTGGTAGTTCATGGGTACAGAGTTTTTACCAAATGGGGTGACAATACACTTTTTGGCATTGAGCTTCAGGCCATGGCTTTGACACCAAGTATCTGTCTCAGTGAGACCCTTTTGTAGTTTGTCCACATCGTTAGGAGTTTTGATTATGTCTCCTAGTTTGCAGTCATCTGCAAACTTTGTTAATAAAGACCTTCTGTGTTGGCCTGCACTTCAGAGAAGTAGATACCAAACAGGAGAGGACCCAGGAATGAACCCTGTGGTACTCCACTTGTCACTGGTCTGATGTCGGATTTGGAATCTGCTACTTTCAAAGTGTGGGTTCTGTCCATGAGCCAGTTGGCAACCCATCTTGTGACATAGGGATTTATACCTAGTTTAGTGAGTTTATCTATAAGTCCAGAGTGGGGGATGGTGTCAAAAGCCTTGGCGAGATCTAGATAAGCTGTGAAACATTTTACTCTCATCTATGGCTTTGGTGACTGCTTCAAAGAAGTCAATCAGGTTTAGGAGACATGATCTGCCTTTTACAAATCCAAACTGAGTAGCGTCCAGAGTTTGGAGATTACCAATGTCTTTGTTTATGAGTTCCACGATGATACGTTCCGTGGCCTTGCAAACCAGGCTCGTCAGGCTAATGGGGCGGTAGTACCCGGGGTCTGTCGTGGCTTCCCCTTTGTGGAGTGGGATAACTGTCATGGTGCGCCATTCAGTGGGTACAAAGCCTGAGGTGAGACTATGATTGAACATGGTACTTAGGTAGAGTGCCAGTTCATTATGTAGTTTCGTGTAGAACGCATCCTGGGATATTGTCAGGTCCCATGGATGCTGTGTTCTTGGCTTTGTAGAGTATGTTTTTTACCTGTGCAGCCATGATTATAGGGACTTTGCATTCTTCCGATATAGAGATTTGCCCTCTAGGGGGTGAGAGGGGGGTAAAGTTAGCACTGAACCTATCTGCTAGGATGTTGGCAATATCAGTTGGTTCTGTATATTTAGTGCCATTATGCTGTAACTCAGAGCAGATCTGAGTGTTCCCATTTAGATTCTTGACATAGCTATAGAATGCTTTGTGGTTGTCTTTAGAGTCAGTGGCAATTTTGTTTTTGTAACTAGCTTTGGAGGATTTTATGAGGGATCTCAGCTTCTTACTGAGGTTGACCAGGGAGTTCCTTCAGTCATGGGATTTTACTCTTTTATGCAACAGTTTCTTTCTTCTGTTGTAGAGTTTGTTTATGGCATAGGACCACCAGATTGGCCTCCTTTTTTTGAGGCTAACATCTTGGTTCTATTAGGGATAGCATGATCCATGCACTCGTGTAAGTGCTTATAAAGTGCATTTGTCTAGGATTCGGCAGTCATACCTCTATTGTCCGTCTGCATGGGTGTCATGAAGTTTGCCACTTCTGTCTTAAGAAGTGTGAAGTTGGCTTTTGAGAAGTTTTTTTACGATGGTTTCCCTAATTGGGGTTGGGGGTGGGATGTGGATGTCTAGGCTGATTAGTTTGTGGTCGGATCTGACCAACGAGGAATTGACCTCTGGTGTGGAACACTGGTTTCCCATGTTGGTAATGACCAGGTCTAGGATATTGCTGCCCCTGGTGGGGGTGTGAATAAGTTGATCCAAGGCATTGGAATTTATGAATTCTAGAAAACGTTGAGCAAAAGAGTTGGTACATGAGTAGTTTTCCCAGTTAATGGTGGGGTAGTTGAAATTGCCCATTATTAGGGTGTTGGGTTGTACCCTAATACTTTCCAAGTGTATCAAGAAATGAGGAGTGTGAATCCTGGGGCATGGTAGGGGGTCTGTAGCAAGCTACAATTTGGATTGCGGTCTTGCCCAGAGTTAGTTGCACTTGGATAATCTCGGATGCATTATGCTGTGCAACTAGCCTGGAGATGTGGATATCCTTAATGAATATGGACACACCTCCACCTTTAGTGCTTCTTTCTGGGTTAGGTGGCCGAAAGGTGTGGTATGAGTTGAAGCCTGGTAATGCAGGGGTGCTCTCTGGAGCTTTGAACCAGGTCTCTGTCACTGCACAGATGTCAATGTTCTCCATTTTAAGGAGAGCCTCGAGTGAGTGCATTTTGAGGTTTAGACTTCTAGCATTGAGTAGCATTACCCTCATATTTTGCTTGCTTGTACCTGTTACGGTGGTGAATTTGTCATTTGAACCTTGCCTAAAAAAGGCACTATAGGGGTGGCAAGAGCCTTAGCCAGTATCTGGAATCCTAAGGGCGACAGGTGCAGGCCATCTCTGGCAAAGCATCGTGGACTGTCGATCATGTTGTCCCAGGCAGACAAATACTGGATCCCCTTAGAATGACACCAGAAGCTTAGCCAAATGTTGTCCTTGTACTGTGGTATCATTCTGGGTGATGGCAGGATGCTACTCAGGGTTAGGGTCATACCTGCCTGGGATACAAGATCAGAGAGCTCCTCCATGTCTCTTTTCATGTAGTCCAGGGAGGTACGTCTCAGGTCATTCACACCAACATGGACAATAACAGTGTCATATTTGTACTTATTGTGGAGTGACCTGAGTGCATGCGTTATGTGGTGGATCCTGGCACCTGACAGGCAGCTGACAGTAACTTTCTCCTTGTTTAGTCTAGTGAGTGGAACATCAGTGTGCCTGACTATAGAGTCACCTATGACTAGAGTGTTGGGTACGTTGTTATGCCTTATGGGCTGTGGTTGAGTGGCACACTGAGTTTGTGGGCTATGTGTCATTTGGGTTGTGTTGGGGGGTGGAGTTTGCTTGCGTTTATGCTTTGGATGTCCCTGATGCTGGTATTTTCCAAATATGAGACAAACTGTCAAAGTTCCATTGCATCACCTTTCCAGAGAAAAAAAATGTCATCAACAAACCTACGCTAGAAGAAGATCTTGTCTCTCTATAAATTCTTGGTGGTAAAAATGTGTTCTTCTTCCCATAGCCCAATTACTATGTTTGCATAAGAATTGGTGCAGGGTGTTCCCATAGCAACACCCCACTGCTGCTAATAGATCTTCTCTTGGAACATAAAGATGTTGTTTTCCAAAAATAATTGTAGTAGCAGGCAAAGTGTATATAGCATGCTGTCATCATAGATGTTATGTTTACTCAGAAATTGCTTAACTGCTTGAATGCCATATGCATTAGGAATAACAGTAAACAAGTTGCTGACATCAAGGGTTACAAATAGAAAACCTTCCATAACATTATTTGCACCCATAGATTCAAATAGTGCATTCAAAAATTGTGGTGTATCTTTAAGCACAGCTGCTGCTTTGCATAGAGCTGGTTTCAACTGCTTCTCTACCCATATTGACATTGGCTCGGTGAACCATCCACTACCTGCCACTGTTGGTCTTAGTGTAGGGTTGTATTGATCCTTATGTATCTTTGGTAGTCCATTAATGATAGGGATCATTGGATGTTCATCTAGAAAGGACTGATGCAACTCATTGGTAATGATTTACATAGCATAAAGATCTTCCAAAGTATTCCTTATATTACTTTTAAATCATTTACCATGGTTTCTGCTATCACTTCATAAGTAGAAACTGAGCAAAGCATCTCTTCCATTCTTGATATATATACCACTCATAATCGAGAATAACAACTGCACCTCCCTTGTCTGCTGGTCTAACAATGAATTCCTTGTTTGCCATTAATTCATGGAGGGCTTGTCTCTATTCCTTCGTCAGTTTATAAAAACTCTGTGAATGTCGTGAGTTCGTATATTTAAAAAGTTCTCTTTCACAAATGTTCAAGAATACATCCATAACAGGGTGCACTGGAGTTATAAATGAGCTAGGTTTTCTCAGAGTATTGGATGTGCCATGCCCATCTTCCTTGTAGAAAAGTTTAAGTAATGCATTTCTAGCAAAAAGTCTAAAATCAAATGCAACATCAGTCAAATTAGAAGGTGCTGCAGGAACAAATGACAGTCCTTTATTCAGCAGTCTAATTTCATCTTCATTCAGGACATAATTTGATAAATTGTATACAAATTGATTCTGGTAATATTTTAAGTTGACATCTTTCTCCTCTTGCAACCTCTGCTGAGGGATCTTTGCCTGTTGTGCTTTATTCTTTCTTTTATGTTTAGTGGAAGCATGGAAAAAAACAAATCAGACATTATTGTTTCCATAGGTTTAGCTCCTAATGAATTGTAATCTGGAGCATGTACTTCTGCTTGAACAACAAGTGTATTTTTCCATTTTACCACTTGCGAAGCATCTAATAGTTCAATAACCTCTCCTAGTTTCTTTTCCTTTTCAGTTGATAATTCATTCACAGCTATTTTGGGTGTGCCTGTTGACTTTGTCTGCTTTCTACTTAACTACAGTTAACTGTGGAACTCACAGCTGTATTATTAACATATTTTTCTTTTTTTTAAGTTTATTCTTAGGCCTAACAAAAATGTGTCCTTGTTTAAAATCAGTTAAATCCCTTGTTAGCTTTCTGGATTTAATCATTTGTAACTTGTTGTCATAGTGTGTCAAAGTACAAAAGGTTCATCAAGTCTAGAGGCACACTGTTCACCTTTAAATTGTGCTTCTATATCACTTTGCAAAGCACTAACTCTCTGTACAAGGCATTGTTCCTCTGGTTTGAAATAGTCTAATAAAAACTGCAAATATTTGAAGCTTGCCTCTAAACTGATTTGTTGCCACTTGGCTAATAACTCTGGATACATTTCACCTTGTGCTGGCATACAAAAAATGTGCATTCCCCTCGGTATAACTTTAAAGTGCTAACATACTTCAAAGTGAAAGCGTTACCACTGCAAACATGTTAAACAAATTCAGTTCTAATTCAGAGTACATTTTGAAAAACAGTTCATCTTTCTTTTCATCAAATGGACTGTTTCTCAGTGTTTCAGCATTCACCTCCATAAGATTCAACCGCATGAGTGTATTCTTTTCAAACTACATCATTCTCTTAAAGCACACATTATTACTCCGTTTAGCTGGGAGATTCTCTGGTTAAGATCTCTAACTCATAGCTCTAGGGTTGGAGACTTTTTCTCCTTTTCTCAGCTTGTCAAGTTCCTCTATAAATGCCATGTGGGTTGATTGAGTACTTCAAACTGTTTATATATCGTTGCATTTATCCTTGCCCTTGTAGCTGGGTCATGCCTGCAAAGTGTCTGACATAGTTCTGTTCATTTATCCATTTAAAATGAATTAAATTAAAACCATTATATAATCAACAACATATGGATAAGATAAACAGCAACCTGTAGCTTTAAATAATATGAATTATAAATCTCTCATTTGTTAACTAAGTGAATCGGTCATACTGAACTCCTTTCAGACACAACCAATGCAACAAGGGCAAGTTTAAATGCAATATATTGTATTATATTATATTATATTATATTGTATTATATTATATTATATCACATATAGACACTTTAGCAATGCCAGTGAGCCAGCATGTTATTGGAAGTGGGAGAAGACTGGAGTACCTAAAGAAACAACACAGATGTGGAATAATACATAGAGTATACATAGACTGTGAATGCAGATTGGGTATGAAACCTGGATCCTAATATTATGAGGCAGATAGCTTAACCACTAAGATATCATGCTACCCAGTGATTAAAAGAAAGATTAAATGAAGAGGTGAGTTTGTATTCTGTTATTAAGATTACCATTTGATTTCATGTTGATACCAAACAGAAAAAACAGTGTCTATTACCCACTTTGAGTTCTTACCACGTCTTTTTGTCAAAAGCTTTGCTTCTTGTTAAAATTCAGAATACTAAACAGGTAGTCTATCCTATGATGCAGTCACAGAAATCCATGACATAGGAAAGTGAACCATGATAACATTTACTAATTTCTGTCCTGAACAATCTTCCTTGGAAGCAAACCTTCCCACTTAGGACTAGTTCCTTCTATAATGCTGTAACTGTTGGATGATCTGTTTTCATAATGTAATTATTTTAATATATATGTGAAGTCCAGTTTTAGGTATAAAAACATTGAGGGTTGCAAATAAAGCTACTTGTATTGTTTAATTCTGACATACTTTATTGGGTTGCTATACATTCTTACTTCTGACTTATTTTTGAAAGGTCTTGTTTTTTTTCCCTCAGGTAAACTTCTAGGCTACTGGTGTCACAAAGGATAGCATTTGAAGAGTACCAGTATCTTATATTTAGTGATATTAATATTCGTATCAGATAACTTTATGTCTGCTTTTTTATCTTACACAGGGAAGGTATTATTTTATGAGTGAACTTATTTCTTCTTACTTTTATTTAAGCTTACAGTACTAAACCATTTGAACACGACTTGTGAGCATCTGTTACTAAACAATACATCATGACATCATGCTAACTTTTCCATTAGAGCAAGCAGTCACACATCTTGGACCAGAATCAAATTGGTCAAGAAAAAAAGTGGTCACTTTTCAGGGACACTGTGTGGGATTTATCTAAAGGACATGTGCAAGCACATTGCAAACGTACCACTCCCTCTGCAAACACAGATACCTCCTATCATGCAAGGTTTCCCAAGTATGCTAACAGGCATTCAAGTACAATGAAAATCTTTTAGGCCATCTATGATGATTAGATAACCAAGTTTTAAGTTCATGGCACATTGAGAAAACATTTAACCATGCAGAATTAAGCAGAGTATTGGACTTGGGCTGCGATTCTACACAAGAGAGGCAGGTGTGTAGGAGGCATGGATGCGTTTTGCATTAGCTGACAGGATCAGACATGCCCCCCCTCCCAAAAAAAAAAGAAAGCTAGATGACCTTATAGTCTAAGAACTAGTTGTGTGTTCAGAAATTCTGCATACAACATGCAGTGTCACGGGAAATGTTTTTCCTGCTAGTCCCTTTTCTAGCTGCCCTTATCTCTTACCAAATTTCTATTTAGAGTTTCTAGACAGAACATACAAGGACTGCAGCTACAGGGAAATACTTTCTCATATCTGTAAGGCAGTACAATAATAGCTGGCTGTTTTTATTTTAATTCTGAATGAGCAATTTACATATGTAGCTGCTTTTGATAAAGTTGTTGGAAAAAAGGCACCAGTACACTACTAAACAGTTGCAACATTTAATAGTTTCAAGCTTTGCTAATAAACCAAGAATTTACTGTGGCATCTTTTCTTACCAATTTAAATATCTATTTATTGCTTCCCATATTATTCAGTAATAAGACCCAAATGATAAGAGATAGCATATGGGCAATGATGACGAGTTGGCACAGTATAGATTGTGGGGTGGTCCATTACCACTGAGGGCCACAACTCTTAGTGTCCAGCAGTCTGTTGTTTACTGTTTATCCCCATTCTTTAGAGAGCAGCAGATGAGTGAATAATGTATACAAAATAACATTAGCCAAGCACAAAACTGCATCAAATATGGTTCTATTTTTTATCTAGTTACAAACCTTATTCTTAGCAAACAACCTCTTCTGACCATACCAGATTTGTGTTATGTAATGCCAGATCACCATGCAAGAGCGACATATTGAAGCCTCCAGAGGAAATGCTATGAATAGAAACAAAAGTATTTATAGATTATTAATTTCAATGTGCATAGTCTATGCAATACATTTAAACAGCTTTGGGCATTCATGGATTTGCACTGTCCCAGTAATTACTGACACCTAGTTGGAAGCTCAGATAAAAAATAAATAAGGTTGTAACAAAACCCATATGGGGCATATTCAAAAAACACTGGGGACTGGCATGGCATTAGATCTCATCCCCAAATAAAAAGGCTTCTGTATCCAATTTGTTTTTAAAAATAATTTATGATTTTGTAACTTCTATGTGTAAAAAAGGCGTGATTTATGTCTGTCTTCACTATAATGACCTCTTGTATACATTCCCCAGAAAATTGACTCTACATAGTTATAAATGAGCTCAGTCTTTTTCTAGTTATTAATTTTAATCACAATCATGTTGTCTTTCTTTGATTATAATTTGTTTTGCAAAATGCTTACTTGTTAATCTTTTTTCATGTTTCATTATAAAAGTGGTTTATGTCCTTCTCAACACATTATGCATAACGTGAGCACTTACAAAGAATCCGTACCTTGGTTTGATAACCCTCTGTTTTATCTTATCTATTAGAAAATGAGCCCTTATATTCATAAGTTATGCTGTTATGCTTTGACTTTAAATGTGGTGTAAATATATTATTATACTTTAACACCATGTCATGCATAGATGGATTAACATTTTTGATTTTAGATGAATTATGCTATTATGTCCAGACTTTAAATATGTCATAAAATTGCCTTTATTGCTATCTGCCTGTTTATTTCATGTAAAATGGTGTATATGCCCACACCTTTCTCCAAAAGACTTAATATCTTGTTTCTTATATTGTATCCAACATTCTGTTCTGTGTTGGACATTATTGATCCAGTCCTGTACTGAAAATTGTCCTTAGCCAAGGAGAACATCATAGTATTCAAAACATTTATGGATAAATGTATGGTATGCATAAATAAGTATCCCCCATCTATATTTCATAGGGTTTGTCGATCTCAGTCATCTGTCAGAAGGAATTTCATTTGATGAATACTTTCAGGTAGGTTAGGTGTACAGAACATTTCATCATTATAGTGACTGACGGAATGCCTACCCAACATTTTGTAAAGGTAAAAACATCCACATATGTGTAAATGCTCATCCAAGTCCTGGTCTGCCATGTATAAATGTGGCACCATTGGTAACAGAAGACAATACCACATAACTTTGGCCTAAGAACTGCATGTATCAATCAGTGAAACATCCATTAACATAATAGCTCTTCTCTATAGTTGATATGGACACTTCAAACCTGATACATTTACCCTGACTGAAAGTTTTCTTTTCCCAATATTAATGCCTCTGAGATCATCTCACTGCATGTTTAGGTATGATAAATCTGACAATGGTGCAGAGAGAGTTGTTTTGTTGTGCTCTATGCCATTTCCTTTCGCAGGTCACTATTTCCACATCACTTACTGCCTGCTAATCTGATAGACTTTTCCATTATTACTGTCTGAGTTAATAAAAATGTCATTATCAGCCCGTTTTTATATTCCCAAACTCTTATAGAGATACAGCTGATGACATCTTTTCATTGCTGGCAGAGAACATTGAAAATGAATCAATAGTCTTTAACACCTTCAACAATGACTTTAGGAAAAAAATAAATGATGAATTTATTCATTGATTAGTTCAGCTGTTTGGTCTGGTCCAGCTAATACAATTAACCAACAGTACCAAAATGTCTCAAAGTGAGAGAAAAAGAGAGACATAAAGGAGAGACTTTACTTGATTGGTTGGCAGTTTCTGCATTATATTAGGCATTCTGGTGTCATGACAAACACTTTCAATAAATTTAGATTTGACATACAACATTTCACTCATATTTCCTCTCTGTCCTTAAAACTCCTCACACATACATAATAAACCTAGGCCCCTATTATGGATTTCCTATAGCCCAGTTATGTAGGATTAACTCAGAATAATCTGTCACCTGATTTTACAGAATATAAATTACACGCAGCTTCTACTTGTGAATGCTTATACATTCTTAAAACAATAAATAACTTATCAGCAAACTATAATTTGAATTTTTCAAGTTTTTGTCTCAAAAGACAGATAATTACTAATAACTACAGAAAATTTACCTCTACCTGTTTCTAAAAGAAGCACTGCCTGGTTCTGTATAGACTTCATGCTGTACTTGGGCATATTTGCTATATAATCCATACAACTAGCAATAATGAGAAAATCAAGACCACTGGTTCAGACCCAAAAGTATTTTATTCTCTAGCGCCTCGGTACAAGACCTTCTAGGATTTATAAAATTCTGCTAAAAATGTGCTACCTTTTATACAAAAAACACAAAGTCAATCAATCAATAATACAATCAAACAATTAAATAAAATACTTCCAATTAACCTCTCCATTCAGTCCCATGGGGACCAAAGTATCATATTTAAAAATAAAGACAGACTCTTTGTATAACACTTTTTCTTTCCAAAGAATTTCATCATCATTTTCAACAAATATTTGCTCAAAAATACAACCTTGAAGCATAGAAAAATCACTGCCATGAACATCTCTGAATTATTTGCTATATACCCCTGTATAATGACAGTGATTCATGAAAAACAAATACATGACAAGTTCAGCACTGCCTTCCACCTCTGCTATGCTCATAATTATAACCAGGCTACTAGCTAGACATTTGTCTTACTATTTGTGAATGTGTGCTTAGCCTCATCCATTTCTATATTGTTCACTGCAAGCAAAAAAAATAAAAATGCATGGCTAAAATTTTTGTGGTAATCCTCTTAAGGCACTTTGTGAATAAAAGTATCCCTATGATTCTTACATAATACATACTGTGCTATTTTCATTTTATTCTATCTTGCATTTGAATAATTTTTACAGGCTGCCACTGAAAATGGACCATAACCTGGAAGAGCATCCCAATAAACAAAACATAAATCAAAAATAAATAAATCAACTTAATAAGGCTTGGAGACTATTTTATTTATGAAACTCAGAAATGTAGTTAAAGCCTTGCTTTATAATGCCAAAAAACCCTAGTTCTACCACATTAGACACTATATCAATACAATCCAAGGCCATTTATGGAATAGCTTGTTTAATCTCTTCAGTCCTGATAAGAAGAAGGTACCAAACCCCACAACTCAGTATTGTCCTCTTGGAAAGGAAATCAGTTTGACAATTTCATTGCAAGTGTCTCTCCTAGTTTTCTTTTATGGTCATCTAGAAGCTCCATACAATTATCTGATAATAACCTTTTCTTTTCTCTCTCTTTGATCCTTCCATATCTTGCTCAGAATCTTTCCTTGCTGCAAATGTGCTCCTTTTAGAATATCTGAAGTGGTCTATAGACGTTATACCACTCCTATAGTGTCAGTCCTCATTAAATAATAATTAGTACTGCACTCTGGAAAATGGCCATAATTATCCCATGTCAAAATGTTACTGATAAATAGTTTACTACATATCCTCCAAACTACAGAGATTAAATCTGAACTCTCCAACTATGCTTAAGTATTTCGGTTTTTCCCGATTAGGGGTCGCCACAATGGAACTCCGGTCCGCTAATGATTGGCAGTGGATTTTTACGGTGCCGAGTTGCCAGCCTGATGCCAAACCTTCAAAGAAGGGACACTCATTCATGTATCCACCTACCTGCATGTCTATAAATAACACTCGACTGTGGGGAGGACATGCAGACTCCACACAGAAGGGGCTCCAGCCGAGAATCGAACGGTGGAAACTCTTGCTGTGAAGTGACAACACTAACTGCTGCACCACCATGGCCTGAACTCCCCAACTATAATTCCACAAAATGTAATACTTGAATACACAAAATATGTAAGCAAATGTACTCTGTCCTATGCACAGCTCATGCAAAAACAGCAAGTAATGTTAAGACCTAAAAATGTTATTTCAAAAACATATTATTATATTATCACCTGCAATCAAAACAAAAACTGTAATATTCATGACCTGGTCCTTACAAGTATAATGTCTTTGTGTACTATTCACTTGGTTTCTCTTTCCCTACTTACTGAACTTTACCTTTTAAACTTTTATACCTGCAGATGCCAACATCTCTGAATTCAATGATCTTCTACATGCAAATCCCATCAAATTCCATGACAAAGTTTCAAAATTCACATATATCATCAAATCATTCCTCAAATTGAGGATACCATGAATATATTAAATAAAAAACTTGGAAAATGCTGTTAGGGCAACTAAATCAGAACATGAGCTTAGGTTAGCATCTGAAGCTGAGGAAAGTTACAAGGTCTTCTTTAATTATGTTAGGAAACTAAGAAACAGCACCCAGCATTTCACTGAACATATTCAAAATGGCACCATCTTCTCTGGTAAAGACTGCCAACATCCTAGCAAACAAAATAAGTACAAACTTTAACCTGGAGACAATTATCCAAAGCTATCCCTGAAACATTCAGAACTTTCAGATTCACTAAAGGTCATGCTCTCCAAGACTTAAAAAAATACCTCCTCCATGGGACCATGATAATATACCTAAATGTTTAATAAATAGTACTAGACAAGACCTGGTGCAGTCACCCCTTAGGCTGTTTAACTGAATTTAGCTACTGGCCTGAAGTTTGAGGCACAGCAGTAATGATGCCCGTCCACAAGGGTAACCCCATCACTGACCCTGGAAATTGCAGGCCTGTCAGCTTAACAAGTCTTATTTGCAAAGCCATGAAACATATTATAAATTGCCTGAAAGACTATGACATTGCATTGTCATTAGGCTAGACATGCATCAGTTTGGGTTTGTCAAGGGCAGATTATGTCTAATGAATCAGGCTAACATTTTTAAAAGAGTTACACAAGCTATTTGCAGAGGACATGCTGTCCACATGGCATACGTTGACCTGGCTAAGGCCTTTGACACCACATACCATGCTAGCATAATTAGTACACTTAATGCATTACAAAAAGGTCCCTGTGTGGTAAGATGGATAGCAAACTTGCTAAAGAACAAAAATAACACGGTGAGGATAACAGGTGCCTTATCAAAGAGTATGAAGGTAACAAGTGGTGTCCAATATGGTTCTATATTGGAACCCCTTTTGTTTGGCATTTATTTTCTGAACAATATACTATACACTATGAACCAAGACCTTTGGCTAACCAAGTTTGCAAACCAAGTCCCCCTCTGACACTCAAGCCTGCATCAAGAACTTACACTTGTAAATGCCTGGTGTACTCAACAGATTCAAATTAAAGCTAAAATGTGCAATATTGTTACATTTGGTAGATTTCCATACCTCCCAGCACACAACATAGACAATCCTCGATTCCAAAATTAGATTGTTCTTATCATCATGTAACAAAAGTATTCATACAGTCCTACGTAGTGCACCTGGCTGACAAGAGAATAGCATCCATATTCAAAGAAGGCATTGTCCCATTATATTCAGTATTGATTAGATCAGTTGTTGAATACAATGCCCCTTTGGAATCAAACAACTAGATTGATAACAGAATTTCCTAACAAAGAAGATCACTGGCTGAAAAGCTCGAAGCTGTCAGAAAAGTCTAGAGATACTGCTCTTATATTAAGTGTACTATAAACTTCTTGAGTAGATCTATGTCTTTCCTTCTGAGCCATTAGAGACCTAGTGGTCCTGGATCATTTGTATCTCCACAAATTGAATAGTTCCACAAATACTAGAACAAGGAATCTAAATCTTCACCAGCAGATAAAAAAAGAAAAAAAACAAGATGGAGAGATAGGTTCATTACACAGTGTCTATGCACCCCTGGAATAGATTCTCACTGCAAATTAAGCAAATTAAGCAAATGGGAACTGTCTTGACTGGCCTGGTCCTATTTGAGGGAGGAGGTTCATTTTGAGGGTGGGTTCTAGCATGTGATTAATGAATATAAAACTTAATTTCCTGTTATCCTTTGATCAATATTGTCCCTTTGTATGGAAAGAGGCAGGTGTATTCACTATTCAAAAGAGGAAACAGATTTAGTCCTAAATCCTAACCCATATTATGTACAAATACTTCA
The DNA here is from genome assembly GCF_019279795.1 of Protopterus annectens. Taxonomy (NCBI): domain Eukaryota; kingdom Metazoa; phylum Chordata; order Ceratodontiformes; family Protopteridae; genus Protopterus; species Protopterus annectens. Next base: position 64,431,955 of record NC_056733.1, read on the forward strand.
GGAATTTGCCCTCAGAGTTCATTAACTTATCTCTTCTAGGCTTAGACAATCTTATTATACATCAAAATGCATTTACTGAAACTAAATCTTCCTTCACAAACTTAAAGCCTGTTATAAATATGTCAGTAGAGATATCGATGCTGGTTTCCGTGGTTCTATAACCTTGGTGAATTTAAATCAACCATTTGCTACTTCCGCTTATATATCATTTCCAGTTAATACATATGCTAGCAAATAGAACAATAAACTGATGTCCATTCAGAAATTAAGTGTATTTATTAAGAAAATCTTTGTTTAGCTGGAAAACTATAATCAGTGAAGTGGTATAAAACTTGTTAGTGGGCATGTGTTATTTTACTTATTTACTTATTTATTTGTCCTTGATTACCAGGAAAGTCTGACTAGGCAATATCCATTCTCAGCAGAGGCCCAGTAAGAAAAGCTTCATTTGCTTACATTGCATTACACTAAGTTCCAGTTAAACAGAGTAGTTAGATTTCTATTTACATTTGTACACAAATAATAGTTACTTTTATACATTCTAAGATTTTACAGAGGTGGAAGTTACTAAAGAGAAAGCCCATGTGCAACTTAATGGATTGTACAAGCATCGGTTATGTATAAAAATTGCTTTGTTATTTCAGTGAGAAGTTGAGTGAGTTTTGTTTAAGTAGAGTAGTTGGAGAGGGTTGTATGGTGAACACAAAGTCTGAACCCTGAGATGAGCATGTGCAGGACCTGGCTTGGTTAAGATGTTGTTTAAACAGTGGTTTAAAACTACTGAGTTTGTCAGAGAGTTTTATTTGTGTGTGGATATTATTCCAGAGTTTAGCAATGTACTGGGAGTAGAGTGAGTCTCCTGCAACATTATTTGACTTATTTGTAAGTAATAAGAATTTGTTACTAGAGTGGAGGTCCCTTGCTGGACAGTAGGTCAGTAATAAGTTATGTAGTGCAGGGCATTTTTCTAGATTGTGAATGAGTTTTGTGCTGTAGTTAATTGTGAATATGCTAGGTAGTGTTCTAGCTCAAGCCAGTTTAATTGTTTTAAACTATGACGATGATGGGTCCTATGAGGAAGATTGGTGACAAATGCAGCTATTTTATTGTAGCAAGAATCAAGTTTCTTTCTTTGAGTATCATTTAAGTTTGTTAGGATAGGAGTGGCATATAAGAGAGTTGGCAATAAGAAGGTGGGGGCTAGAGTTTTTCTTGCAGTATCTTTAAGGAATCCATTGATCCTATAAAGCAAGACTAGATATGGGTGAGTAGATTTAATGATACGAAGTATATGCTGGTCATAACTGAGACTGTCATCTATTATAACACCTAGAAGTTTACTGTGAGTTACAGTTTCAATGACAGTATTATTTGCTGATTTTACGGTAAAAAAAATTCCTTTTGATTTTGATAACTTTTTGAGGTAAAAAGCATTAACTTAGTTCTCTCAGGGTTGAGTAGAAGGTTTGATTCTTTGAGCCAGGTTTCTACAGAGGCGAAAGATTTTTGGGTAATGCCTTAGAACTTATTTATTGTTGAGGCTGCACATATCAATGTTGAGTTGTCTGCATACTGAACTAAACTAGCATGGTGAGTGGAGATGATTAATAAATATATTAACTAGGAGAGGACCCAGAATAGAGCCCTGAAGGACACCTGCAGTAATTGATTGAATGGCTGAGTAGGTTTGTTGCTATTTAACAGCTTGTTGTCTTCCAGATAGATAACTAAGAAACCACAACAAGGAGTATTACGAAAGTCCTATTGAGGAGAGTTGAATGAGCAGTTGCTGGTGCAAGACAGCATCAAATGCCTTTGACCAGTCTAAGAACATGGTGGACACAAGCAGATCATTGTTTCCATGTTGGTTTATTATATTGGCAAAATGTAGTAGAGCAGTAGTGGTGCTGTGCTGGGCCTAAAGCCATGTTGTGTTTCTGAGAGCAGGTTATCTGAGGTTGGGTATTGCATCAACTGCATATGGATACATTTCTCTAATATTTTGGAGAGGGGGTAGAGAATTGTTATCAGTCTGTAGTTATTAAACTCTGTAGATGTGCCGTCTTTCTGCAGTGGTATGGTGTAAAATTTTTTCCACAGTGATGGGGCATATTTTTCTGCTATGAACCTATTAAATAATATGGACACAGGGAAGGCTATGACTTCTGTCACCATTTTTAGGTGCTCTGATGGTAGCTGGTCTACAACTATGGAAGTACTTTTTAGTTTAAGGAGCAACTTCCTTAAGAAATATATAGGTACTGGACTAATACTGAAGAGCTGTGGGTGGTTTTGATTGGACATGGATAGATTGAGGGTGGCAGATGCATTAGTGGCTAAGAGAGATAATGTTGATTGTATAAAGTAGGAATTAAACTGTGTGGGATACAGTCTGTGGTTTGTTTTTGGAGAGGAAGTGGTGGTCTTGCCAGGGTGGAACAGTTTATTTAGTAATGACCAAAAAAAGTTTTGGGTTGCTTTTATGTTTGTCTTATAGGTTGGTATAGTATCTTTGCATACCCTGTTTGAGATGGAGTTTTGTAAGGTTTCTAATATATCTAAATTGCTAGAAGGCATTTTGAGTTCTATTTTTATACCAAGTTTTATAAGCTTTATCCCTTTTTGTCATGATGTTTTTGCTTCATTTGTCACCAATGGTGCAGAGGTGGACTTCACTCTTTTTATTACATACTGGTGCTAGATTATTTAAGGTCTGTAAAAATATGTTATTAAAGTGTTGTACAGCAGTATCCTGTGGCATTGTTCTAAGTACAATCTGGTTATACTGTTTTAGCTTTTCATTGAAACTATCCTTCCTTAATTGGTTGTATTTCATATTTGATTATGGATAATATGTTTATCAAGGTTATGGCGAGTTCTAAGAGTATATGTTTGTATGTGGTCACTTATGCCGAGAGGCAGCCTACTTTTGTCAGTTTGTCTGGTTTATTTGTAACAATCCAATCTAATGTTGAGTATCTCCCTGAAGTTTTATTGATTCTAGTAGTTGTGGTTATTAACTGTCTGAAGTTGAACAAGTTTAGGGGTAGTCGGGTTTATGAGTTTCCAGTCTATATTTAAGTCTCCAAGTATTATAGTTTCATGGTTAATTTGTTGGGATATCCAATACAGGATGCTTTTAGCAGTATCATTGTTATTCCCTGGTGATATATACATTTCTGTTAATCATATAGTTTTCCTATTGTTGATTTTTAGGAGTGTTATTCGAAGTTCAGCATCGTTAAATGTGGGTATTTCCTGTGGACGTAAGGTGATGGTTAGGGATTGTTTAATGATGATTGCCACACCACCTGCATGTTTGTTTTGTCTGTCATGTCTGAGTATATTGTATCAGGCGGAGGTTATCTCATTACCCTTTTTTATTTTAACCAGGTTTCAGTAGCTATGACTACATCAGGAGTGTATGTGGCATGGTAAGCATGTATGTCATGGACTTTATTGCACATACTTCTTAGGTTCATAATTAGTAAGCTGAGTTTGAGTTCTGTTTTTTGATGAGATGTATTAGGTGACTGGTTTATTTGGGGATTTGATGTGATGGTTTTATGAACATTGGGACCTGGGTTCAGGTGAATATCTCAGCTAATTTTTTTAATTGATATTTTTCAGAGGGAAAACTGTGGCCAGTCATATTTTGGTCTTGGTTTGGTATTTGATCATGAAGTTGGATACTTTGTTTTGAGATATTTATAAATAAATAAATCAGATATGGTTTGTTTGCACAGATAGGCTATTATAGAGAAAGGCAGGTTGGGTAGATGTTGATATTCTCTGTGAGGATTGGTTGAAGTCATAAGTATTTGAAGGAGGTGGATTTGATAATTGATGATGAAGGCTAGTAGAGTGAGGAGGAATAGTAAAATAATCTGAGTTAGGAGCATCTTATTTAACTTGAGTTTTATCTTTGTTGTAAATTAGAATGAGAAAATGTTTGTACTGGGTTGGTTGTAGAGATGTAATTTGATAGTTATAGGGGACAAGGTTTAAGACACTATGAGAGAGAGTCTTGGGTGGCCGTTACTACTGTGAGCAATTCTACTGATTTTTTTTCTTCTGGAGCGATCTGATAGTATTGGTTTGAGAAATATGTGGGTGGTGCTATGGAATTTTAAATGTAGAGTAAGAGGGGGTGGTTGAGAATTGAGGATAGGTTAGGGTAACTGAGTGAGCCCGAGTGTTAGCATGGGCAAATGCAGTGGGTTGAAAACTTGGCAAAGAGACAGAGAAAAACAATCAGTGACTTGACTTAGACAAAGATCTGCTGAGAGAGGTAAGTAAAAGGAATAATGCAGTTTGAAAGGCCTCTGAGGTAGTAAATGAAAGTCTTGATTTTGTTGCTGTAGGACACGGTTTTAATAGGACAGTTAGTGCAATAGGACCTTGACCTGACTAATGGTGATAATGGTGAAAAATGCAATTGACTGTTTGAATAATTGTACAATGTAAGGAGGTTTCTGTGGACTTTGAAATGTTAAGTCCAAAGGTCTCCCCAACCCCCACAAATCAGCAAATCAATGAGAAAAAGTAAGTCAAAATGCAGAAGTGCAGCTCTGAAAAGTACTGGCTCAGAACTCAAAGTGGTTACAGAAGAAGAGAAATAAATTTATGGAAGGGAGACAGTGAACTGATAAAAACAATGAATTGAGCACAGTTAAACAAGAAAATACCAATTTGACTGCTGTGGTCTAAGAAAATGGAGCTATTATAGTGGACAGATTTCATTGTTTTAAGCTGCCATAATATTTACAATTTACATAAAACATAGTCCAGAGACTGGTGTTCGAACTGCAGACTTCACTGTTACATACATATCAATTTGCTTGCAGGGGCAATTTTATAGCAAAATAAAAGCACTTAAGAGACAGTTGACTGTATTGAGTTAATGTTGACTGTACACAGATACTAGTTCAGAGCTGAAAGTGGTTTAATAACTGTCCTGAGCAAGGAGAAATAAGAAAGGAAAGGGGAGACCAACGGTGACTTCCTTGAAGGCATGCGGTTCCACTAAAGAAGACAGGAGGATATAAATAATGGGAATAGCAAGTCTAGAAGAAGTGAAGAAAATATAAGAGAAAGAAATAGTGTAAGAGCAGTAAGAGTAAATAGCAGTGTCTGCTAGGAATTAGAGGCTATTGCTTACAAACTAGGACATTGAAGCACTTATCTTCAGACTCGTCACTGTGCAGGCGAAAATACATGCAGAAGACTGGATGTCCCTAACGCTAACTTGAAGCACGAGGGCAGAGGTGGTACACAGTTTGTCCTGAAAAATGGTGAGTGGATTGAATGGTCTCAGACTGCTTATTGAATGAGTCTGCTGTATGTATGCTTTAGGGATATTTCCAGTGAACCCTGTAACTCACTTGCACCCTGTAGAGAGGCAGAGAGAGGGAGAGAGAGAGAGAGGGAGAGAGGGGGGAAGGAAGCAATGATATTTAATATATTGTATAAAAAATATTACCTTTGCTAGTGATTGCAGACGCGGTCCTATAATTCTTAATTCTGAACTTATAAAAAGGTTCCAGATTATGTTTCCAGTCCAGAGCAGCAGGAGGCTAAACAATTTTCCAGATGGTGTAATACTGGTACAATTATAATGAGATTAAGGTGAAAAACTGTAGATCTTACTTAAATCTGGACAACTACACATTAAAGAAGTTATATGTGCTGAAAGACCTTGCCATAGTTGTCAGAGAAAATTTCATCTTTGACTACAATGCAGAACATATGGACAGAAAGGCTTCTGCAATGCTATCTATATTTTCAGATATATTAGCTCCAGGAAGACAAAGGTTCTTCTCCCACCTATACTACTTTAATAAGGTTGACATTAGAATATATTAATGTATTCTGTTATTATAAGAAAACTCCTTTAACACAGAGATGGTGAAAATGTCTCATTAAGAATAGATGTTCTGATTTTGGCCAAGATGGTGAACTGGTAGCAGCACATTCTCTTAGCTCTCTTACCTCAATACTATTTCTGACAGGAATTTTAAGAAATAAGAAACAAACTGAGAATTATTCTACTATCAATCAACGTCCAATACATTGGAGCATATACAGATGAAGTTTTTATTACCTGACATAAAAAAATTCCTGTCAAATTAAGCAGCAGAAAACAAACACCATGAGCACTTCAAAATGAGTAATTTAGAAACTCATTACAGGACTCTTCTCTTAAGAAGGAACTACAATTAGTTTTATCTAATATCCAGGATTTGTCACTAAAAATTGACAAGATTGACAACAAACTAGACACTTTCAAGGATAAATGTTCCCAGCAACTGGAACAACTTCAAGAAATACTTATGCAGCAAAAAGACAGATATCAACTATGGAACAATCACTAAATGACATGGTCTCTAGACTCATGGAAGAAGAACACCAAACCGAGTTCTTATTAAAACAAAAAACATATCTACTGGAAAAACTAGATGATTTAGAAAACAAAACAAGGAGAAACAACATCCGGATATATGGACTACCAGAGAAAAGTGAAGGAGACAATTTAATTAACTTTCTCACATTTTGGATTCCTGACATACTGAAATTACCTGAAGCATGTTCATACGGCATTGAGTGCACCACAGATCACTAACAGCCTTAGGAAATACCTCTGCATCAAAAAATAAACCAAGATCCATAATTGTAAGACTTTTCTCTACACAAGATAAAGAGCTTATACTAAGAAATGCCTGGGCTAACTCACCTGTTAAATTTCAAGATGCTTTAATAAGATTTGACAATGACTACTCCACAAATGCGGTCTCTAAGAGAAGAACATTTCTTCCTTTAATAAAAGCTTTAAAAAAGAAACAACTGAAAACACATCTACTTTTTCGAGCAAGACTGAGAATTTTCCTTCCAGAAGAAACAAAAATATTTGAAACAGTGGAACTAGCAACAAAATTCCTTTCTAACAACAATGTTTTAACTCAAGAGGAGACAATGGACTACAGAAACAGTACACCAAAATAATTGCTGAAAAAAACAACTGGAAAACTGTAGAACAAAAGAAAAAAAAATGAAGGGCAAATAAATATATAAGATACATATATTTTAAAGATGCTTAGACAACAAGCCAAAAAGTAGCAACTGAGCTTTCTGTTATGAAAGTCACCTATTAAAGCAGGCACATTTTACAGTTATTTAGTTGTTGTTTGTCTTTCGGCTTTTCCCGGTTAGGGGTTGCCACAGCGGAACTCCGGTTTTTATGGTGTTGAGTTGCCAGCCCAACGCCCAACCTTCAACGAAGGTATGCCCATTCAATGCATGTCTTTTGAATGCCCACTCGACCGCAGGGAGGACATGCAGACTCCACACAGAAGGCACTCACAACCCAAGCTGAGAATCGAACGGTCTTGCTGTGAGGCAACAATGCCACCACTGCGCCACCGCAGAACACTCACCTAAAACTAACAAATACTCTTCTATTGTTATCTATGAAGTATTTATAGAAGTAATACATAGCTATATTATATTTAAAAAAATGATGATGAAAGGTAACTATATACTATAATTTTGAAATGCAGTTTTTATGAAACAGATATGCTAAATTGTCTAGATTAATTATTGAATGTTAAAGCATTGTAAAATGCTCTGAGTGAAATGTTTACTGAAAAGAGTTGCTAGACACTTTACTTAGCTGTCAATTTGCTGAGGCATACCAATATTTAAAACTAACTTCAGAAAATATTGTTCTCTCATCATAATATGACAGCAAATAGTTCACAAATCTGATAATTCATTTTCAAGAGTAAAATGAACCCTTTAGTCTTATAATAATTTACTATACATTAACAAAGTTTACAAGTTTATGTCCTCAGTACAATGCTAAAACTTAATGATTTTATATCACTTATGTTGCTTTGATTATTGCGTTACATTTGTTTTATTTTAGTTTTGCAGATCCTTGCATTGATCTGATCTTCCGATCTTTCTGGGGCTATTCAGCAATCTTTGACTAATGCTTTGCATATGGGAACAAAGTTGAGGAATGTCGAGGCATTTTTGTCTGTGAGTGAGGTCGGAATTTATTGTTTGAAATGCTTAGTTTGTGCTCCAAGGAGTTCGTTATTGCCTTGTCGATGAGGTCGTTGGGGATGCTTTGTGTTCAGTGACAGGATATGCATCTATTTTTTTTATATTATTTATATGTGCCTGTGTTCAGAGCAATTGGATGGGTGGGTTGTGCATTCTGCTTAATTTTCAAGGTATGCGAGTTAAAGCAAATTATCATCTTGAGCCTTTGCTTTTTTTTAAATACTAAAATCTTCAATTCACTTCCTGCTGAACCCACAAGCCTGCTTACATATAAAGCATTATTCCTAATGCTCAGGCTCTTGGAGGAAGCAATCAGCTGACATACCAGTCGCAAAATGACTGATGTCAGCCACCAGTTCAAAAGGCACAGAGTAAAAAAAAAAAAAACAGCTCCAAGCAAGCTTAATGGAAATGCAGCAAGATCGAGGGGGAATGACAAAAAACTAAATAAATAATTAACAGGGGAGTAGCTGAAAGCTTATAGTTTGTACTCAAACCTGATTCTGATGCCTTCACCACCCTTTTGTATTATAAAAAAAAGGGAGAAAGAAAAAAAAATGTACTCACCCTTAAGTTGCTGTCCCAAAACACTTTATAAAAGGACATTATTTTCAATTGTAACTATAACAAGTCTAGCATTTGAAGACGATTCCTGTTATATAAGTATAAGTACAACTTGTATAACACTGTATAGTAGACATTAGTTTACACTGTTCTAAATATTCTGAGCTTACTAGCATATTTTGAATGGAACACTACATACATTAAGTTCACTTGTTTGCTACATACACAACATGGATAAACGATGTTAACCAGACATAACACCTCACCGGGATTACAATGTAATGTACCTATCACTGCTGAAGACTGTAACTGTAGCACACACTGCTTCTGTTGACTGCCATCAGTGTCACCTGCATTTTTTTTTTCTGTTGGATGATGTAGTGTGATATTGTGTTCACATAATATGGATAATAGGTTCATAGGTGTGTACTAGGCTAATGGCCCTGGAGCCTTTACAAGCCTAGCCCATAGGATTACCCTGGCATTGTGCCACCTAACCTTAGTTCCCAGTGCCTCTGTCAAGTAGAGCCACTGGACTGATCCCCGGGGTGAATTTTCATTTCCCATCCACTCATCAAGACTTCTCTTGAAGAGGGCCAGTGAGGTGCTCTGCTTGACATGAATGGGAAGTCTATTCCATAGCATGGGCAGTCTCTGGGTTATGAACCTGTCCTTCCAGCATGTTCTGTTGATTGTGGTAATGAGGTTGAGGTCTTTGGAGTGTGTGGTGTAGAAGGATTGGGATTTCTTTAGATGTAGCATTTCTAACAGAGCTGGGTTGGACATGGCTTTGTAAGTCAAGCAGAGATTGACTCTAAGTAGGCAATATGAGACAGAGAATAGTTGGAGTTTTTTGAGTCTGTCCATATAACACAAGTGCTTAAGGCCTAGAATCCTCTTTGTGAGATACTTTTGTGGCCTCTCCAGTTGTTGCAGGTATCTAGAGAGGTACATGCCAAATGTACTTGATGATTGGCCTAATGAGGGAAGAGTAGAGGAAGACAATGACCTCTTTCTTCCAGGATGCAAAAGCCTTAGTAATGAGATGACCACAGTGGCAATGTGGTGGTCGAAAGAGAGGTTGCTGTCAACCTGTTTTCCCAGATTTCTTATAACACCTTCTGTGTTCAGTGAACTACCATTGATGTGGTAATTCATGAGAAATGGGTTTTTCCCAAAAAGGATGAGGACATATTTTTTAGCGTTGAGCTTAAGGCCATGGTTCTGACACCAGTCGTTGGTCTCAGTGAGGCCTTTCTGTAGGATAACAACATCACTTGCGGAGTTAATAGTAGCTCCCAACTTGCAATCATCTATGAACTTTGTCAGCCAGAGTCTCTTTGTGTTGGTCTGGACTTCAGAGAAGTATATACCAAACAGGGGAGGACCCAGGACTGAACCCTCTGGGACTCCACTCATGACTGGTTTGCAGTCTGACTTGGAGTCAGCTACTTTCACACTGTGGGTTCTATCTGTGAGCCAGTTTGCAACCCATCTAGAGATATAGGGATTGATGCCTAGCTTACTGAGTTTTTCTATGATTCCTGAGTGGGGAATGGTATCAAAGCTGAAAGAAAAAATGCATCAGCAAACTGGTGCTGTAAAATATATCAAAATATATTTATTGTGTTACAAGAAAGAACAAAAAAAGAACAGACTGGTTTCAGCTAGAATATTTTCATAGCCTTCATCAGTGTTAAAGACAAAACCATTTATTTGTTCCTTTTATACAGTAATAGTAATAGCTATGGGGGCATCTTTTGCCCCCATTTATGCAGACCTTTTCATGGCATATGTGGAGGAACACATAATTTATGATGTGACACACAACATCTATTTGGATGAAATGAACATATGGAGGAGATATCTGGATAATTGCTGGATGGTGTAGAGGTCAGATGTGGACTATCTAATGGAATTCATGGGCCATTTGAACAACAAATAGGGTCTTCAGTTTACGGTGAATTATCACACAGAACACATTACTTATTTAGATGTTCTGGTCAGTAGGAACAAAGATCATACACTACGAACAGAGGTTTTCCATAAATATCCACAGTATAATTCCTTACTCCACGCATCCAGCTTTCATCCTTCCCATATTACCAGAAACATCCATAAATCTCAGTTTATCAGAATGAGCCGTATCTGTTCACAGGACTCTTCCTTTGAAACCTTTCGGAAGGATCTTGTTAGCAGGTTTCATGAAAGGGGCTACAAAATGGGTTATGTCTTAGGAGCTAGCAAATATGCTGCCACACATAACAGGGAGAATTTACTCAAATATAAGGACAAGCATCAGGGATCTGGTTTGATCTTACGATTTACAACCACATATGACAGGAACACCAACACATTGATGGAAAGTGTACAGAGACACTGGAATATATTATTGGCTGATAACACCTTATCACAATTTCTTGGGGATGCATGTCATTTTTCGTTTCATAAGGGAGACAACTTGGGTTCACATTCAAACCATTATAAATGGTCATACAGTTCCATCTCTATAGTTAATACTCAAACCACACTTTCAGGAGATAGATTGATTGGATGCATGCCTTGTGGTCACTGTAGCCACTGTAACAGGGTTACCAAGTCCAAGCAATTTTCGAGCAGGAATTGTGGTGCGGTCTTTGACATTTTTTTTTTTTTTTTTGCAAATTGCAGTAGCGATTGGGTGGTTTATCTGGCCTTATGTAGTTGCTCTGCATTTTATGTAGGACAGACATCAAGGCCACTTAGATTGCAGATTTCTTAGCATTTAAGTGACATTAAAAACAAGAGAATTAGTAATGTTTTATACAAGCACACTATTAAACACCTCACAGCTTCATTCAACTTCATGATTATTGATAGGATCATGGGCAACAGATCTAACAAAGCAGGATCACACTCTATCCTGGATACTAAAGAGAAAAAATGGATCATCAAACTGGGTGTTCTTTTTCTGTTGTTTTTTATAACACAATAAATATATTTTGATATATTTTACAGCACATAGTTTGCTGGCTCATGTTTTCTTTCAGCTTTGTCATTTGGAGCCATGCAATTGCCTACATGCAGGGACCTTTTTTGATGTGAATGGTATCAAAGGCCTTGGCCAGATCAAGGTAGGCTGTGTGAACCACCTTGCCTTCATCCACAGCTCTGGTGACTGACTCAAAGAAGTCGACCAAGTTGAGCAGGCATGATCTACCCTTCAAAAACCAAACTGTGTGGGATTCAGAGTTGGAGATTCCCTATATCCTTGTTTATTAGGTCCATGATGATGTGTTCCATAGCTTTGCATATCAGACTCATTAGGCTAATGGGGTGATAGTTCCCACGGTCTGTAGTCACACCTCATTTGTGAAGAGGGATGACTACAGCTCTTGGCTCCATAATATCACATTGTGTTGCATAGTGCGAAACACAAACATCATGCAGCCTGTATCACATGAGTAGCATAGTTAGTATTTACATATATCCACACATTGAAATCATGTTTTCAATAACACAGATATGCACTCTATGATATTTCATGTGAGCATGAGCAGGGTTAAAATTCATTACATCAGTGGTTACAAAGTTGCACAAAGGAGTCATGAGCTAAGTTTGAAGTGAATAGCAAGTATCACTTATAAAGTGCAAAAGTTTTTTTTTTTTCTTCAGGAGATGTTGGCTATATGTATAGTGTCTGCATTTCTTACCATTTATTCTACACACAGTGCCAACACTTATAATCAGAATGATTCAATGAGAAATAAACATGCTGGAAACATATACTGCTTCAATGTATACCAACATTTGGGAATCATGAGAACTACTAGGACACTAGGATACCACACACACACACACACACACACACACACACACACACACACACACACACACACACACACACACACACACACACACACACACACACACACACACACACACACACACACATACACAATGGTATTGATCTACTGTAAATCACAGGCTACCTAGCAGCTGATGGATTGTTAATGTTTTCAACTGATTTATCTCAGAGACTATATGTCCAGGGAAGAATTTATTACCAAGGTGTGTAGTGTTTGGTATCTAGGACTTCAGAAAAGTGGTCAATGTTTTAAAAAATGCTCACAGTGGAATCTCTCTCTCCTCTTTAGTCCCAAGGAACTACACATGCTGTTAAACATGTAGGAAGCATAACACCAAGGGATGTCTCATGTATCCATGAAACATCTGCCTGTAAAATACCGAGTGTCTCCCCATTTGATGTCTTAAATCTTTCCTGAAGCAAAGATGGCAAGAGCTGCACATATCTTGATATCAACAAATATAGGAAGACTGCACATTTCAAAGTTTTAATAGATACTCACTTGAGTACACTGAGAATGCCTAGCTACAATCTTGATAAACGTGTCATGTATTTCTTAATGTCAAGTTTTTAAAAGTACTGTTACAAACTTTGCAATACTTTTAATATATATCTATCTCTCTGTATGACTTTTAAATATTGTTTAGTAGTCTCTCTATTACATATATGAATAAGAAATTAGTAGAGCATAAGATTATATCTGTGATCTGCTTGTAGTTTCCCAGATACGAGGCATTCAGCCACATAGTCTGGCAGTACAATAAAAATACATATGACATACCTAAACATGCACAAGCACATACATGAAGTGAATGGCACAGAATAAACACCTAGTATACCTCCCACCATCAGTGCACATTTATCCTTAAAATTCAAGATAGGCAGCACTACATCAGAGCTGGGGCAGTTCAGAAAAATATTTTGGAAATAGCTGTGTATATTCTTATATAAAGATGTATTTGGAGATGTCAAGGGCTTTAATCAAAATATTAATAAGCAGACAAATAAACTCAAAAGAACAGTACATCTCCGAATATCTTTATAAATTTAATGAAATCAGAAGAGCAGAAATAGGATGTAGCTCGAAGACATATTTAGATAGATGGAAATTAAAATGGAGTAAGAATTTTAATTACAAGATATAACTTAATGATATCAGAAGAGCAGAAATAGGGTGTAGCTTGAAGACATATTTAGATAGATGGAAATTAAAATGGAGTAAGAATTTTAATTACAAGATATAACTTAAGAAGGGGAAATCTCAATACTTAACTTACATTACTAGAGGCATGACTATGCCTTTTATGATCCAGGGTTGGTGAATGGCACAGCTGATGAAATAGCCATTTGAGACAAAGGGTTATGAGATATACAGGGATATCTTTCATAGAATAGGAAGGAATGTGGTTCACTTTAGATTATGAGAACAAAGTAAATGGATGGTTAAGAGTGCTAAAACAAGCAAGAATCTAGGAACCTTAATGATGTGCAAAATATATAAGCTATAAATAAAAGCTATAAATAAAGCAGTTTATACATAGAGTTAGCATTAGTAACATCCTAGCTAAAGGAACCAAGCAGATAGTTGTAATGTATTAATACACCTTGACAACAAGCATAAGGTACTGTTTTGTTCGTCTTATTGTGAAGTTGGTATTTATTATTCAAACAACTTGATTTACTACTGGATTGACTGCCTGATTAAGACACTTGTGTTAACGTACCTTTCATCTTGAGCATTTTCATGATTATATTGAATTTAAATGTATAACATAAAATCTAACACTAAAATTGATCTACTTATATTCCTGTAACAGTTATTCCTTCATACTAAGCTAGTACAGGAGCTGGGTTGAGTTAATAGATCTAAATATAGATCTATATCAACTAATATACATGACTAAACTGTATGTATTAACAATGATTTACCTGCAATGACAAAACACAAAAGTAAAAATCTGTATTATGGTATTCTAAGTTGAGATTTAAGTTTAACTACATGAGTCACTTGCAAAGTTTGAATATATTCCTGTGATAATTCACTTTAAGATAACTAAAAACTTAAAGATGTCTGCAAAGTATTCTCTAACTCAAATGGTTATTTGAATGAGTAACTGAATCAGAATCAAACCCTCCACCTTTAATTTATGCTGAGCATATCTAATTATAACAAACTCTATAAGAGTTTATATAATCTATGAGGTAAAGAGCATTTGGTTTACACATATTAGGTAGAATTAGAGGGCTTGCTTGGGTATTTCTACTAGTCAGGCAAGAGGTTTATTACCTCATAATATTGAATAATTTTCTTATATCAGAATTTCCGCGTTCATAAGTGTTTTGTTATTAGTAGTTTGATGTCTATCAGAAATGTACAGAAATTGTATAGAAGAACATTTTTGAACCATTTTCCAAATACCTACTCAATAGTCAATGTTATGCATATATACTGTTATACACTTTCAAACATAGATTAAAATATGAAGTGTTATCTGAATAATAGCATTAAAAGGAGACATTTTTTTAAATACATAAATCTACATAAACCTTAATTAGTATTTCTACAAAAAACACACCTCCTGGACAAGGATACAAATAGTTTAAGTATCAATAATTACACAGTAATAGTGAGTTCCCAATTTAAACAGAAGAGAGGAGTAGCTGTCTTACAATGTAATACAACAATTACACTTAAAATGATTAACATTGTAAAAAACCACAAGTGACCCAGGTTGGCAGGAGACCAAAGGCAGAAACAAATCCACTAAACGCAAGTTTATTAAGAAAGCACATCAAGCGTTTTCGCTACTGTAATACAGCAGCTTCTTCAGAGTTTATACAATTTTAGCGCCAAAAAATTCAAGCTTTTAAGATAGAGTGATGTCATTCAAAGACGTCACTTCCAGGTTTTTTTAAAAGAACCGCATGTAAAAAGAAACATCAGATAACTGTTAAATACTTTCCAAAATAAAAAATTAAAATAGCGAGAGTTTCAAATTGGTCATGTAGTCTAATCAACGATAACACTACAAGAAGTTTGTTGTTTAAAACACATTAAACAGTCTACCAACCTAGTAATTCATACAAATTTCATACAGGTACACTGACACGTCATAAAATGATTAACACTTATCGTGATGCACCTGGTATGTTTTGCCTAGTATCCATTGAAATAAATAGGAACATATACACTTTAGTTAATCTATACTACATTCCAGGAGTTGGAGTTAAGACAGTTAATCATCACTTTGAAGATATAATACATTTAACAAAGGGCAGTTTAATATTAGTGGGATATTTCAACTGCATAACAGATGCTAAAGATGCAGATTCAAAAATTAAAAAAAGAAAATCTCCCATATCAAAGGCACTTTGAAAATGTACAGATATAGCATGCATAAAGGATACTGGTGAATTTGTGGGCTCAAATTCACTATTTTTTTACTTTCTATTCACATAGGCATAATTCTCATTTTAGAATTGATAGACTATATGTGTCACATGATTTGATAACAAAAGTAGAAGGAGTTCAATTTATAAAATGGCCTCTATAAGATCACAATGCATTAGTTTTTGAGATAGACCTAGTACCAGTTCATTCAATCTCTATCACTAGAATACCTTCATATATAACAAAATTGACAGAGTTTAAAGAGTTGTGTGAAAAAGAAATAAAAACTTTCCTTGAAGTAAATAATACAGAGGGTATATCATAATTATATATTTGGGACTCCCTTAAAGCATATACGTATGGCAAAGTCTTATCCTGGTATATTAATAAAAAGAAAACAAGGAATAAATATATGGTAAAACTTCAAGATAAAGCAGGCAAGCTTAAACTAGAAATACAAAAAGGCAATATAGATCTAGTACCAAAACATGTTCAAACTAATAATAAATACTCTGAAATACTACATCATAAGATTATGATTAACCTCGGGAAAATCAAATTAAATTATTATACTATAAATCCTGCTTACCAGAGACAATTAGCAAATAGAACAAAAAAGATTGTTAAATCTAAGTAAATAAAAGAACTATATAATCCCCATACAAAGAAGAAAGTTACTGATTTAAATAGCATTTTGGAGGCATTTAGACTTCATTATAATACACATCATTCTTTGAATCCTTAAGATCTATCTTTTCAGGATATTAAACTATACCTCTACAATAATATTCTTACCAGGTTAACACAAGAACAAATAAATATTGTAAATAAATCAATCACAATGACTGAATTAAAATCACAAATTAAAAAAAGCTAAAGATAAACAAAGCCGGTGGTCCAGACAAAAAATTACCAGGGATGTACAAACTACTACCAAACCAACCCTTATCTTTACTTTTAAAAGTATACGCTACAGTTAAACATGATATAAATATACCTCCCTCTTCAAAATATTAATTAATACCCCCAGTAATAAAAACGGGTAAAGATGAAAAACTTTGTTCTTCATATAGACCCATAACACTACTAAATATTGACTATAAAATATTTATGGAAATCTTTGCAGACAGAATCAAACATTTTCTCCCCTCATTAATACACAAAGATCAGACAGATTTTATAAAAGGAAGAAATACATATGATAATGTTAAAAGAAAATTGACAATAATTGATCATAACAAACTTAAAGACTTAGATTTAGTCATAATCTCCTTAGACATCAACAGTGCCTTTGATTTTGTTGATTGGCACTATCTATTTTTAGTCTTAAATGAATATAGATTTCCTACAGCTTTTAATACATTAATTAAATCTTTATATGAAACTCTACAGCATTTGTCAAATTAGAATCCCATAGATCAGAACCCATTTCAATTATAAAAGGGAACAAGCAAGGCTGTCCCTTGTCACCCTTGTTATTTGCTCTGCTGATAGAGCCTTTTGCAAACAATATTAGATTAGATAAAAAAATTAAAGGTATGCAAATGACTAGAGTATTAAACTTAAAACTCCAACTCTTTGCTGACGATATACTCCTGACTTTATCTGATACTAACCATTCCTTACAAGCATTATTTAATTCTATGGCTATTTATCAAAATATCTCAGGGCTACAGTTTGATGAAAAAAAAAACAAAAATCTTAATCCCCAACTGTAAGAAAAAGTACATAAGTAAAAATTCACTAAATATATAGTAACAGATGGCAAAACTTCCTTATCTAGGTATTTATCCATTGGATGATTTAAATGACTCATTTATACTTAATTACAATATTATTATATTTTTATTATATTATAATATTAGATAAAATTGAACTAATGATGTCCAACTGGAATAAATAGATTATTCCTGATTAAATCAATAATTTTTCCGAAGGCGCTATACCTTATACAAGTTTTCTCACTCCCTCCCCCTAAATAATTATTCAAAGATTTAATAAATAGATACTGAACCTTCTATGGTTTCCATATAAACCCTGGATTGCCTTGAATAAACATTTACCGGACTGGGAGGATAGAGGAATACACTTACCAGACATTGAGACATATGTCATCTCTTCTGTTGCCAAACATATAACATTATGATTAAACACATTTTACTTTCCCATACGGAAACAAATTCATGAGCAGATCTGGTTAGAATATAAGCATCTCACAATCAAGATCATTTGTCTATGTTATCAAACTCCCTTACTTGGATGATAAAAGACTTTAACCTAGAAAAAAAATATTAAATTACCATTGCAATATATAAACTTTACATTATCTATCTTTAAGAAATGTGTAAATAAAAATGCAAACATCAACTCGTGGTTTTTCCTAATCTTTCTTATAACTTTTAAATCTCATAATCTTGAAACATTGCAAACACATAAATGAATGCACTTAAAAAGGAAGTTTATTCTTTTGGTATCAATTAATATAGTTAGGAAAACTTTTATCTAATGACCAAAGAATAAATAAATACAACATAAACAAGGATTTGTGGTTACTTTTTCAAAGTCTGAGGCAATATCTTATAACTAAAATAGAATTAATGCAAACTTCTGTTAGACAAGACATCCCTAAGTTTATCGAATACTTTATAATTATTACAAATCAACCCTATCAAGGCAATGGTTATTTATCTAACATTTACAAAATTGTTAAAAAAATAAAAATATACCATACCAAAATATACTGGAATTATTATACACAAATAAATAATCACCCCCCATCAGAAAAAGATAAAAAAAGTATTCTTAAATCATAAAAACATTCAGCACTATCAATTAATTGCCAATTATTTAGTTGGAGATTCTTAAAAAGAAGTTTTTTTATACCTCACAAATTAGCATTAATATTTGACAATGAGGAACTATGTTGGAGATGTGAGATAAAATTAAAAGCTGATTGGCAACATACTTTTTATGAATATAAATGCCTCAGTGTGTACTGCAATAACATTAATTATCTTTTTCAGACTATCTTTAATGACAACTTCCAATTAACTAAGTCAATGATCCTATTTAACTCACCCATACCCAAGTGTGTTCCAAAAAAAGACTTATCAATCCTCTGGACATTGTTAGCTATAGCATGAAAGATCATCACCATTCATTCGAAAAGTATGACTTCTACCTTCAACAAATTCAAAAATCTTGCCTTAACAGTTGGGTGTGTGGAAATCACTACCTTAAAGAATAGAACCAGCAGACCTATATCATACTGCAACACGTGGATGACAGTAATAGAAATACTTGAGAAAATGGACAAAAATACATGATAGAAATACTTGAGAAAATGGACAAAAATACATGATATTATGATGTATATAGCTTACAATGCTATAAAGTTCTTTAGTTTTAAGAATGTAGATATGCTGTATATTTCTTTTTCATGCACTGTTTTTAAAATATATTATTTAAACAAAACAAAATAAATAAATTAAGAGAAAAAAAAGAATAGATGTTCTGAAAAATCTTACTTATGAGAAGAAATTAGCAACTAGGGGATTCATTTGGTCAGTTAAGAATTTACAAAAGCAAGTTTATTTAAAATATTTTTTATTAAAGCGATCCTGTTAAAACAACATTTGTAGGAATGTAATCCTTCTAATGAGGTTGATAACAGAGATCCCTTATTAACAAGAGGCAGGAGATTAACTCACAGATGAGAAATAAAACTTTCTCAGTAGGAATGAAATAATTTAGTAAAAGACGTAAGAAAGCAGGTACTTCAAAATGTAAAAAAATAATAATCTTACATAGACGTAAACATTAATAAATGTGCAATAACATACAGCAGACTTGCACTGGCTGTGGATGCTAGCTAGAAACCTAAACTATAAAACAACATAAAGGGAGGCCATTCATATGCATTTAATAACTGTCTGTTTTTTCTATAAAAAACCCAACCATGCACAATTCCTAGAATCCTATCATCATCTCAGCATGGCATCCATCCTAACCATTTTACCAAGATGTTATTTTTGTCAATTAGTTACTACCTCTGAGAATATTTTAACTTTGGCCAGTCTTCTAGAGCCATGTTTTTAAACTTATCTAGGGCATTTGTTGCAGTCATTCATCTGGTCCTTCACCAGAACTTCACAAGCTATTGACTAACCCCACCCCAATTATCTAATGTTTTACAGCAACTTGAAAAACAGAGTGTAGGTAGTATGATAAGTGGATTCTGCTTCAGTCATCCCCTCCAACCTCCTCCAACTACAGTTGACATTTCCTAGAGCTCAGAACTTTGTTTCCTTTTTACCATTTTTATGAATGATATAGTTCAGAATAGAAAACTAACAAGACTAATTCAGTACACTAATGACTCAACTATTTATCTCAGTTATGAGGACAGAACTCTTTAGTGTCAGTCTTCAGGTCACCTTTAGCCAGACTGAGAAGTGGTTATAGAACTCTGGTCTGTTTTTATATACAGTAAAGACAGACAGTAAATATGAGACTACATTTCCTGGTTTCATAATAAAATTTGTGAGCTCATATTTTCAGTTTAGTCTAAGTTTCGGACCAATTTCATATTACTACTACACAAGATCCATTTCACATGACCATTTCATTACTTCCTCTTCAAACTGATCCGCAGTTACTGCAAATGAGTTATATCAAGTTCCCGGATGTTCTATTACTCTAAATCCAGTGAATTCCTTAGTTTTCCTTTTCTTTCTTTAATTCTTTCTGGTGCATAAACAAAGGCATTATATTTAGTCAGCTATTCATTTTTAACTTTTATTTAGTTACTGAGTATTCTCAGTTAGAATTCTTTATAATTGCTACTATCAATTATTCATTAAAATGGTGGTTAAAATGTGTGGAATAATTGTCTCATGTGCATTTACAACTATGCATGGTATTAGCTAAATGGCTTCTCACACTGCTTCAGAGTATTATTACTAAACTTAGGTCAGGAATATCACTGCACTATACAACATATATCTATATCTATCTATCTATCTATCTATCTATCTATCTATCTATCTATATATATACACACACACACACACACACACACACACACACACACACACACACACACACACACACATATATATATATATATA